>NW_020172773.1:757876-855324 GCF_003031525.2 Neophocaena asiaeorientalis asiaeorientalis | reverse complement strand
CTTGGTAGATCCCTTGCCACCAAACTCGCCCCTGTTTTCTGTTTGCACCAGCTAGAGGCAGAGTAAGCTCCGAACTGACGTGTCGGTTGTAGTCTCCTATGTGGGAGTAGTGTAAATGCAAAGCCACTGCCTTTGGCCTCTTCCCGCGGGCTGCGCCCACATCTTCTGCCGCTGGATAGGTGATTTTTAAAAATTCATCGTAGCTAATCAGTGTTGGCTTTTGTGACGGGTGTGACTCACTATACCACATTGTTTACACCTACCCACCTCCTACCAGCTTCTCTGTGTGAATTTTAAATGCAAGTGAGTTGGGGGACAGGGGCCTACCAACAGAACCACTGAATTAATTGATTGCGACGTGTAATAATAATAAAATTCACCAGTAGGAAATCCCTAAGAGAAGTCCGTCACACTTGGTCTTGAAAAGTGTTTTTTCTTGTTTAAGAGCTTGCTTCATATTTCTCATTTGCATGTATCCTTTAATCTGTAAAATTCAGGTCAAAGAAAGAAACTTTAAAATAACCAGCACTTAGAATGCAATTGCTCTGAAGTATTACTCATTAATTTACTAATAATAATAAATAAGAAACCTAAGGTTCCAGAATATGTGATCTGATTTTTAAAAACGATCTGAAATATGACATAACATTCCATTTCCTTAAAAGGAATTCAGTACCACATTCTCCCGACGTAGTTTTAGAATTCAGTGTATCTTGTCATTTTTTCCTTCTTTTTAGAAGTAACCTTTAGGTGATGTGTTGACAAATATTGTAGTAGATTTTGATATTGCTCCCAGGAAAGTGAAATTTCATTCAACTAAAGCATGTATCTGATTCTTGGTGACAGATCTACCCTGCCCAGTTTGTCTAAATCCTAAATCCTGTGAAAGGTCTCTGGAATCTGGAGAGTTCTCTGTAAATTTCCTAGAAAAGATGAGATATAAGTATTCCAATGTCAATGAAAGTACCTGATTGAATCCTTTCATCTTTCATGGGACTACACAATTAAGGTAGCCTAATAGGGGGTATCATTATGATAACTGCAGAACCAAACTTTTAAAAAAGAAATAGGGATTATTTGATAAATTGTCCATTGTAATTTACAGAATGTAAAGTTTTGTATACTCTCTTGTTTCCCAAGGCTGTGGGTACCATATTCTAAATGCATCTGCTGAGGTTAATATCAGAACCCTAAAGGTAATGACTGAACATTTTTCATTTTTAATATTTGGCATTTATAGTATAGATTAATTCTAAATAGGTTCTACTGTGTTTTTTCATTATTCTTTTCACAGCTACACTTTATCAGCTGGGCACTATTATCTCATTTTTATGAGTTAGTCTTACGAAGCCCAAGAATTTTAACACAATAGAATTGTCACACAAATAGCATTTATCATAATCTGTAAATACAGGCAAATGAACCAAATTCTCCCACCTATTCTTCTCCACTTTCCCAAACAAACCCTCTGAGGGAGATAAATCCATACCATACCATTGAATCCCACAAGCAATTAAAAAGCAAGAAAATTTGCTTTTTATTTATTTTTTTCTTCTTTTGTTGGTATGCAGTTAAGAGCTGGGACTCTGGAATCAGATTGCCTGGTTTGAATCCTGGATCTACATTTAATATGTTATTGCCTGGTGCATGTTCCTAATCTCTCTGAACCTCAAATTCTACCTCTGCAAAATGCAGATAAAAATAGTACCTACTTTGCAGGAATGTTGTGAGGAGTATCTAAAATAATGCATGTAAAGCACCTGACATATGAGTAAGTAATTTTTCAGGGTTCACTCTATTTTTAGTATCTATGGGATGTGTTTCCTCTACTGCTTCAAACATCAATATATGTAGTGATATTTGGGCTTAGTGTTAAAAACTGATCATGAAATTTGGTTGCATACATGCTATCTATAACATGAAAATCATTAGTGATTTGTGAATCCCTAGGCCCTCCCTGCCTTCTCTTTTCTTTATGGTATGTATCTGTCTTCTATTAGCTAATTTTAGTGTAAGGGAGCATATTAAATGGGGATGAGACAGAAAAGAAAACATTAAACACATGAATAGATGATGAAGGCAGCAATAAAATGTAAGAAATTAGATTCAATTTACATTGCAGATCATGTAGTCTTCCAGGCTGTGACATTAACCGCGCTGGACTTTATGGCCTTTTACCATGTTACATACTGTTTAGAATGAATACTGGAACTCTCTGTAAAGTCAATTACAAATAAAAACTGTGAAATTTGCCCAAACATATGGGCTTATCATAGATTTGGAAGGAAATCTTAAGATAACACAAATGTAACGTATTAGCATTTTCTGAAAATATTGGTTCAAAAGATTTTTTCCCCAGTAATTATATATATAAAGAAAATTTAATGGCATGTTCTCCTAAAGTAAAGAAAAAGCAAGAGTACTACTCATTCTTTGGAAAAGCCCAGACTCACAGCAGGAGGTTAGCACATTTTTTTTTCTTTTCCAAGGGGCTTCAGAAGAGAAAGTATTAATAAAATGTTATGCTTAGATAAAATTTTACTACAACCTTTCTCATAAATCATATGTATTTTACTTAAAATGGGCTAAATATAAATAATATACTGAGAACGAGTTTATGGGCGCTATGAGAGTTCACATTTCAGCTGTGAAAGAAATAAAACATGAAGCCTCATAATCTGTCAAGTGGCATTGCAAGGTAGACCACCTGCCTAGCTTCCTGGGCAGACTATTATAACCTGGACAAAAGATATAGATGTTATTAATAGAGAAAAGACAGATACTGACTTTTAGAATTACCAGCATAGTCTGATAGAGTTTAGTATCCATTTGGCCACAATCCACCTGGTCTCCAAGTCTAGCGTACCCACAAACCCCCTCTCCATCCCATATAGTCTGTATAGCATGGCCAAATTCATCTTTTTACCTAGCCTGTACCAAATCAAGCCATTCATGAAAATGCTTAATGAACCTGTATCTCCTATCATGTGAAACACAAAGTCCTTATTCTAAAATCCAAATCTAGCATACTCTCAATCCCACACACCTTTATTCAGCTGCTTCTCCCATTACTTCTCTTCCTAATCTCTACATTTCTCCTGAAAGATAATATTTGCTGGGAAAGGACAATTCTAATGATTTATGCTCGTGGTGATTTCAAATCACCATCCCTACCTTCTAAACACTTCCAAAAATACTACCTCAAAGATGCCCTCAATCAGAAATTATTTTCCCTTATTTACTCCGAATGTAACTGATGTGCACCTTTCATAATGCAGTTGCACAGTCTCTCTTGTGTTACCATTATTTCTGGATCTTTTGTCTCTGTTAGCTTGTTTACAGGATACTAAACAATCTCTCACCCTGAGACTTTTCCATTTACTATTCCCTCTTCCCAGGTCTCTCCTCTTCCTAATGGCTCTATGACTCTCTCCCTCATTTATATGAGGTCTTTGCTCAGGTGTCACTTTCAAAAGATGTCTTCACTGACTTAACTATCTAAAATAGCATTTTCCTCCTCCCTTATTCTCTGTCTTTTTAACTTCTTATATTTGCTTCAGAATGCTTATTATAACCTGATTATACTTATTTGTTTCCCCTTACCAGAAGGTAACTGCCACAAAATCAGGAATTTAGCCTGTTTTGTTTACTGCTGTATGACAAGCACCTAGAAGTATGCCTGACTTGTTGTGGTCTGTAATGGTTGAACAAACGAATGAATGATTGCAGTCAATTTGATTCACTAATAGTAGTTCTGGGGGCATGATTACAGACCATCACGATTTCATCCAACAGTTGAACATAAAGGCATAGAAATTTGCTCAGGTATCCTTGAAAGTTATATTTTTAAAATATATGTCTTACTTAAAATACATTAAAGCCATAATTACATAGGTCCCCACTTTTGGAGAGAATGTTTAGAATGGACATTATTAGCCCCAAATGTATTCATAAAGCAGAGATACCCTACTTCCAAAGATACTCTGTTCCTTTAAGAGCCAATGGTACTTTATTACATATGACTTACATTTCACATTTGCTCATTTCCCAGAGTTTTACTATTGAAATAGAGTATCTAGGTAATGTTCTTTTACTTATGTTCTAAAATACCTTTGTTGTTATTACTTAAAAACTACAAATTTATATGGGACTTCCCTGGTGGTCCAGTGGTTAGGACTCCGTGCTTCCACAGCAGGGGGCACGGGTTCTGTCCCTGGCTGGAGAACTAAGCTCCTGCATGCCTGCGGCCAAAAAAAAATGCCAAAAAAACCCTTGAAATTTATAGAAGCATTTATAAAACCCTAAAATCACATTAATAATACACTGTGTAGTTAGTTCTTAAATAAGTCAAGATTATTTTGTATTATTCAGTAACTGAATTCTCACCGATCTTTTGACTGCCTGTCCGTACCTATTATTTCATTATGGAAGGATAAGAAGAAGTATGAGATGTGGTCCCTTCCCACTTGTACTGTACAGTACCTCTGAGTCTGAGGTAGGATAATACCTAGACAATATGACGCCTTCATGCACAATACAAAAAGACTTTCCAGGGAAAGGCATTCCAAGCACAGGAGCAACATATTTAAAGGCATGAGCTCACAAGAGTGCAAAATGTGTTACTAAAGGCAAGCAGTTCAGTTTAGCTGGAGCATAGGAGGCCTGTAGAGGAGTAGCAAAAACTGAGGTTTTGTGTAAGCGGGGTCAGATAATGAGAGGACCTGCATGTCTGACAATGAAGTTTGGACTTAACCCTTAGGCAAGGACAGTGGAGGGCTTTCAGCAAAGTAGTGTGATCATGTTTACCTTTTAGAAAAGTCTGTCTGTAGCAGCATAGGGAACGGATTTGGAAGAAATGGTAAAACCAAGGGTAGGGCAGCCAGTTACGAAATTATTGAAATGAAGTGAAAAGAGGTGGGGGTGTCTGCATTACGTAGTAACAACTGCAACAGTAATAGCAACAACAACAAAAAAGGAATTAAGAGCAGTGTGTTAATTCAAGAAAAACTTGGAAACATGAGAAAAAGTTTAAAAGACTTTTGGTTTTAAAGCAGGAGCAACTAGATGAATGGTACCGTCAATCATATCTTTACAAAGTAGGAATTTTTAGTATACCTATTTCACAGATGGAGAAACTAGATCCGAGGCATAAAAGTTTAAATTTGAAACTATATCCTCTGATTTTAAGTTCAGTTAACTTACCACCATCACACACTATCCTCCTGAACAGAAAAGAAACGAACAGGTATGAGATTACGGCTTTCCAATACAAGTTGGCCAACTTTGTATTTAATATGAGTACAGGAAAAAACGACTTCAGCTGGAGATCACTGGCAAATGTGAAAAGTTTAGATATTCTGCATTGTTTATTAAAAGAAGTTAGTATGTTTGCTGTCAAGAATTGTCCAAAACTCCAACAAACATACAGGAGAGAGAGAGAATGAGAGAGATACAGAAAGAAAAAAAAAGAAAAAGGGAGGAAGGAAGAGAGGAAGTAAAAAAGGGAGAAGGGGGGGAAGGGGAAGAAGGAAGGAAAGAAGGTAGGAAGGAAAGAAGGGAGGGAGGGAGGGAGGAAGGAAGAGAGAAAGATTGAGAGAGAAGCAACACAAGCTGCAGCTAGAAAAATGTCAACTGAGGATTGAGTTTCTAGTGTGTCTTATAGTATCAATTTGACTTAAATACGTGGAGGAAAGGACAAAGAGTTAATGGCCTGAATAAATTCATTTTCTAGATCGACACAAGTATTTTTAAGCAATATGAAGAACTGGCTTCAGGTAATGGCTGTGTAGGATCTTATTAGACTAACCTTCCTGAAGATAACTACAAACTCATGGATGTAACACAAAAACAGCAGTTACATAAAGGCAGTTTATAATAAACAGAAGCAGGCAGATTCTTGTAGGGAATCCACACACAGAGAAGGAGAGATCTGCAGAATGAGTTCTCACTTTTGCAGTTGTTAGCCTGGAGCCAGGAGCAGTCAGTGTGGCAGGAAAACCAGTGATTCCTTGGTTTGGGGAATCAGAAGACTGAGTCCAGGGGAAACTGGTAAAGAGGGGGAATCTGAGGGAAAAGAATATAGACATAAAGGGTATGCTCAAATTCTGTCTGCCTACATCTTTGGTTCACTCCTGAACCACACACTTGTGCAGTAGGTCCATAACAGTTCAGTTAAAGAAAATAGATCTGAATTAGTTTTGGAACCATTGCCCAGTTTGCAGCTGGAATCTAACCAAGATAATTTCCTGCTAAAATAAAAGAAGTAATACTCTTTGGAGGAAAAACAATAGAATTCACAGTCTCCACAACTTAACATTCATAATGTTCAAGATAGAATCCAAAATTACCTGATGTATAAAAATTCAGGAAAATATAATGGTTGCCAAGAAAAAAGAAAACAGTTGACACCAACCTCTAGATTATCTATATGTTGGAATGAGCCAACTGGGATTTTTAAACAGCCAGTATAATAATCCTCAATGAAATAAAAGAATATAAGCTTGCAATACATAAAAAATACAAAATATTTAAACAGAGAAATATAAATAATAAAAAGAACTAAAGGACATTCTAGATTTGACAAGTACTATATTTGAAATTAAGAATTCACTGGATAAGCATAAAAGGGAAATGATGGTGATGACTGAGGAAAGAGACAGAGAATTCTTGTCTAGTAGAGTCAGGAATCTATTATCCAATGTAAAGAACAGAGAAAATAAAAAGAAAATAAACATAATATAATGCAGTTCCAGAAGGAGAAGAACAATAAGGGGGCCAAAAATATTTAAAGACTAAATAGTAGCTGAAACTTTCATACGCTGCTGGTGGTATGCAAAATGCCGCATCTACTTTGGAAAGTAGTTTACTGCCTTCTTATGCCAATAAACATATACATGCCAGGATCTGTATTAGGACTCAGCAATTCTACTTATAAGTATTTACCATATAGGTCTACACAAAGATTTGTATGCAAATTTTCATAGTAACAGTTTTTCATAATGGCCCCAATCTGGAAACATGTCATTAAATGTTCATTAACTGGTAAATGGATTAACAAATGGTATTACATCCATACTTTGGGGTACTACTCAGAAACAACAAAAAGAACACAAATCTCAAAACCATTATGCTAGGTGAAAGAAATCCAACACAAAACATCATTTGCTTCATGATTCCATTGACATGAAATTCTAGAAAATGCAAAACTATAGTAATAGAATGAAGATCAGGGGTTGTCTACCACCAGGGTTGCGTAGTCAATCAATGGCAAAGGGTCACGAGGGAACTTTTAAGACCAGTGGAAATGTTCTGTATCTTAATCATAGTCATGGTTCTAAGCCTGTATACAATTGCCAATATTCATCAAACTCTGTACTTAAAATGAATGAAATTTATTGTATGTAAATTATACCCTAATAGAGCTAAATAAAAATGAAGAAATGGTATGTAGTTGAAAAGCTAATGTGAAATCTTTTGGAAGGTTTTGCAGTTGAAGCGAAGGAACCTAGTGCAGTTAGCAGTAGGGGAAAAAATGCAAGTTCTTATTTATGAAAAAAAAATCCATGCTTTAGAAAGCTTAACAGCAAAATACATGATATGCTAAAAGAGAAAGCAATATGGGCTAGAAATCTGTCCACGTGATCAGGTCAAACCTTACATGGTAGCAGTTGGAATGGAAAGGAAAGGATGCATATGAAACATTTCAAAGGAAGAAACTAGTTATTAGGAATATGGTTCATTAATAAAAGAAAAAATTAAAAATACTGCACATAAATGTAAAACTAAGACATGAAAGCATTCACTCAAAATACTTCATCAGTGTTTACCTATTGGGAGACAGTGAGAATTTACAGTTTTTACTTTTTATGCCACATAGCTACTCCACATTGAACATTTACTCCATGTCAGTTGCTCCCCATTTATTATCTTTCTTAATCCTCACAATTAAACTATGAGGTAGGTTTACTAACCCCATTTTACAGATGAGGGAACTAAAGTCCCATGTTAAAATAAATCGTTCAAGATCACACAGCTAAAACACCATAAAACTGGATTCAAACTAAAATCTGGCACAAATCCCATTCTTTTGGGCCCTAGTCTATATTGAAAGAATAAATTATTAATATCATCACACACTATAATGAAATCAAGGAAACTACAAACTGAGAAAGAACCACTGAATCTAGCAACAATTTTGTGGAAGACGTTTGAGTAGAAGAAACAGGGGAAGACCACTGGAGTTAAGAAAACTAATTAGAGAATGAATAAATTAAAAGCTGATATAACTTTGATTACCTGATACTTTTCTTAATCTCTTCAATGGTCTTCCATCTTTAGAGTAGAAGCACAAACTACCTTTCAACAGCATCCACTCCTCTTATCATGTAACTGACAGAAACTCAAGTCCAATTAAGTAAAATAAGCAAACTCCTGAAAAGCAAAAACACAATTTATTGGGTTATGTAACTGAGAAGTCCAGGATGCATTGAGCTCTCACATGACTGTATTCAGAGACTTAACTGAGGTCATTAAGTTTTTCTCTTTCCCTTTTTTTCATTCCTTGGCTTGCCTCAGCTTTATTAGCAGGCAGACTCTCTTCATATCTGGGGCTGAATGCCTGTCAGCAACTCCCGATAAGCCCTTTCAGCTAAGCATCCCTAGGGAAAATTACCTTGTTAACTCTAAAAAACAAATCACATGAAGGACTTTAAATAATTTGCTTGAATCACACCCTTTTTTCTGCAACAAGAGATTAAATTAATTTGCTGTACCAAGCCCACCGACACATGGTATACCCCTACGCCAGGTAAGGTGCCCCACCAAGACTTACACATACAGTGGAGGCTGATGTAGGAAAGGCCCGGGGATGGTTACCAGAAGAAGAGAGGTGAAAAAGCTTTCTGGGCAGACTTCAACTACAGCCATGATAATAGTTATCACATGCTGCTCTCAATTTTTCTCCCATTAGCTCCTTTCCAGTTCCTTCTATCTAGCAGAAGTGGATTAGATGTTGTGAAACCACATTTCACACTTTCCCATCTCTGAGTCTTTGTTCAATTTGTTTATGCTACTTTGAGTTCCTTATCTAAACCTGTCTGATGAAATATAAATTTTAGAAACTAATGCATGGCATATTTCAGGTGCTGAATGAATGTGCATTTAAGGGAATTGTCTAAGTAATTCATTAGACATTCAGGAGACAAGATTATGCCCTCAAAGAGCGTTTAATTAGTAGGTTAGAGAAAACACACATACAAATAACCAAAGTATGAAACAAAACAGTGCAAGTGAATTAAAAAGAGTAATGGGAATTCAGAGAAGAAAGGATCAAGGACATTTTAGGGCAGGGGAAAATGGACTTCAGAAAAGGCTTTGTTAAGAAGGAATTGTTTGATTTGGCTTTTAAAAGTGATTGAAATTCAGTGCATATTTTTTTTGAATGAATAGATGAACAAATGAATGAACTGATATTAATGAAAAAACAGATAAAGCATATAAAATTTAGATCTTCCATAAAGAAAGAAAGATTAGGTTTTTAAGTCTAAAAAGTAGTGGAGTCAAGAAAAGATGTTTTCTTTTTTTTTAAGTTAGAGAACTGAGTCTATTTGAAGAACTGAGTCTATTTGAAGAAAAATACAAAATGGGATATACTAAATTCATTAAGAAAAATTAGATGTAAGATTTAGGTCCAGGAAAGATGAGAATGAGATTCAGAAAATAAATGGAGCATTAAAGCCAACCTTCTAAGGAAAAAAATCTTAAATAGATTTAGGAAAAAAAAGAAATACAAAGTGCTATAGGAAAATGCCTTTCTTTAAATAATTGGCTTAAATTTAAAATAGCAAAGATTAGAGTGGATTTCTCTGTTTATAATGGATCACTGTGTTTTGTTTTAAATATGCTCAGTTATAATTTATGGACTACATTAAAGCAACAAAATACTTCCTCATACAATAATCGAGTGCCTATTTCTTAATAATCTACTTCAGCAGAAAGTATAAAAGTGTTCTTCCAGTCATCTATATATAAATAGAGGTGTTAAGTGTCCCTTACAGTATTAGGAAATCAATATAAGTATTTAATGCAAAGGAAACAAGAGATGATTTAAGTATCTTAGGATTCAAGTTGGAGATAATTGCCCTCTCACATTTCTTTCTCATTTTCTCCGTTTTAGAGAAATAAAAATACTATATTTGATACCTAAAATAATAATTATAATTTTAAAATTCATGAACAAGATTGCAAGCCTAAAGTAGCAGTTGCATATTTATTCTAGGGCTCTCACAATGGAAAATGTATTAGAAGAACTTGATATTTGTTACGTAATTATGAAGAGGAACATTTTAGGCTTTACCTTAAACCCATATTCTTATACGCTTTCTGTGTATTTATGTGGCAGTCAGAACTATAACTAAAACATTTTGGTCACTGGAAAGTGGTAGATGTTTGTTCCTACAGGTACTGGGAAGTAATGAAGCCTCCCATCCTATTAGAAGGATTCTCCGCCAATAGAAAATTTCTCTTGTAAAAATCACATGTGGAGGGAGGAGCCAGGCAAAATGTGACTCTAAAGTTGTTAGATGTGATGAGTAATGTGCATTGAAAGGTCATTTCATCATTTTTGCAGAGGCTGGAGGGAATCTCCTTCCTCCTTCAATCTGTTAAGAATTTCATACATGGCCTTCTCTATCTCTATATGTTTGTAACAAAATGCAGTGTATCGAAGGGCAGGGAATGTGGAAAAAATGCGCTTCCATTAATTATGTTAAGTGTTCACTTCTCAGCTCATCTTCTACTAAACATCTTCAAGCACCTTGCCTTGTTGCCAGATTCAATGATATGCATCCTTGCACTCTCTGGGTCTTACTTACTTCACTGTTTTCTCCTTTTTTTCCTTCCTTCCTTTCCATGACTCCCTTCCCTTTACCTTTTCCAACCCAATACTCTCAAGACCAAACCAGTAGAGTTCAGCTCAAATATTCCCTCTTCCGTGAAACCTCCTCCCTTTTCCCCCAAGGTGGAAGTAGAACTTTTTCTTCTGAACTTGTCTGGCACTTTATCTGTAGTACCCTTGTTGCAGGCATCAACAATTTGCCTCACTGAATTTTTATGCATTTCTCACTTACCCTATTTGAAAAATGGTTTATAAAGTTTTTTGTTCTTTTTTCAAATACTTATAAAGTTTTTTGTTCTTTTTTCAAATACTTGTTAGAGTGCCTGTCACATGGGTTATCTTGCACATATAAATACTTCAAAAACACTTGTGAATATATAAATGAGTGAAAAATAGATATGTTAGAAAGAAGAACATTTAAGAGGCTATTCCAATCATTCAGTGGTATTCTCACCCTTCATACCAGTATGATGTTGATATACCCTAGGCTGCTAGCAGTGGAAATGGAGTAAGCAGAAAATTATGAAAGCTATTCAGGAGATAGAATTAGTAGGGCATGGCAAAGAAAGTGAGGGAGAGGGAGCATTCAAGATTATTTCCAGATTTCCTGCTTGAGGAAATGAGCAGCTGATTGTACCATTTACAAAGATAGAGCATTCTGAAGAAATAGCAGCTTGAGGGAGAAAAATAATTCATTTTATCTGTACATGTTGAATTTTAAGTGCTTGTGAGACCCAAGTGATAAAAACCAACTAGGCAATTGATTATGGATCTGGAGTGAGAGTAGTGTGGATATATATATGGGAATTGTCGGTACGTGTGTGGTCATTGAAGCTGTATGAGTGACTGGGATAGATTATTAGGGACAGCTTGTCAACAGGGAATAGAAAGGTCCTAGAATCAAAGGAACAACAGAATTTTAGGGTTTAGGTAAAAAAGGAATTTGTGGAGACTGAGTAAAAAGTATCCAACACTAGTGAGAAGGATCAGGATGAGAACTTGAAGGTGTCCAGCAGGGATATGGGTGGCCTCGGTGAAAACAGTTCCTGAAGAGCACTCAGAGTGGAAGCCAGACGGGGGTGTGATAATAGGGAGAGGAGAGGCAATGAAAACCACAGTTATGGAAAATTCACTCAAGAGTTTGACCGTAAAGAGAAAGATTGAGATTTGTAGCTGAAGAGAGAAATTGGGTCAGAGGAGGTGTTTTTGATTTGTTTTTTTATTTTTAGTTTTTATTAATGGAGAGATTAATTTTGAAATATTGATGGAAAGAAGTTAGTAGAGAAGGTCAAATTAATAACAGAGAGAAGGAACATTGATAAGGTTCCTGAGAATGTAAAAGGGCCTGCATAGTCAAGCTAAGAGAAAAGATACTGCCCTTCTAACAAGGAGATAAGTGCAGATATAAGTTTACTGGTAGAATTGCTGGGAAGTTGAGGAGATTCTGCCTGATAGTTTCTATTTGTTTGGTGACATAAGATCCAAGGACATCTATAAATTGTGTGTGTAATCTGAAGGGATACTGAAGGTTTGAAATGACCAAATAATCAATATTTAAAACAGCAAATATATATACACATATGTAGGTGTGTGTGTATATCTGTATATGACCAGAGCCACGTTCTGTGACATCAGGAATAAGGACTGACAAAAGTGGTGACCCCTACCCAGGTCTGCTCCTATGGGCAGGGTAAGAGGCAGCTGTGCAACTTGGACATGGGCCAGGCTACCCGCTGGCTTGGAGGCGAGATATGCAATGTTGCCGTATGTGCAGCAAGAGCTCCATGTTACAAAAATAAGATCTTGTTCCAGACCTGGGACCCAGGGATAGAGAGACCACTAAAATTTCTATAGACAGGTGACGGGCACACAGAGAGAGAAATCAACTACTCAAAAAAGTTTGCAAATTAGTATTCCAAAGCACAAGTGAAAAACTATTGCTGAGAAAATCAATTCACAAAAATTAAAATCCAAGAGACAAATTCACTGCCAGTGAATTGAAAATAACAGAGCCATCTAAAAATCTCTTTACATAAATATATTTAATATTGTCAAAGAGACAGAGTAAGAAATGACACTCATAAAAAATAAAAACTAAGAATCAAAAACATATAGATATAATTCAAGAACAGAGAAATATAAAAAAAAATAGTAGTCCTGGAAGAAAGTTATAATTACTAAAAATAACTAAAAAATAAAAAACTCCAGACTGGATAAATTCAGTGATCGTATTGAGGTCCTTACCCAAAACATAACAGGAAAAGAGCAAGGTAGTAAATATTAAGAGAAGTTACAGAGCCTGGTGCTTATGTTTAGGATGTAGAAATGTGGAAAGAGTATTGCTCCTACACTAAGAATAACAACAACAAAAAAGCCTGATAAACTGCAAAATCATAACTTCTCTTGAACGTACCAGAGAGCTAAGTTTGCAGGGCAACTAAGTAGCCTGAAACCCAAGAGCAGAGACAAGGACATGAGCACACTTCACCTGTGGTCTCCAGTGAGGAGAGAAAGCGATGGATGCCAGGTGCACACAAGCAGGTAAGAAAAACTCAGTTAAAATGTTCACAAATTGCTAAAGGCAATTTTTAGATAATAGAACTCCTGGGAGCCACAGACACAAGGGGAATCCACACCCATTTACAGTCTCTTCTCTAAGGGCTTCCAGTGGGTGCTAATGATAAAGATTACTGGCAGGATTGGTGACTGGAGAAGACTCCCATCAGTGAAGGCCTGGAGGAGGGAAAAGGTCCTTTCTGCAGGAAAAACAGAAGGCCCCACCCAGACCCTAGATCCTATGGAACAAAAGCCTTCAGTCGCTGGAGGAAGGGCAGCAAACTATCACCCCCCAGAGCACAGCTGAAGAAGGCCCATTGATTGCAGCTGGGAGAGGAAAAGAAAAAAAAAAAAACAACACTACATTGCAGATGACGCCAGATATAAGTCTGATAGCATAGGGCTTTTCCCCCTCTAATATCATATTTTAGGTCTTTTGCCCTTTTTTTTTTTTTTAAATGAAGGTACAACAATGCATAAAGCTGAATGATTTCCTGGGCAGTATAGTTTAAATTTAGCTTACAGATTTTGCCAAGTGATGTTTTCTTATTCTTCAGACAATCATGATCTTCACAGTTGCTGTATAACCCCTTGGGCTTTTACCACCATTATTTTTTAAAAGTCATCAATAATTTTCATTTCAATGACACCATGACCAAATACCTCTTCATCAGCCAACATACTTATCCAAGTTTACATGCTCTATGATGAATATAAAATATTCCTCATTGTTTAAGGATTTGTTAGACTCTTTAGAGAAAAGTGTATTCTTGAGCCGTCAAAGGCCTTGATCACTCTGAACAGTATGTTGAACGACTGCTGACATGACACTAGCCACATTTTTCTCCAGACTTTCCCCAAATCTGACTTTGAGCAGAAATCCAGGCACAAGTGATTACCTCCCTAGTGCCTTCCTCCTGTTGAGAAGAGGTTTAAAATACTTGCAGTTCTCTCCTGCCGAAACTGTTATTTTAGCTTCATCATTCAAATGGGTTATGATATAAATTGCTGGATTGTTTAGGGGTTAAATGAAATAATGAGGTAAGAATTCAGGATCGAACTAATACCCTACAACCACCCATAAAGAACTGTAATGAAAGACTATTTTTATCCAAGTTCAGTGTCATCAATAGCTTGTTCAGAGTACTGAGCAAATGGGATTATATCTGGAGGTTAAAAACCTCTAGAGCTGGGGCTTCCCTGGTGGTGCAGTGGTTGAGGGTCTGCCTGCTGATGCAGGGAACGCAGGTTCGTGCCCCGGTCCGGGAGGATCCCGCATGCCGCGGGGCGGCTGGGCCCGTGGGCCCGTGAGCCGTGGCCGCTGAGCCTGCGCGTCCGGAGCCTGTGCTTGGCGGCAGGAGAGGCCACAACAGTGAGAGGCCCGCATACCGCAAAAAAAAAACAACACAAAAATACAAAACAAAAAACCTCAATAGCCAAATATTTTCCTTCCATTGTCCAGGGAGAATTCACCATAAACAACAAATAAACAAACAAAACCAACACCCTCTAAACCCAAACCAAACCACACTAAACCAAAACAGCAGAAAAATTCAGGAACACACTATATGTATGTTGACTCTAGTAGCCTAATCTGTCTTTCCAAGTTGGCAGCCTCAAAGACTATCAGTATTAACTATGTTTATTATCACTTTTATCCCTGGTCACTGGGCAAATGCAAGACCCTCTAGTGAACTACTTTGTCAGTCCCGCTATCCACACACGACTCTGTGGTTCTTCTGAGTCTTTTTTATTCAAACTGATTTCTTCTCAATCCATCCTAGTGCTCTCTAGAATCCTAGTTCTGTGGTAAAAATATTTATTTACATCTTTTTCATTCAGTGTTTTTTTAAACCTCCTATACTAACCAAAACCAAGCCAAGGAATAGCTTCCCCTGAAAAATTTGTCAAGTACCACCTGTTCATATTTCATACATCCTGGTTCTGCTACCTCAGAGAGCAGAAGGAAATTGGGCAATCTCTTAGCTCACCATTGCTGCCTCTAGATATGTTACTTTCTCTCTTGAGTGCAAAATATTTCCTCATTTGACATATAGTATTTGGTACCACTTTTCTCTGCTGCTGTCACTTGTTGACCTTCTGATCACTTCCCTCTGTCTGTTGAATATTTGATAAAATGACTCATGATTTTCTTTCCATCACAACTCTTGCCATCATCACAGGAAACTTCAACTTCTGCATGAACAACCTCCAAGATTCTTAAAAATGCTTGCCATAATTGCAAGGTCTAGGACAATGATATTTTCTAACAGTTACAATACGCTTATGGAATTTTGAAGCAATTATTACATACAAAGAGAGTTAATTTCCTTTTTCCTCTTTAAGTATATCCAAAAAGATTGCTTTAGTCAGCATCGTAAAACTGCTCAGCAGTTGGACTGTGCTTGTGTAGAGTGCAGCACACTTAGCAAAGAATAAGCTTTTTTAAAGTAACGATCTACATGGAAATATACAAAGAAACAAAAGGATTAGTATAGGATAATGGAACACATGGACTAAAAAACGAGCCATACCCAGCATTAAAAAAACTGTGAGTGTATATGAATGTATATCAAAAACTACAAATAATTACACTGTGAATATGCACTCCTCTTGAACCCCTATGCCAGGGGTTGCCAAGGGAAATATTTCTGTCTCAGGCCATTTGGATTCTCTTCATCACCTAGTGCTGCCATCTGCTGACCTCTTCTGCATCCTACACTTTTCATGTCCTGTATTAGATCAGAACAGAGGTTATTAATTTTAATATGTAGCAGAAAATTCTCAAACTCCCTGCATAGAGCTGCCTTACCCTCAGACTCTTTGGAGGCTTTGTCAGTGCTGTTTCTATAACCTGTAGCTACTCCCATTGCCCGCACAGTTCTGGGATTTAAGATTTGCTCTTCCTCCAAAAGCTCTGAAAAGTGCCAGCCGCAGCCACTCACTGCCTGGGAATGGCCTTTCTGCTCTGCATGCTCTCTGCTCTGCGCCTGCTGACTCTTTCTGGGCCCCTCTGAACTGTGCTGCGGCTGTAAAAGAACAGCGTATTAAACTTTCTGGCAGGATGACGGCAGTTCGGTCCATTTCTGTTCAACAAAAGCTGATTGGAGCTTCTGGGTTGAGTCGTACCTCACAAAGGCTCCCTCTTTGCCCTGAAAACATGAAATCCAGATTACTTGTTTGCAGGACCTGACATTGCTTCCAGCATCAGTTACCCAGCTTGTACTGCTTAGCTGTCTGTGCTCACTTTCTGTGAGAAATAAGGCTGTAGACAGAAATAAGTTCTGTGCGGAAAAAATGTCTTAAGAGTCATACTCTTGTAGACGATTTGGAAGAGCAAAATCTGACTTTCTGAGTTGGGTCTGTTTGAATCACTAAAGTAAACTTTGAAAAATCACGTGGCTTAGTCGACATGTGTTCATGAAAATATTTTACCCTTCCAGTGAGTTTGGGCCAGATCTTCACATTCGTTCACAGAAAGCCAATAACATAGAGTGTATTTCAAAATATGGTCTGGTTCCCTCTTCATCATATTATTCCTGGGTCTTACTCCAGATGCACAGATCACAAACGTTGTGGAGTGGAGCCTGGAAATCTGCATTCCAAGCTGCTAAACAGATACTCCTTATGCGTAGCGTTGAAAATCACTGTGCACACAAAGGCTGCTCTACCTTGGCTGTGCGTCAGCGTCATCTGCAGAGCTCTTAAAACATACAAATGCCTGTTCTCCATCCCAGACCTACATTGACTCAGAATCTTCAGAGCTAGAGCTTTCCGAATCCTTCTGAGGGCGGGCTAGCATGAAGAACATCTGCATTAATCAGATGTATATATTTCATTGATTAATAATAACAGCTCCCATTTATTAAATGTTTGCCACATTAATGTATCATTTCATCCTCCCAACAACCCTATGAGATTGGTAGTATTATTAAGCATTCGTTATTGTTGTCATTTTTCAACAGATAGCTTAGAAATCCTAAAGAAGCCACACACTGAGGAAGTTGTAAGGCTGGGACAAGAACCAGTCTGTCTGACTCTAAGCGCTGGTCTGTCCTTCCTCCCTGTCACACATGGCCAGTGCCTCCCTGCCATTAGTTTTTTATAGCTACCATTTTAAAAGCGTGTCCAGATTTTTTTTTTTTTACTTGTTCTGCTTTTCTCCTTTTTGGTTTCAAAATTAGCACCATCTTCTGATGTTTCTGCTCTTTATTTCTTCTTTGTAATTGTTGATCTAGAATTAATTCTCTGAGACGGCTAACTAAAACGTTGCATGTGCACAGAGCATTTTATGAGGGAGGGAAGCTTCCTATAATGTCTCACGGCATTGTGTGTTACCAGAGAGATAGAGTCTTCACCCACAACAGGGTTCCTTCCTTGATTTTTACTCCTAGTCCAGTGCATTGGGCACGGTGCTCCACGTGTGTGCTACCTTAACAAGCTTTCTTTAACTGTGTCTTTCCTGTGGTCCCATGTTATGGTAATCATATATATAGTTGGACTGTTCTACCAGACTATAAGCTTCTCAAAAAAGGAGGTGGCATCTCTTATTTCCATATGCCCAAGGCTGGCAGACTGAAGACCTTCAAGACAAAGCCTTGAGAAGCAAATGGCTCTGTCTGTGCACCAACTACACCACACCTCCACCTAGAATATGTGCACACGTGACTTAGCTTTGCAGAACCTGACGCCTTTGTAACACAGGGACAATAATCTGTTGTCCTATCTGTTAGGCTTGCTGGGAAGTAATGTACACAGAGCATGTGGTGCTGTTACAAGCACAAAGGAATGACTATTATTGTAATTATGGTGAACGGTAGAATGGTCATTCATTCATTTATTCACTGAGTGCCCACCACATTTGTCAAATACTGTACTAGATTCTAGAACACATAGGAGCTCATAGGACTTATGGGACATTGATATAAGAAAAACTGTACAACTTTAAAACAAAATATATGTATGGAAAGAGAGAAAGAGGAGAAAAGGTGATCTGAAATCTTGAAGTAAGACAGAGAAAGACATATCATACGATACTGCTATATGCAGAATCTTAAAAAATGATACAAATGAACTTAATTACAAAACAGTAACAGACTCACAGACTTAGAGAATAAACTTATGGTTACCAGTGGGGGAAGGTTGGGGCAGGGGAAGAATAGACTGGGAGGTTGGGATTGACATATACAAGCTGCTATATTTAAAATAGATAACAAACAATGACCTACTGTATAACATAGGAAGCTCTGCTCAATACCCTGTAATAACCTAAATGGGAAAAGAACTTGAAAAAAACAGATCCATGTATATGTGTAACTGAATCACTTTGCTGTACACCTGAAACTAACACAAAATTGTTAATCAACTATACTCCAATATAAAATAAACATTTGAAAAAAAAAGAAAAAACAATGACAGTAGGTAACATCATTGAGGCAGGGCAAGAGGAAAAGAGAATGCTGCTCAGAGAGTCACAGAAACCTTTCTGAAAAAGCCAGACTTGTTCCTTCTTTTTTTCTTGGTGAATTAGGCAGCAACATCAAGTTGCAGGTAGATCAGAGGGAAGAGGTATTCAGAGAACTGAAATAATTGTTGCAAGGAATGAAAAGTGATCTGACTATAAGACATAATAGAATTCCCAGGCACTACCGAGGAATCAGTTCATGATGAATGTGAATTCAGAGTGAGAAAAAGTCTTAATTGCATGGTTTCTTCAAAGAGGATTCAAGCAATTAGAAAAGGAGAAGCTGATTAGTTGGGTTCATTCAGGTTTGCATATTGGCTGGTAGGTGGTAAATGGCTTCAGGGTATCGACAAAAGGGTGATTAAGATTATGAGCCCTGCACTCTACTCTGGATGCAGATGGAATTGGCAACAAAAGTTGACTAACAGGAAGAATGTGAAGAGAACCATTGTCTGAAAATCCTGATGATGCTAGAAAGCTTGCAGTAGATGCAGATGAGCAGATAATTTGAATTGAAGAAGTTGTCGTCCCAGTGTGAGATGTTTGAATTACTGATGTCACAAATGGAGCAATTTGGGAAAATAACAAATCAAGATTGTGACCATGGAAGTTGTGTGACTGAGGTGGAGAGATGGAGAATATCCCTGAGGATATGGAGGTCATGGAGACCAGAGTATTGAAGTCTTTGTCTAGACTTGCACAGTGAACCTTCAGTGACCACAGTCACTAACTCATGAAGCAGAGTGATCAGAAGGTTAACAACAATGCAGGGGAGAGAAGGTGAGACTGCATAGAAGCAGGGAGTTTGCCAGTATAGAGAAGGAACAATGGAATGAAAGCAACTAATGGGAGCAAAGAAGACACCAACACCACCTGAGTTTAGCAGCTTATGAAAGTAGAAACATCTTCCAAGTGAGAGTTCTGCAGAGTGTGTGTTCTCAGGGGATAGCCAATTTTCAGTTAGGAAAAAAAAGTTGAGGGCTTCCCTGGTGTCCAAAAAAAAAAAAAAAAAAAAAGAAAGTACCACACACACACACAAAAAAAAGTTGAGAGAATATTCTTAAAAGCTTCAAAATATAAAGGAACATTTTGATCATGAAATCCTAGGGGCTCAGGAAAAGGAGGAAATGAAAGAAAAATGAAGTCCGAGTAGAAGTACACACCTTTGTGTAGCTTTCTGTATGAAAAAAAGTAGATGAAACATATTCAATACTTAGACTAGACAAAAACAGCAACCTTGGGAACAGTGATTTCATTCTATTAGTGCCTTGTACAATTAAGGATACTTCAACCTAACCAAATTCAACAGTAGCCCCAACCAAAGGCCTAAAACGTTGGGGCTTAGGTCCAGGCATTTCCTTTTCACATTGTCTTCCCTTTACTTATTCAACAAAGATTTATTCCAATCTAGATGATTAGAATGTGTTGGTGAACTAACTAGGCAAAGCACTCTGCTCTTACGGTGCTTATGTTCAAGAGGGGTAAGACACACAAAAAAAGTGATAAGTAGCTTTACATAACAAATGAGAGCATAGCTTAGCAGGTTAGAAATTGATGAGTGCAATGGAAATGATAAATGTAGAGCATATAAGTGGCAGTCACGCATGACAAGAAGGAGTTCAAATGATGTAGAGTGGTCGGGTTAGGACTCAATGAGACAGTGATATTTGAACAAAGCTTGAAGGAGACGTGGAATTAGCCATGTGGATACCTGAGGAGAAGAGCATTCCAGGCAGATGGAATAGCCAGTGAAAAGACATTAAGGCAGGAGTGTGCCTGGTTATGTTTCAGGAATAGGCAGAAGCCAGAGTGGTTAGAGCAGAGTGAGAGAGAGGTCAGAAGATCAGCGCTTCTCAAACTTTAAAGTGCATATAAGTCATCTGGAGATCTTATCAAAATGCAGAATCAGATTCAGGAAGTCAGATATGAGGCCTGAGATTCTGCATTTCCAACGAGCTCCCAGGTGATGAAGGTGTCACGGGCCCATGGTTCACGCTTGAGTAGCAAGGATTTAGATGACTCTTAGTTTGGAAGAGTGAGAAAGTAATTAAATTATGGGAGTCTAATATTATTACGACATGGTATGAAGGACTCACTTGAGGTTGTAGTCATGAGTTTAACCCTTCGTGGCTTTGTGTTTGCTTCAACCACACTTAACTGCACAGAGACAGACATGGAGCTGGCAAAGAGTCAGATTTAACCAGGGTTGTTGTTTTGCAATGATAGGGGGAGAGAATCCAATGGAGTTAAGCAAGTATACCAGGAAGTAGTATAATGATTGACC
This sequence comes from Neophocaena asiaeorientalis asiaeorientalis, assembly GCF_003031525.2. Classification (NCBI taxonomy): domain Eukaryota; kingdom Metazoa; phylum Chordata; class Mammalia; order Artiodactyla; family Phocoenidae; genus Neophocaena; species Neophocaena asiaeorientalis. The sequence continues at coordinate 834,126 of NW_020172773.1, read as the reverse complement.
ATGGGATTTAATATGGGTAATGACATGGCCTGGGGTCACTGGTGGAAAGTCAGACAGGCCTTGTGGGCCCTTCACAGCTAACAGGGCAGTGGTCTTAAGCCATAGCTACTGAACATGTGATCTCATCCTTCGCTGGGTTAATGGTACCTGCGATAGATAGGTGATTTCAACACTTCAGTGGAGAGAGAACATTTTCAAGGCAACTCGCACTGAAGTGTCAGTGATGTCAGGAGGTTTGCAGTGTTGATGCATGGATGCTGTTAATACACACAGCGACACACAAACAAACACACAGTAATATGCTATACTGTTAGGAAATAATGAAAATTTGAGATTTAGGAATACTCCAACATGTTGCCTTTTGATTGTAGCTCTGCTCACCACTGTTTGAGTATCTGCCAACATCACACTTCATTCATGTATAATCACCACTGTGGCTGCAGGTAAACCCATCACTGACTCTTTACAACTCATTTACCCACCACTGCAGAAACTCCCTGCTGACCTAAAAGAAAACCCCAAATACTGCTGCGTTATAAACTACCCCACAGAATTCCTCTTTTCTTTATCTTATATCTTGGTTTGCTTCTGTTTCACCTTGCTTTCTAGTTCCAATACCTGTATACATACTGATGTTGATCTTGACCTCTGACTTGAAGTTAAAGCATTTTTTCTAATCCTCCACTCATCTTCAGCATCTCAACCTTTTCTACTACAGACTCTAAATTTCGGGTTAGCTTGCCCCTCTGGTCTTATTATACTGTTTTTAATTAACATTCCCTGAATCAGTTACTGACCCCTCCTCTCCTCACCCTCATTTTCCCCATCATCAGTAAGAGAAAAGATGCCCATAATTTCCATTTCTCTCTTACTTCTTTTCTCCCTTCTTATTGCTTTGTTTCCTTTTGCATGCTACTCTTTTTCACACCCACACAAAATGTCATGTTATCTAGAATTTAGTCTTCCTTTTTTTCCTCTTGAAGAACCAATCAATTACAACATGGGGCTTAACCCTGGGTCTTTATTTCATCCCGGCTTGTTCATTTGTTTATTTCAAATGTCTATAGGAAATAGGTCTACATGATAAAAAAAGAAATAGGCCAAAGTGATATCATGTGTGCATGTTTTCTCCAGTTGTCTTCAGATTTGGACCAAAGCCTGAGGTTTTAGGATGCCTGGTCTCCAGAGAGCCAAGCTTTACTGTAATAAGCAAATTGTACATAGAGATCGACACTAATAGCTACAACAGGAAATTACATTAACTCTGCAATTAAGACAAAAACTTTATATACACAAGGAAATGGAAGGGTTCTTTATAGAATCATAACCATCTTCAGAGCTGGATGGCACTGAGATATCTTTCAGACAACTATGAGATGAGAAAAATTAAATATGTTCTTATCAATATATGCCATCGCTTCCATCACTTGGAGGCATTTTACCACAAGCTATACTGGAATGAGAGAAATGAGGTATTCGTTAATTTGCATGTGTCTACTGACATGGCTTTAAAACCATACTTACATCCCTCTGTTTTGTTTCCACAGCACTTGGTTCACAGCTTTATTATTCTGCTTCTTATTCAATGCATATCTAGAGGTACAAGAAATAAGACCCAGGGAAATAAGGTTTCCCTCTGAAAGTTAACACTATTTAGATAACACATAATTTGGGGAGACATGTCTTCCTGAAATAGTTAGTTGCAGTTTAATCAATAATAATAACCTATTCTAAGAAAGCACTTTTTGATCAGTTTCTTGCAAAGACTCTTTAAGCAATATAGCATAGAAGTTACAAGCATCAACTTTAGAACCAAACTGGGTTCAAATTCTGGTTCTTCCAATTTCCTAGGCATAAACTAAGCAAATTATTTAACTTCTCTATGACTCATTTTCCCTACCTGTAAAATGAGAATAATATTTTCTGCCTCAAAAGTTTGTGTTGACAGTTAAATGAGTACATATGTAACCCATAGTAAGCTCTATATAAGTCTTTGGAATTGTTCTTTTTTTGTAAATTTTAATTTTATTGGAGCATAGTTGATTTACAATGTTGTGATAGTTTCAGGAGTATGGGAAAGTGATTCAGTTATACATATGCATATATTCATTCTTTTTTAGATTCTTTTCTCTTATAGGTTATCACAGAATATTGAGCAGAGTTCCCTGTGCTATACAGTATGTCCTTGTTGGTGATCTATTTAATGTATAGTAGTGTGTGTATATTCATCCCAAGCTCCTAATTTATCCCTAGCCCACCCACGTTTCCCCTTTGGTAACCATAAGTTTGTTTTCAGTATCTGTAAGTCTATTTCTGTTTTGTAAATAAGTTCATTTTATCATTTTTAATTATATTCCACATATGAATGGTGTTATATGATATTTGTCTTTCTCTGTCTGACTTACTTCATTTAGTATGATAATCTCTAGGTCCATCCATGTTGCTGCAAATGGCATTATTTCATCCTATTTTTATGGCTGAGTAATAGTCCCTTGTATATATGTACCACATCTTCTTTATCCATTCCTCTGTTGATGGCCATTTAGGTTGTTTCCATGTCTTGGCTATTGTAAATAGTGCTGTGATGAACACTGGGGTGCGTGTATCTTTTCAGATTATGGTTTTCTCTGAATATATGCCCAGGAGTGGAATTGCTGGATCATATGGTAACCGTATTTTCAGTTTTTTAAGGAACTCCATACTGTTTTCCATGGTGATTGTACCAATTTACATTCCCACCAACAGTGTAGTAGAGTTCCCTTCTCTCCACACCCTCTCCAGCATATATTGTTTCTGGATTGGAATTGCTCTTGATAACAGGAAAGGGGAGTAACTTAGAAAGGTACTATGAACATTCTGACCATGGCAAAGAACATCTTCAGTGATTTATTCATTAGTGTCCAGAATTTAGTTAATATTTCCATGTTTGAGAGGCTAATCATCTTCCTGAGTGCATTAATATTGTTTAGTTTGTGGACCTACAAGGGTGATAAACACATTCTGGACTATAGTAAGTTGGCCCGTGCCGTCCAATCCCATGAGGCCACTTGCCTGCTGAGCCTGTCCACGCTAAAGCTTTTTCATTTAACACACATACACTCACTCTGCTGTATTTTTCATTCACTTGTCTATCTTCCACATTAGCTTCGGAGCTTCCCAGGTGAGGAACCAAACTTATTTAACTTGGTGTCACCATTGGGCAGGAGTGCTGTTCTTAGAGTTGAACAGAATTTGCATTCTGTGTTGGGATATAAACATCTTGCAGGTAGGGTCTATATCTTATTTGCATTTGCAGTGCTAGTTTGTAGTGGAATGCCTAGTTCACAGCAGGCACTAAGTGGTTGTTAGTTGAATGTAATTAAAAAATGTTGAGGTTCTTTTATGGTAAGTCTAGACAAATTCCAAGGTGTAAGTACCAGGGTTCCACAGGACTCAGTTGATAAGGGCTCACTGGCACAACAGCTCACAGAAAGAACCTAGGTTAATCTCTTTTTAAATGAAATGAAAAACATTATTCATAGATGTCCATTATTTCATTTTAAAAACCAAACAGTTGGAAATTAAATAAGCTTTTGTAATCCTTTTTAAGAATAAAAAGTTTCTCACTATTTCCCTTGTTTCCATAATAATAAAATGGCTTTTGCATGTCAGTGATTCCCTACCAAAACGAAAATAGGGATTAATGAAGTGACACTGTAAAAACTTTAAGTGAAACAAATGTTGGAACACCAAGGAACCCAAAGCAAGCTCTCCTTGTTTCATATTTTCTGCGCAGAGATGTATTTTTAAAGAGACAGGAAGCATAGAGAGAGGGGACAGGTCATTTCTTAAGTTGTACACTGTTCTACACCATAGATTTTATTACTCTGATAACTCCTACCCTCGAAATCTTCCAGCTCAAGTTCTGTTTCATAATGCAGAATTCATCAAGGGTATGGAAGCCATTAATCTTCTTTTATGCACCATCTGGTGAAGGACTGAAGTTACCTCTGGTCAGGAACTGAACAGTTCCAAGAATTTCAGTAAACACCAGTTTCAATACAAACCTCTGAGATGGACATTTGGAAGGGCCAGAATGACCATTCAAAGGTCATGCTCAAGAACAGATGGATTTCTTCCTAAAGATTTCACTAGGTTTTAAAAGATATGGAGAAAGCAAGATCAAACTTCGGTCCTGTGCTTGCTGAGTGCCATTCACCGGACTGTGATGTCAGAGTAACTCCTGAGACACCTGTAACTAGGACATGTAATTTGGATCCATGTCATGGTACATCCTCCTTTAGACTATGATGGCTGTGAAGCAGTATTCATTGGTGAAAAACAACAACAAAAAAAAAACTAATTTGCTATGTAAAGTTACTTGTATGCTCATATTCAGTTACTTTATTCCAAACATTTGAAACAAGGAAGGAAGAAAAAGTCAGACAGAACTAGAGTGATTATTTGGAGCAAATTATCACTGAAAAGGATGTTGCTCATACACTGCAGATTGCAAGCATGACTTGTCTTACAAACTTTGCCACGTAGTTTCTAGGGACACGTGGTCCCAAATAAAGGATACTGTGATAGACAGCATGTCGTCCCTCCAAGGATGTCCGTATCTCCAACCTCAGAATCTGTTACCTTAAATGGAAGATGAGACTATGCAGATGTGACTAAGTTAAGGATCTTGAAATGGAGAGATTATCCTGGATTACCCAGGTGGGTCCAATGTAATTACAAGTGTCCTTATATAGGAAAGAAGCAAGCAGGAGTCAGAGAAGCAAATGTGACAATGAAAGCAGAGGTCAGAGTGACGCAGCAGAAGCCAAGGAATGCAGGCAGCCTCCAGAAGCTGGAGAAGGCAATAACAGCTTCTCCCCTAGCACCTATAGAAGGAATGCAGCTCTTCTGACATCTTGATTTTGGCCACATTAAGACCCATTTCAGATTTCTGATCTCCAGACATGCAAGATAAAAAATTTGTGGGTTTTAAGGCACCAAATGTGTGGTAATTTGTTATTACCAGCAATAGGAGACTAACACAGATACTAAAGTTAAATTTTGGTTTGGAAAAACTGTAAAGCTAGGTATCTGAGTCCTGAGAGGCCCTAGGCAGTCCAGGAAAAATGGGAATACTGAAGTGATCACACTGATATGATGCACCGCACAGGGCAATCCTAAAATCAAAGTTCACAGGGAACTCAGCAAGGTGCTAAGGACACATGGTCCCATAAAAGTAGTTCAAGGGGCACGTGTGCAAAGAAAAAGGAAACGTTAAACTTCAAAATTCACCCAAGTCTGTGACTCTTGGCAACAAATTATATAAAAAATTTTCTAAGAAGCAGGGATAAAATGACTATTCATCAGCTAGGCTCTTTGATTTTATATCATATAATCTAATCCACAAATGTTTTATATTTACCATTTGATTATTATTCATCCTTCTCTATTCTTGATTTGTCTTAAACAATGCATTCTCACCCTATCCTAAAATTTCGACTTCCTGATTCCACACAAGTTCAAAATAAGTATGTAAATAGAGCAAAATTATACAATTGGGATTCAGCCTATCAAAAATCTCAGGGAAAACAAGAAAAAAGATCTTAAACTTTATTTTCAAATAAACATATATGAGTGACTCTGCCCAAATTAGAGTAAATTAACCTGAACCTATGTCTTTTGTTATTGACTTTTCAGATGTAAGCATGTTGAGCTTTATTTTGCCTTTACTTATGTAAACTACAGTGGGTAAAAGCACATCTTTGAGTCTGTCGACTTTGGGTTAACATCTCAGCTCTTCCACCCACGAATACTTTGCTTGTCTGCCCTTGAAGTTACTTAACATCTCAATGCTTTAGCCTCATCATCTATAAAATAGTGATAATAATAGTATACAGCTTACCATGTTGTTGAAAGGATTTATTGAAAAAAAGATATAAAACACTCAGCAGAAAGCTTAACATAAAGCTCAATTCAAAGTAGATAATATTAGCATTATTATTAGTTATTTCATTCACATAAAGAGAGCTAAATCATTAACAACTATTCACTATATCCTAGTAATAAATTACTAAATAAACATATCCATAATACATTTTATCAGAGGAACTTGTTATAATTTGAATTTTATGATGCCAACATCTGCAAGATCTTCCTTGCCCTTAATTTAATTACCTGGCTAGGTACAAAACAATACAACAAAAAGGAATATTTAGAACATTTCAGTGTGCTTCTCTTTAGAAAATCATGGGGTTTTTTTGTTGTTGTTAAGTTCAAACATGTTTCTTTCCTATCCTTTTATCACAGTTATTTGGTGATTTGCCAATATGAACCTAATAAGGAGTCCACTAGATAGACTTATTCCCTGCCTCGTCTGCATTTTCACAGACCATTTGTCATACTTTAACACTGTTTGTGATGATAATATTGACAGGTTTCTCTCCCCAATTAAACTTTTGCTCCTTGAGAGAAGACACAGGTCTTATTTATCTTGAAATATCCTGCATGTATTAGGTAATTTAAAATGCAATATGATTTAGTAAATGAATGAGAATTATAAAAAAATCAGTTAAAATATTCCAAGCCCTATCTGCACCTAATTCCTGAATGATGAGTCTATGATTTGTGCTCTCTTCACTAAACCAGTAATAGATTCCACATTTTCTGAGACTTTCCCAGTAAAGGATCTCTAAGGGGAACTGACCATGGCTTGGGCTTAGACTAACACACCACTTATTGTAAGTAATATATAGAAATTAAATGAGAATTTAAACAAGTAAACAAACTTAGGAATTCTGATTTTATTTCTCTTATTAGCTGACTATATATGTTGAGTATAGGTAGTCAGTATTTTAATTATCCTCACTACGCAAAGTAGTAATTAAAATAAGTAAATAAATAACGTAAAATACGTAGTAAGTAAAAATAGAGTTTTCAGCACAGAATCTATTTCATTGTTGTTTTCAAATTCCTCACCCCGCCCCTCATCCTGAGAGCCTACGTCTGACTAGGTTTCTGTCCTTCAGTTTGAATGGTCATACTCTTGCTTGGCAGAGAATAAATCATGCCCTAAAGTTTGTAGACTTTCTATAAGCAACCCAGTGAACAAAAAGATGCATTTTCAGTAATTGTGCTATAAAATTGTCAAGCTATACTTTTCCAATGACATTACTCAAGTTAGTAAATTTATAAATACTGTAAAGAAAATTTTAAAACTTTCATAATTTATTGTTCAATGCCTATTAAAACACTTTGTTAGGAAGTGGCTATGTACACTAATTTATATTTTCATGATTTTACAAAAAGCACTAGGGCCAATATGTTTTCAAAATCGTTATCAATTACCAATAAGAGTCTATTTTATTTAGTCACCCTATCTGTTAATTGATATTTTCGAGAATCAGCCATCATGCAGCAAACCTGCTAAGTAAACAGAAAAATTGGAAAGTGAAAACTTTTGGGTAACTATCTTCATTTTGATGCAGACAAGAAAGAAACTATGGTTGCTAAGGACAAAATACATAAAACTGCATGTGGTTGAATGCATAATAGACCTTAACGATGCCAACTACTGAAATAACAACTTTGAAAACATATTAAAAAACAGCAGAAATTTTAAAAAAGCATTGTTTTCCTCCTTTGAAAACTACCTAGACCACACTTTTCTTGTAAAAGCAGTTGAGGCTGTGCCACCAACTAAAATGAAAGCTTTGTTTCTTCTCTTTCGCATACGGGCCCTCAACTGACATATAAAATATTCTGGGAAACAAAGTATAACAGAGTCAGAAGTACCGGGTTGATTTTGCTCTCGAAAATAGTTTTCTTCTACTTCTTGTGTAGCCTGCCAAGCTCATCATACTTTTGGCAGATATAAGGCACCTCTTTTGAATCAATCTCATGAAGCTGGTTAATGCCACAAGCAGCCACTGTTACCTGGCAATACACATCAGAGGTTTTTATTATTGCTATTAATCAGTGAGGTGAACTGACGTTTAGAATGTGCATATAACAGGCGTGGCGACTTTCTCCCTATAATCAAAAGATTTTAAAGATATTTGGAAGATATTTGAGGAGGACCCTGGTTTGTTGAAAGGTCAAGGCTTTGAAATTAAAATTCATTGTTTCATTTATTAATTCAGAGTTTGACAAACTTTTTCTGTAAAGAGATACATAACATTTTTTAGCTTCAAGTCCCATATATATGTTCCTCCTCTTCCTTCTCCACCCCCAACCGCCCACCCCAACCTTTAAGATTTAAAAACTTCTTAGTTTGTGGACTGGATATGGCCCACAGGTATCATTTACTGACACCTGATTTAATTCATTCAAGTGTTTTTAAGCAATATGGCCAAAGTCCTCATAGAACTTAGTGTACTAGCAGAAACAGATGAATAAAAAAGCAGCTGTACTACAGTGTGTCTGGTGCCATAATGTAGTATAGTTTGGTAGACCTAACCCAGCTTCAAAGGTGAGGTAATATGTGACAAAATTATTAGTAGAAGGAGATAGAAGATTAGAGGTGAACATTTGCTAGGAAGAGAGAAGAACCTGTAAAAAGGCCCTTAAGGGAGAGTTTGGTATAATTGAGAAATCACAAAAATTTTACATAGCCTATAATGTGGAGAAAAGAAGATGAAGAGCGGTTCAGAGACAGAGCACGCAAGGCCTGGTAAGCCATATTAAAGAGTTTAACCTTACAGGCAATGAGAAGGCATTAAAACAATTCAATAAAGAATATGAAGTTGGGCTTCCCTGGTGGCACAGTGGTTGAGAGTCCGTCTGCCGATGCAGGGGACACAGATTCGTGCCCCGGTCCAGGAGGATCCCACATGCCGCGGAACAGCTGGGCTCATGAGCCATGGCCGCTGAGCCTGCGTGTCCGGAGCCTGTGCTCCGCAACGGGAGAGGCCACAGCAGTGAGAGGCCCGCGTACCACACACACACACACAAAAGTAAACAGGCACCTCAATGTTCATTGCAGCACTATTTACAATAGCCAGGACATGGAAGCAGCCTAAATGTCCACTGACAGATGAATGGATAAAGAAGATGTGGTACATACACACAATGGAACATTACTCAGCCATAAAAAAGAATGAAATAATGCCATTTGCAGAAAGATAGATGGACCTAGATATTATCATATTAAGGGAAGTAAGACAGAGAAAGATAAATATCATATACACACTACTATATATAAAATACATAACAATAAAGACCTACTGTATAGCACAGGGAACTATACTCAATATTTCGTAATAACTTATATGGGAAAAGAATCTAAAAAAGAATATATATATACATATGTATAACTGAATCACTTTGCTGTACACCTGAAACTAATACAACGTTGTAAATCAACCGTATTTCAATTTTAAAAAAATAATTAATTAAAAAAAGAATATGAAGTGAGCAAATCTGGATTTTTAAAATATCTCTCTGGTTGCAAAGGGAGATTGAATTGGAGAAATTCAAGACAGGAGGGAGGTCAGCATTTAGGAAGCAGTGGCCCTAGATACAGAAAAGTAGCTAAATTTGAGTAGGTAAATGTGAAAGGACTAAAGTTGAAATCCCATTTATGTATAAAAATCACTTACTCTCTTGGTATCTATAAAACTTAACTAATGACATTTCCTCAACTATTTGTCCTAGAAGGTTTTTGTGAAGCACAAGCCAAATGACGTATATAAAATAACTTAGCAACTATAAAAAATATACACTTTTCTTATAAGAGTACCACTTTTCATTATTATGGTCAGCTAAGTTAAAATTACTAAGCACAGTAGCCTTGATAAAATTATATTTTGAATAACATTCAAAGAGGCAAATGAACATTTGCAAACCCTACTTTATCTCTTCTCTCCTAGATCTGGAGGCCCATGATTTGCTCCAGGAGAGCCTCCTGGTAGTTTGGGTGTCTTGCATCAGCTGATTCTAGATTACTAGCTCCCTTGTAGCCTCCCTATACTTACTTTGGAACTGGAAAAGTGACAGGTAAATGATTATCTTAAAACATACTCCAGAATTGCTAGGGAGAAAACTGCCTTTGTGTAGGTTAGAGAAAAAAAAAAAAAAACTTAACTGCCTGGTATAGAAGATCTCAAGGGTGTTCCAAAGACTTCAGATCAAAGGATGGAATGTCTTTTTTGGGACAAGGAAGGATTATTTTTCCCCTTCAGAGAGATAAGGGAAAAGGAGAATGAGGAGGAAATGGGGACAGTGAAAAAAGGAACCTGGGAAGAAAAGAAGTGCCACACGGGGAGGGGGCCAGGAGCCAAAAAGCCAGGAGCCTTCAGGGAGGGAGTCCTGAGATCACAGGACTACAGAAAAGAGATGTCTAATTTCAAACTTAAAAGTGTTTACTGCCTGCAGAGACCACTTCAGCCTTCCCCATTACTCAGTTCTTCAGCACTTCAGGAAACTACTATATCATATCAATTTCATGAATGATTTGTAAGAAGTGGGTGTTGTAGATAATTGTTTTAGTTGCAGGTGGAAATTGGCAAGGGAGTTACATTTTGTGAGAAATTAGCATGTGGAAGCAGAAGGTTGGGTAATAGAGGAGATCATGAAACTATGAACTCTCTGCAGATCTGAAGAAAGCTTGGGAGATCCCTAGATTTATGTTGGCCGTGGAGTTGAGTTGAGGTCTTTTAGGTAATATCCAGAACTCCAAGGAACAGAGGGCCTCTCAGCTGACTGTCAGTTGCAGGATCATCATGAATTATCAGGAAGCCTTGTTTCAGGCAACCAAGTCTACGGCTAAGAAGGTTTGAAATCACCTATTGATGCCGAGTGTCTAGAGATAACTAGCTAGTAATGCTACTAAATTATGCATGTATATTCTTCATACTTTATTAGTAGTAGAACAACCTATTAAATGTCTAGATAAACTTAAAGTTTCCTGTAAACTCATGCTCTACTTTTGAAAATTATCCATTTAATCTCTTTCTTGATATATATAAGTATAAAATAGAAATATACAGAGTACTTTTCATATGATCATTTCAAAATTACAAATATGAAGCAACATTCATATGACTTCTGGGAAGAAGATATTAGTTTACTCGTTATATTGATGGAGCAGTGAAATGTATACAATATTAATAGCTAATGTGATGTTCTAAGAAGTAGTAAACTTCATAATCCTTTCTTGCACACTGTCTATGACTAGATAGCTCTGGGACCTTTAATAAGGTAATTCACTTCTCTGAGTCTATGTTTTCTCATCTGTAAGATGAATTGTTGAATGTAATAATTTTTAAATATCACAATTCTAAAATATTGTTTATTTTACGAATTGCAATGGAAAGGCCAGAAATATGTTATGTACTTACACTGTTGCCTTAGTGACAGAAATTTCTAACAGCATCACAAATGCATAGTAATGTATTTAGATGGAATTATTTATTAATCCATATAACTCTAAAGATCATAAAATAAGAGAGCTGTAAGGGATTTCTGAGTATTCCACCAAACCTCTAGTTTGGTACAATATGATCAATATATCCCCAAAATGGTCTCATTTCTAGAACATCTCCCATAAGAGAGAATTTTTTAATATATGACATCTATGTGCCAATTTGCCCGCATCAGGTTCTATGACTTGTTTGAGACATTTATTTTGGTGTCAGTTGCCGATGATGATAACTCTTAGGGACTTTACTTTAAAGACAATGAAAGTCCTCTCTCCTTCTCCTTGCCCTGTGAAAAAAGATCCAAAAAAAGGCTGTTTTCTCTTTTTTTCTACAATTCATCATCCACCCAGTTATTTCTCTTTTATTTCAGATTTACACACACACACACACACACACACACACACTACAGATTCTTTCCAGCAGTTAGAAAATACTGTGCACCTGTAAGTAGGTCGGTAAGGACACATAATCTAATGTGGAAGGAGCTGGCTTCTATCCATTTGTGCATAACAATGCATGGGCAGTCAGAGCTGGATTCATGCTTTTTATTTTTGTTACTTTTAATGCAGTAGCAGATAGAAAACAGATATAAGCATTGCAGTTTTAAGATGAAAAGAATCCTTGAAACATCATATGCGTTTGTCTTAAGGAAGATTTGTAAATAGCATGCTCTTATCTTTACATAAATGGTACTATTTTGAAATGCCAAGCAGCCCTTTTAGGAGTATAGTTTTGTAGCCTTTATTTCTGAAAATATTTCAATAACTGTAATAAATAAAAGGCTTGAAGCTCAGTACACTTTTTTTCCTTCTGTCTTTTACTAACAGAAAAATGTTGAAAGCAGACTCATCGTTCAATATGAGAGAGATGCCAAATGAGTGAAAGAAGCAGTTATGGAGAAGAAACAGTAGAGTCTGGGCAACTTGCCTAAAGGGACACTTGGGTTAACCTTCATATTGGAATTGAAAATGTGAATAATTTTCTCTTCATTTTTCCCCTGGATTCTAACAACGAAGACAGTCTTTGAACTTGTTACTTGTTTCTTGTTCTTTTATCAAAGCAGAAAGAGGCAACAAGAGAACAGGTTTCGAGTCAGAAAGCCCAGAGCTTGAATCTAATCACCACTACTTACTTATATGATTCTTGTGAATATTCTTAATCAGTTTAATTTCAGTTTTCTCATCTAGAAATTGGTATGAAAATAATAATTACCTTATGATTATATTATGAGAATTAAAAAGAAAATTATCTGTAAATAGTATACTATTTCCTTTGTACAAAGACATCCCTTATTAAGTTATATCCATTATTGTTATTTGCGTATATTGAATACATATACCGAATTTGAGTGTATACCCTGAGAAACAACTAAATAAAAAGAGACTGGCTTTTTAACTTTTAAATTTATAAAACTTCCCCTCTGTTTTAAATAATATGCATGAACAAATAGCCAAAACGACTATATATTCAAAATTACGTATTGGAATAAAATGTGTAAATTGAGACACTTATGTATTTTCAGAACTATGAAGTTGTAGAATGATTGAGTTTATCATATGTTACAGTCTTTGGATGCTTAGAGAAGAAAATGAGGCCAAAAAATTTAGTTCAGTTTATTTCTGAGAATAACTTTTCTTAAGTGGCTAAAATGAAAATCACGTTAGTAACTTATGCTGGATATCCTCTATTTGCCCTTCTGATCCTCCCTCTGACCTTCTCCACCCTGCTCTAATTGCATAAGACCAACCTTGACTGTCTATATTAACTGGCTCGTTTGCCCACTGACTTTGGCTTGAGTTCAGCCAGTGGAAAGCACAAGCAGGAGATCAAAAAGAAGCAGGAGAAATTATACTTCTGGCCAAGATGAAGTAAAAGAAATCATATTTAACTCCCGCTTGAAAAAACTAATGAATTATACAAATACATTAAAAATGCAATATCAATTATTGGATATCAGGTGGTACAGGACAGTGATCCCTGAGAGAGAAAAAACAAGCTGAAATCTGAAATTTCCCAGTTTACTGCCAAGAGAGTTTCCAGCTTGCATGCAGGAAGTGGAGATCTTTCTGTGTTGATGGGATGGATGTGGGAAACAAGGAAGGCCAAGGCAGCTAGAGAAGACAGCTGCACAGAGAGAGTTTGTTCTAGGTATCTACAGAGGGTTCCTGTGGAGTCTTTAGCTTAGTATTGATCAGCATGTGTGTTGTGAGAAAACTGTCTAAGGCTTGGGATGAAAAGCAACAGAAAGAAACAGGCAGAACAACCTTTAGTGTTAACAAAGATCAGGGGTAGTTTATGTTCCCAAGACAGTAAAAAGCCTCAGAATTCATGGGATACCAGGTAAAGTACTCAAGATGGTATCTGTTCAGTAGTGGGACAAAATGAACTCTAAACAAAGGCTCTTCTGGTCCCATCTAACAAAATTTAAAAGCAAGGATCAAACCATATCCTAATAATTTAACTGTTTCCCAGGGAAAAACAAAACAAAACTCAAGAATATTTATAGAAATACAACAGTATCAGGCACTCTAAAAGGTAAAATCCACAATGTCTGCCAAGCAGGAAAATGCAGTCCACAATGTGTAAAGAGTGGTCAAACAACAGAAATAGACCATGAAATGATCCTGATGATAAAATTCTTAGAAAAGGATGTTAAAATAGAATCATTATAGTAACCATATTCCATATATATAGGACAAGGTAGAAAAGACTGAACATGTTAGGTACAGATATGGTGAAAGGTGAAAGGATTGATGAACTTGAAGAAATAACAACAGAAACTATCAAAAATAAAACACAGGGGAAAAAAAGACTGAAAAAAAAATGAACAGAGCATCAGTGAGCTGTGGGGCAACTTAAGGTGGCCTACTACATGAATAACTGAAGTCACCAAAGTAGAAGACAAAACAAAATATTTGAAGAAATAAGGGCTGGAATTTTTCCATATTTGATGAAAATTAGATAACCCACAAATCCAAAAATCTTAAATCCCAACCACAAGAAACATGAAGAAAAGTATACCAGGGCACATCATAATTTTTGAAAACCAGTAGTAAAGAGAAAAATCTTAAAGATTCCTAGAGGAAAAAGATCCATTATGTATAGAAGAAAAATAATACTATGTAACAAAGAAGGTTGTATCCCAGAATGAAAGGTTGGTTTAATCATTAAAATTTAATTAGTGTAATTCATCCCATTAAAAGCATAATAGAAATAACATGGTTGTTTAAATAAATGCTCAAGAAGCATTTGACAAAATACAATGTACATTCATGAGAAAAAACACTCAGTAAACTAGAGATAAAAGGTAATTGTCTCAATCTGATAAAGGACATCACCAAAATCTTCTAGCTAACATCATATTTAATCATATTTAATTTTTTCTTCTAAATTAAGAACAAAAGAAGGATGCTCTTTCATATTATTTCTATTGAACATTGAATTATAAGTCCTAGGCATTGCAATAAGACAAAAAAAAAGGGGCATAATTATTAAAATTAGCAGTAAAAATATTGTTATTCACAGAAAACAAAGGGGTCTATATTTAGAAAACCTGATTGAATTCCCCCCTAAATAAAACACAAGTCAAGTTAATAAGCAAACTTACCTATGTTGCCAGATATAAAGTCAATATGCAGAAGTAAATTTTATTTTTATAGACTATAAATAAATTCTTGAGAAATGCATTTTAAATTCAATTTATAATATCATAAATAATGTTGTTATATGCCTAAGCATAAATCTATAAAAACTGTGCAAGGGCTTCCCTGGTGGCACAGTGGTTGAGAGTCCGCCTGCCAATGCAGGGGACATGGGTTCGTGCCCTGGTCCGGGAAGATCCCACATGCCGCGGAGCGGCTGGGCCCGTGAGCCATGGCCGCTGGGCCTGAGCATCCAGAGCCTGTGCTCCGCAACGGGAGAGGCCACAGCAGTGAGAGGCCCACGTACCGCAAAAAAAAACAAAGAACAAAAAAACCTGTGAAGACCTATTTCCAAAAATTAAAATACACTGTTGAAAGTAATTCAAGAAAACCTAAATAAATGAAGAGAGGTGTCATTTTCAAGTATTGGAAGACTCTGTGTTATTAAGACAGCAAATTTTCTCCCAATTGATCCATAGATTCAATGCAATCCCAATCAAAATTCCAGCAGGAATTTTTGTATAAATTGACAAGAAACCTCTGAAATTCATACAGAAACCCAAATGATCATGTAAAGAATTAAAATTTCAGAAAATTTACAAATCTTGATATTAAAACATTTTGTAGAGCTACAGTAATCATGACAGTATGAAATTGTTGTAAAGATAAAGATTAACTAAATAGAATAGAGAGTCCAGAAAATATGTGCAAAATTCACACACATATATAGTAAATTGAATTTTGCCAAGGTATACAGTTCCTTCAGTTATAAAAAGAGAGTTTTGCTTTGTTTTAACAAATGGTGTTTGAACAGTTGGAGATTTCTATGAAAAACAAAATGACTTCACCCCTATTTCATTCTACATGCAAAAATTATTTAGGGTATAATCACAGACCTAATGTAAAAGCTAGAACCATAAAGATTTTAATAGAAACTATAAGACTATAACCTCAAGAACTTGGTGTAGGTAAAGATTTCTTTTTTTTAAGTATGACTGAGTATATTTATTTTGAATCAAAATCAAAATAAATTATAAACTTTAAAATGCCAACAAATACTATAAGCATCACAAAATCCAAGAAAATAACCTTAAATAGACCCATCATTAATTATATGTTTGGCATATTTCTATAATACTTTTCCCCAAATGTTTTCTAGCTGCAAACACTTTGATTGCCTTCTCAAATGACAATTTTGCAATGTTTTCTACAGAGAAACCTCAAAATAATTTAGTCTTTCCTCTAATATAGTTGATGAAAAAATTTCACTCATTAACCTTTTAGAAAATATTCTTTTTCAGCTTCATAAATTTGCATTAACAGTAACACAAATTTTTAGGATTGCTTTTAAATTTAGAAAAAATCTCACTCAGTTTCTTCTATTTAAGACCTGTAAGACTTCAGAACATTTTAAGTTTTCTTGTGCAAGAAGTAATCTTAAATATTCTTTGAAAAGATATTATGTATTACCCATTTTGTTGTCAAAGTTCTCGCTACATGCACATAATATAAATTATGTTGTCTTCACTCATATTTTGTAGAGACACATAAAATGTGTGACTTGATTCAATATTTTTGTGGAAATGCATAAAACATCCAACTTGTCACATGGAAGTACCAGCTGTTTGCAGTAATGCCTATGGTTTGTGCTCATAAACACAAGCATTCTTATATTCTCTTTTCTCTATATTTGTTGAGGAATAATTGTGAAATAACAATGGTATAAGTTTAAGGTGTACAATGTCATGATTTGACATACATATACATTGTGAAATAATTACCACAATTAAGCTAATTAAGCATCCATCACCTCACATAATTACCCTTTCTTTTTTGTGTGTCGTGAGAATACTTTGGATCTAGCCTTTTGAGTATTTCAAATATACAATACAGTGTTATTAACTATAGTCACTATGCTGTACATCTGATCCCCAGAACTTACTCATTTTATAACTGAAAGTTTGTACCCTTTGACCAGTAACTCTCCAATTCCCCCATGCTGCTCCCCAACCCCTGGCAACTACCATTCTACTCCTTGTTTCTATGAGTTTGATTCTTAGATTCCACATATATATGAGATGATACAGTATTATATGAGGTAATACAGTATTTGTATTTCTTATATAAATACTGTATAAGAAACTTATTTTACTTAACATAATACTTATTTCACTTAACATAATACCTCCCAAGTTCAATCCATGTGATTACAGATGGCAAGATTTCTTGCTTTTATATGACTGAAAAATATCCCATTGTATATGTATACCACATTTTCTTTATTCATTCTTCCGTAGATGAACACTTAGGTTTTTTCCATACCTTGGCTATTGTGAATAATGCTGCAATTAACATGAGGTACAGCTATCTCTTTGAAATAATGATTTTTGTTTCCTTTAGATATATACTCAGAAGTGGGATTGCTGGATCATAAGGTAGTTCTAACTTTAGATTTTTTTGAGGATCTTCTATACTGTTTTCCATATTGTATTTGCCATAACACTATTTTCTATACTGTTTTCAATTTACATTCCCACCAACAGTGTACAAGGTTTCCCTTTTCTCAATGTCCTCACCAACATTTCTTTTCTCTTGTCCTTTTGATAATGGATATCCTAACAGGTGTGAGGTAATATCATATTGAAATTTGATTTGCATTTCCCTGATCATTAGGGATGTTGAGCACCTTTTCATATACCTATTAGCTATTTGTATGTCTTCTTTGGAAAAATGTATATTCAAGTCCTTTGCCCATTTTAAAAATTGAGTTTATTTGTTTTTGCTGTTGAGTTACATGAGTTTCTTATACACTTTGGATATTAACCCTTTATCAGATATATGGTTTACAAATATTTTCCCCTATTTCATTGGTTGCCCTTTCATGTAGTTTGATGTAGTCCCACTTTTCCCCTTTGTTTTCATTGCTTATGCATTTGGTGTTGTATCCAAAAAAAGTCATTGCCATGACCAATGTCAAGGAGATTTTTCCCTATGCTTTCTTCTAGGAGATTTAAGTTTCAGTTTTTATATCTAAATCTTTCATTTATTTCAAATTACTTTTGTATATGATGAAAGATAAGGATCCAATTTCATGTTTTAGCATGTGGATATCTAGTCTTCCAAACACCATTACAGAAGACACTATCCTTTCCCTATTGTGCACTCTTGGTGTCCTTGTCAAAGATTAGTTGACTGCATATGCATGTGTTTACTTCTGGATTCTCTAGTCTGTTCCATTAGTCTATGTGCCTGTTTTTATGCCATTAGCATACTGTTTTGACTATTATAACTTTGTAATATAATTTGAAATCAGGAAGTATGATGCCTCCAGCTCTGTTCTTCTTGCTTAAGATTGCTTTAGCTATTCAAGGTCTTTTGTGGGTTTACATAAATTTTAGGATTGTTTTTCTACTTCTGTGAAATTTAGAATTTTGATAGGGATTACATTGAATCCGTAGGTCACTTTGGGTATTATGGATATTTTAACAATATCAGGTCTCCCAATCCATGGACACAGGATATCTTTCCATATATTTGTGTCTTCATCGGTTGTTCTCATCAGTGTCTTATAAGTTTCAGTGTAGATATCTTTCACTTCCTTGGTTAAATTTACTTCTGAGTGTTTTATTCTTTTTGATGTGATTATACGTGGAACAATTTTCCTACTTTCTTTTTTGGATAGTTTGTTGTTAACATATAGAAATGCCACTAACTTTTGTGTATTGATTTTGTATCCTCCAACATTACTGAATTTATTAGTTTTAAAAGTTTCTTGGTGAGATCTTTAGCATTTCCTACACATAAAATCATTTCATCTGTAAATGATGACAGTTTAACTTCTTCCTTTCCAATTTTGATGCCTTTTATTTCTTTTTGTTGCCTAATTCCTCTGGCCAGGACTTCCAGAATTATGTTGAATAGAAGTAGTGAGAGTGACACTGTGTGTTGTTCTTAATATTAGGGGGGAAATTTTAGCCTTTCATCATTGAGTATGAAGTTAGCAGTGGATTTATCATATATGGCCTTTATTATGTTGAAGAACTTTCCTTGTATATCTAATTTGTTTAGAGTTCTTATCACAAATGGATGTTGAATTTTGTTAAATTCTTTTTTTCTGAATCTTTTGAGATGCTCATGTGATTTTTGTCCTTTATTCTGTTAATGTTTTGTGCATCACATTTACTGATTTGCGTATGTTAAAACATCCTTGCTTCTCAGTGATAAGTTCCACTTGATCATGGTATGATCCTTGTAATGTACTGTTGAATTTGGTTTTTCTAATATTTTGTTGAGGATTTTTGCATCTATATTCATCAGAGATATTGGCCTGTAGTTTTTTTTTTTTTTTTTCTTGTAGTGTCCTTATCTGACTTTGGTACCTGGCCCATGCTGAGTGGGACTGGAGCTGGATCATGGGCCACTTCAGGGTCCACAGCCAGGAACAAGGTTAGCAGACCCAGTACGCAAGGCATGAGCAGATGTGGCTCCTCCCTTGTCCTTTGGCAGATGGTGCTGGTGGCAGGACCCAGGCCAAACAGTGCTGTAGCTGAGTCCACAGGGAGCAGCACTGTTTCCAGATGGGCACAGACCTGCCTTCTCAAAATGGCCCTTTTTGTTCTTGGGCTCCATCAGAGTTTTGTAACCTCCTACTTGTATCCTAAAACTCCCATAAGACACTTTTGTCTGTGAATGACTGCCAAAATATTATTTTTCTGGGGGGATATCAGCTGGGGATTTCATATTCTGCCAGCTTTCTGACATCACTCTCTAGGCAAAGATTTTTAAACAAAACATAAATTTGATAAGCTATAAAAAATTGATACATTTTAATTTATTAAAAGTAAAAATTTTGAACATCAAAATAGACTACTGAGAATCCTGTCATAATGTATATGCATATCTAATCATTCTGCTGTAAACTGAAATATCTTACCAATTTATTTGTCAATTACGTCAATAAAGCTGGGGGGAAAAAAGGGTACTGTTAAAAAAATAGTCAATCTACAGATGAGGAAAATTATACTTGCAAAACACATTTCAGAGAAAGAACCAATATACAGAAATTATACAAAGTAACAAGTCAATAATTAAAAAGAAAATCTATTAAAAATGGTCGAAGGACTTTAACATTCATTTCACAAAGACACAAAATGGTCAAAAGGCACATGAAAAGGTGTTTACATCATTAATCTTCAAGAAAACACAAGTTAAAATCATAATGAAACATCATTTTACACCCAGTAGGATAGCTAAGATTAAAAAAATATAAATGTTGGCAAATTTGTGGAGTGACTGGATCTCCCATTTTTTAATGGTGTGAGTATAAAATGGTACAACTACTTTTGAGAACTTTTTGGAAGTTTCTCATGAAGTTAAACATAAATCTACCCTATGATCTAGCAACTCTACCATTAAATATTTACCCAAAATAAAAAATATATATATGTTTATACTAAGACTTATATAACTTAGTCTGTTTATGTGAAGAATATTGATAGCAGTTTCAATGATAATAGCTAAAACTAGAAACAACCCAAATATCCATCAAGAGTTAAATGGATAAACAAATTGTGATAGATTCACAATATAGAGTACTCCTCAGAAATAAATATGAACAAAGTACTGGTAATTTTAACAATAGAGATAAATCTCAAAAATACTTAGCAAAAGAATTCAGACACAAAAGAGTATAGACTATTTGACTTTATTTATAGGAAAGCTAAAAATAGGCATAACTAATGCACATTATTAGAAGACTACTTCTTGATTACCTCTTGAAGGTGGTAAACTGGCTAGGAAGGGGCCTGAGGGAAGTTCCTGGGGTGTAATTACCCCTATCTTTCCTGAGGTTGTAGTTGCACAAGCTTATACAATTATCAAAACTCATCAATCAGGCATCTATTTTATGTAAATCTCATACCTCCAAAATGATAACTTGCTGATGACTCAGGTAAATTTGAGAAAAGCAAGATGATGCTAGAAATCAAGTAGATGGAAGAGACTTGAGAGCAGGCAACTACAGACAAGGTCAACATTTGTGTTAGAAGGAACGAAGACACATGGAGAAAGAAAGAACAGTGAGCATGAGATAGCCCACCATTATGAATAAAACTTCCCACCAGATTAGAAGAAAAACTGGAAAGACAAAAAAAATCTTGTCATTATTTACAATAAGTAAGAATTAGAAGAAATAAAGTAAAAGGTAGATCATGAATAGGATCGAACTTGGAGATTTAGAAATATGAAATGGATATTATGAGAAAGTTTACGGTATACAGAGGCATAATGGAGTTCCCAGTAGCTACTTCCCAGACCAAGTTTAGCTCCAATGTTAACATTCCTCTAGCTTTTAGATTCTGTGCTGCTTGGGAGAAGAATCTCAATTCTGGTAGAAGGAAAGAGAGAAAGAACCATTTTTCTTACTCTTACCTTTTTCATGTTATAAATCCTCAAATATATTTTTTAGTGTTAATAATCATTGTAAAAAAATTTTCTTTTTTTGTCAGTTCCTTACGATGATAAGCCACTGTATGGTTATTTATGCTAGAATGGATATGTTAATTTACTCATTTGCATCAGTTATGATACTCTTCCCAGAAAGAGAAAAACACCTTTATGTTTGATTAAACACACCTTGTGTGATTTAAGCGCAATTTTAAAGCTTATTCCTCGTCTTGGTATTATTTTTTAGCAGGTCTGCTGATTCAAATCTCTTGTATGTAAAAAAAAAGCAAAAAAGTTATTCAGCAGCCAGTAAGGAGGACAGCTTTATGTTATTGTCATAAAGTATGCTAGGGTCAATTGACAGGTATTAAAAACTCCATCTGAAATAAAATATTTTTCTGTTCTAAAACTGTATCATTGCTTTAGCTTCGTTTTTCTTTTAACTATTTAGATTTCACCTTACCTGTCACACCACTGTAATGACTCAAAAGTAGTCAAAACCATTTATGACATTTACACATGTATACTCTTTGAGCTACCATAACTATTTACATTAGCAATTATTTTTGCACTGCCTGTAACATTTCTTGTATTGCT
The DNA here is from genome assembly GCF_003031525.2 of Neophocaena asiaeorientalis asiaeorientalis. Taxonomy (NCBI): domain Eukaryota; kingdom Metazoa; phylum Chordata; class Mammalia; order Artiodactyla; family Phocoenidae; genus Neophocaena; species Neophocaena asiaeorientalis. The sequence continues at coordinate 812,045 of NW_020172773.1, read as the reverse complement.
CATGAAAATATTCTTTGATTGCTGTATTTATTTTTCTTGCTTAAAAAAATAGTACTTTTATCTGATATTTTCTTCAATAAATTCAGTATTAATAATGGTGTATCTACTGATACCTCGACCCTACAAATCCTTAATCTCCTCAAAATTAATGACTTTCTTGCTTGTCACTTTTGTGTTTACTTAGTCCTGGCTCCCTCAGGAAGATTAAAGACGTTTCTTCTCTGTTCCCATTGCATATTGTATAATACAATGGCAGTCATCACACTATGTTAGTTTCCACTGTTAAACTGTCATCAATTGGAACTACTTAATTTACAAAATGTGTATTCTTAAAACCACACAGACTTATTGTCCTTTTTTCCCATTTCTCACCCCTTCTAAGTTTGCTTTTTGTACTCAGGATTACAGTCCTTCTCATCTCCCTATTCTTGTCAGTCATATCCTATTTATTACTACTACCAAACCTAGACATAATTATGGTTAAAGGGAGAGAGAGAATACAATATGGAAAATACCACCTAGAGAATAGGTTCCCAAATGGTGATGTTGTTTTGGTTAATTCCCTATAGTTTAGGCACTGGTCCATGGTGTTTTAATTTCAGAAATTTATCTGTTTGAGTTTCATAAGCCAAATATATTCAAATTAATATCTATATCTACATTAAAGCTAGGTTTACATCAATGAATATAATTGTTCTTATATCCAGAACTGTAAGGCCCAACACGGTGAACTGGATAGATATCCTGACATCTTATTAGTGGATCTGCTTATACTGAAAAGGCTATAAAGCTAGACTCCCTTGATGCTGCTACTAACAACAATAAAACAATTCCTAACCCTCATCTAACATTTTTCTCTGTGTGTTCCAGAAATGGTTCTAGGCACTTTTTTTTTTTTTAGAAGATGTTGGGCGTAGGAGTTTATAAGTTTATTTATTTATTTTTGCTGTGTTGGGTCTTCTTTTCCGTGCGAGGGCTTTCTCTAGTTGTGGCAAGTGGGGGCCACTCTTCATCGTAGTGCACGGGCCTCTCACTATCGTGGCCTCTCTTGTTGTGGAGCACAGGCTCCAGACGTGCAGGCTCAGTAGTTGTGGCTCACAGGCCTAGTTGCTGCGCGGCATGTGGGATCTTCCTGGACCAGGGCTCGAACCCACGTCCCCTGCATTAGCAGGCAGATTCTCAACCACTGCGCCACCAGGGAAGCCCGGTTCTAGGCATTTAACATTTAGTTCTCACAACAGTGTGATGTGATAGGCACTAATATTTTTCTCCATTTTACAGATAATGAGACTGAGGCACAGATAGGTACAATGTAGTGAAGGTGGAATTTCAAACCAGATAGTCTGGTTTTAAGTTGCATGTTCTTAATCACTATGTCAGAATACCGCTCAATTAAATATACTACTTCATAAATTGGATTCATAAATGAGAGCGGAAAGAGGCAGAGGACATGAGGAAACAATTTTGCTGATGCAGATCATGGCAAAAGCAATTTGGTTCAGTAGTTAGCACTTCCAGATTTGATATTTCTCTGCAAAAGTAAAAGCTGCTTTTCTATTCATGTAGAAATGATGTAACTCTATGACATAAGAGTTGTTGCTAGAAGCTCACTGGAGTCTACTCTTCTAGCTCTCTCAATTATACTGATAAACAACAGGTAATAAAACAATTTTGCTTTACACAAACTAAAATAGTGTCTGTTGCAGCTCCTGGTCTCTAACCAATACAATAATTGGCACCAGCAATTGAAAGGGGCAGCAATAGTGAAAGACAAGATAGGTGTCTTGCTACAGAAAATTCGATGGCACTGTTAGAAAAAATGGGATTAAAGGTGCTATTTTCCTACTCAAATTTTTGTACCTCAGAGTAGCCACCTTTAAGTTAAAAGAGAAGTTAGAGGACAGAAGAAGTGGAACCACTATATGAAACAGTAATTTTCAAGACAATGGATTATCCGATAATAAAGGACAATCATCCTTGAGAAGGTGAAAAAAATTATGGGCTCTATAATTGCTCCTACTTACCGTTCTGAAGTAATATCCAGGCTGTTGCCTTGGGAAAGGGAACTAAATCAGAGCCTGTTGGGTTCCCTGAGTTGAGGAGATAGAGTTGAGAGTCTAGGGGGACATTAGACAGCTAGTGTTACCAGGAAAAACTACCAGAGAGGAAACAGCTGCACAAATAGAGAGCCCCAGAGATCGTCAGAGGACCCCCATCAAGTATTTAGCTGAGTATTAATCACTGCATGGATGAGGAAATTACCAGAGACTAAGAAAGAAATCCTCAAAAGGTTGAAAAGTAAATAGTGCCCAACAGTCATACAGGGCTGGAGACAGTGTTTGTTCCAATAGCCAGACTGAACTCATGATTCACAGGACACTGTATGGAGTACTCAGAACAGTCTTGCCTCAACAATAGAAAATAAATAGCTGTAGCCTGAGCCCAGTCTCAGTCCTGCCTAACAAATCTTAAAAGCAAGCTCCAAGAAGACCAAACTATTTCCAAATAACTGCATCTCAGAAAAAAATCAAGGTATTTAGAAATTGAAGAAGACACAACTAAATGAGAAGATTTCTCATGTTCATGATCCAAATAATTAATATTGTTAACATATCTACACTACTCAAAGCCATCTATAGATTCAATGCAATCCTTATCAAAATTCCAATGGCATTTTTTTCACAGAAATAGAAAAACTCCTAACATTTGTATGGAACTACAAAAGACCCCAAATAGCCAAACAATCTTGAGAAAGAACAAAGCTGGAGGCATCACACTTCCTGATTTCGAACTCTATTTAAAGCTATTTTAATCAAAACAGTATGGTACTAGCAGAAAAGTAGGCACACAGACAAAAAGAACAAAATCAAGAGCCCAGAAATAAACCCACACATATGTGGTCAATTAATATTTGACAAGGGAGCCAAGAGTCATAATGGGGAAAGATAGTCTCTTTAATAAGTGGTGCTGGGAAAACTGGATATCTACATGCAGAAGAATGAAATTGAACTCCTACCCTTATGCCATTTATAAAAATTAACTTGAAATGGATTAAAGACATAAATGTAAATCCTAAAACTATAAGACTCTTCGAAGAAAACTTAAGGGAAAAGCTCCTTTACATCAGTCTTGGCAATGATATTTTGGATACAGTAACATCAAAAGCATAAGAAACAAAATTAAAAGTCAACGAGTGGGACCACATCAAACTAAAAAACTTTTGCACAGCAAAAGAAACAATCAACAAAATAAAAGACAATCTATGGAATGAGATAAAATATTTGCAGACATATACCTGATAAGGAGTTAATATCTAAAATATATAAGAAACTCATACAACTCAATAGCAAGAAAAAAATATCCTACTTAAAAATGAGCAGAGGACTTGAACAGACATTTTTTTCCCAAAGAAGACATACAAATGACCAACAAGTATATGAAAAGCTGTTGAACATTCTTGACCATCAGGGAAATGCAAGTCAAAACCATAATGAGATATCACTTCACACCTGTTAGAATGGCTACTTTTAAAAAGACAAGAAATAACAAATACTGACCAGCATATGGAGATAAGAAAATCCTGGTGCACTGTTGATGGGAATATAAATTGGTACAGCAACTGTGGAAATCAGTATGGAGGTTTTTTCAAAAAATTAAAAATAGAACTACCACATGATCTGGTAGTTCTTCTTCTGGAACTATATATATGTATATACCTGAAGGAAATGAAATCACTATCCTGAAGAGATATCTGCACTCCTTCATTTATTGCAGCATTATTCACAATAGCCAAGACATGGAAACAACTTAGGTGTCCACTGACAGATGAATGGTTAAAGAAAAAGTGATATATATATATATATATATATAACATGAATGGAACTGGAGGGCACTATGCTACGTGAAATAAGCCAGAGAGAGAAAGACTGCATGGTATCATTTGTATGTAGAAACTTAAAAAAAAATTCAAATAAGTCAAATACATAGAAACAGAGAGTAGAGTGGAGGTGGGGGGATGTTGGCCAAAGCATACAAACTTTCGGTTATATGATGAATAAGTTCTGGGGATCTAATATACAGCATGGTGGCTATAGCTAAAAGTACTCTATGGTATACTAGAAAGTTGCTATGAGAGTAAAGCTTTAATAGTCTCACCATAACAAAAACAATAAAATGTGAAGTGAAGGTTGTGTTAACTAACAATAACATGATAAACATTTCAAATCATTACATTGTACACAATAAAATTTTTAAACATCTTTATTGGAGTATAACTGCTTTACAATGGTGTGTTAGTTTCTGCTTTATAACAAAGTGAATCAGTTATACATATATATATGTCCCGATATCTCTTCCCTCTTGCATCTCCCTCCCTCCCACCCTCCCTGTCCCACCCCTCTGGGTGGTCGCAAAGCACCCCTGTGCTATGTGGGTGCTTCCCACTAACTATCTATTTTACGTTTGGTAGTGTATTACGTCTTATTTTTGTTTTTATTTACATTTTTCTAGGAGGTGGGTCGAAAAGGATCTTGCTGTGATTTATGTCATAGAGTGTTCTGCCCATGTTTTCCTCTAAGAGTTTGATGGTGTCTGGTCTTACATTTAGGTCTTTATTCCATTTTGAGTTTATTTTTGTGTATTGCGCACCATAAATTTATACAATGTTTTATGTCAATTAGATCTCAATAAATGGAGAAAAAAGAATATTTAAAGTAATATAAAATTATCCAGGAACCAACATGGTAAACTTCACTGTGTCTGATATCCAATAAAAAATTATTAGTCATGCAAAAATATAAGGAAAATATAACCCATAAGAAGAAGAAAAAATAATCAAAACCAAACCACATCCAGCACAGTTATAACAAAAAGCAGATCAGGATATTTAAACTGTTATTATCACTGTATCCCATAAATTGGAAAACCTATTGGAAAGATTGAACATGTTAAGTAGAGATATAGAAAAGATAAAAGAGATTTAAATTGATTTTCTAAAAATGAAAACCACAATGTCTGAAGTTAATAATACACACTATAGGATCAATGGTAGATTAGACATTGCAGAAGAAAAATTAAGTGAACTTGAAGACAAAGTAATAGAACCTATCCAAAATAAAAGAAAGAAAGAGCATTTAAGAAATTAATGGATCATGACTAATTTGTAGGACAACTTCAAACCACTTACTAAATGTGTAATTGGAGTCCCTGAAGGAAAGTAAAGGGAAAAGTACAAAGGAAATATTTTTTTAATGACCCAACTTTTTCCAAATTTAAATGAAAACGAAAACTCACAGATAACAGGAATCTCAACAAATGTCAATACAAGTAATATGAAGAAAACTACACCAAAGCATATCATAATAAAAAAAAGTGTTAAAAAGAAAATTTTTTAAGTTGTCAGAGAAAAATAACACATTATGTATAGAGGAACAATTGGTAAGATACCAGATTTCTGGTTGGAATCAATGCAAACAAGAGAACAAGAGAAGAAAGAAAGAAACTATTAACCTACAATTTTATAACCAATAAAAATATCTTTCAAAAATAACGTAAGAATAATAACTTCTTCAGATCTACAAAAACTGAGGTTTTCATCACCAGCAGACTCATGCTACAAGAATTATTAAGGGCAGTCTTCAGATAAAAGGAAAATGACACTGGGTGGAAACCTGGATCTATACAAATGAATGAGAAGCACTGAAAGTGGTAACTACATGGATAAATATATAAAATATTTGTTATTTTGTGTAAATCTCTTTAAAACTAAATTATTTAAACAAAAATAATAATGTAGTGAATGTTTTGCAACATATGCAAAACATTAGTTGCATATGTTTTGCAACTAAAATATATGATAACTGTGTAAAGGTCAGGAGGGAAGAAATGGAAGTATACTATTGTAAGCTTTTAATACTATGTATTAAGTGGTATAATACCACTTGAAGGTACACTGTGATAGATTAAAGCTGTATACTGTAAACCTTAAAATGACCACTAACATACAACAAAACAAAGAATTACAGTTAATAATCCAACAAAGGAGATAAAATAGAATCATAAGAATATACAATTAATCTATAAAAAGACAAAATGAACACAAAGGGGACAAAGAATAGATGTGACAAATAGAAAACGAAGAGCAAATTATAAATTTAAACCTAACAGTGTCAGTCAAACCTAATGGCATTTAAGGCAAGTGGTCTAAATATTCCAACTAAAAGAGAGATTGTCAGATTGAATATAAAGCAACTCCTCACTATATGTTGACAACAAGAAACACACTTTAAATATGAGAAAAATAGGTTAAAATGGAAATAAGATACATGCTGATACTAATATTTTAAAAGGCCTGGAGTGGTTATATTAATATCAAAGCATATTTCAATTCAAAGAACAGCATGGGGAAATAAGGTCATTTCATAATGAAAAAGGGTTAAATTCTTCAAGAGGACTTAACAAATCTGCTTGCTAACACACTTAATAATAGGCCTTAAAAATACACAAGGCAAAAACTGATAAAACTGCAAGGAAAAACAGACAAATCCACAATTATAGTCAGATATTTCAACAATACTGTCATGGTAACTAATAGAATAATTATACAGAAAATCAGTAAGGATATAGAAGATTTGAGCAATACTATCAACCATCTTGACCTAATTAGTATTTATAGAGAATTTCACACAAATACAGCAAAATACACATTCATTTCAAATGTATATGGAAATTTTACAAAAATATACCATATTCTGAGCAATAAAATAAGTGTAAACATACTTGAAAGGCTCACGTCATACAAAGCACATCTCTGACCAAGATCAAACTATTTTCATAATAATTTGGCATTATTTGCTTTCTTTTTCAGTCTCTTTCTCTCATGAATTTACAGTGGAGTTTTCCAGCATCTACAAATGTGTGATATCAGAACAGATTGAATGCAGAAGCAGATATGAGACTCCAACTGTCTTCTATTAAGCCATACATTAAAGATATTTTCAAAAAATTAAAATAGTATCACTCTACTCACTGATATTTTTTGGAATAGTAGTTCTTTTTTTCCCATAAAATACATTAAATATGGTGATATATGAGACTTTTAAGCTATTATTTTAAATTATTTAATACTAATTTCCAAAATTTCTCAGTTTTAATTTCTAATATAAAAATTGATAGATATAACTCATATAAAGAAAGGTCCTCTTTGGAGATTCCAAAAATTTTTAAGAATACAAAGGGATCCTGAGACCAAAAAATGTGATAACCATTGCTTCAAAACACAATTCAAACATTACAACTCTTTGATTCATAAAAGCATAACTGGTTTTTCAATATGAATATCTCCATTTTGATGTGTCCATTTTGTATGACTCACATTGGATGTTTAACATGGTCAATGCCAAATTCATCCTCTCCTCCTCTCCCATGAAATCAGATCCTTCTATTAACATATTTGTTTTTGTTAATACTTAATTCTCTGAGTCACTGACACTTGAAACCTTGGAGTAGACATAATTTCTTCTTCTTATGCCCATATTTTGGTCTCTCTTAGGTGTTTGTATTTCGTTAGTTTATTAGATACATCTGCCCACTAGATTGTAAGTTCCCTGAAGATAGAGTCCATATGTTAATCATCTTCTCTATTTTCCATGATACTCATCCCTTACTCAAAGACAAGATTAGTGGAATGGTTCACAACTGACTGTTTGATAAAAATGACAGCAAATAGGCACTGACAATTTATTCAGTAGTACAGACACAACTATTACTTGCACAACCTGGAACATTTATATTATATGCTGGAATTCATTCCTTAATACAAAATTATGAGTGTGTTTATGAGCCTCTGGTCATAATTAAACACAACAATGTAACTTGAATTATCTTTGAATTAATACCACCATAAAATACCAACATGTTAGGTAACGATAAAACATTAGTATGTTATGGAAACCTCAAGATCAGTTTAAAGCCGTGCAGAGAATTGCACTAAGCAGGAGAAGCTGCAATACATCCATATGGTTTAGATTTTGCATTAAACTTGTTGTACATAAATTTGTGCTCCTAATTAAAATAGCCGTCAGTGTTGAAAGCTGGGAAAAGCATTAACAAAGCCACCAGTGCCAGGTCCTCGCTTTGTTTGAAGTGTAGACATTTTTAACCATAGGATAACGATATTTGAGGAGGATGAGTTATAATAGGGTCATAACAGGGAACAGTGGGGAAGTTTGACAATATGGCTGCTGACTGACACCTGCTCCTATGGGGTAATGCATGTTGTGAGGTAAGTTGTTTGCCCAGGGGTAGAGGAGCCAACAACTTTAGATATTTTAGAATGAAATCATGTTTGAGTGGAAAGGTAAGAGCACTGTGCTGATGGTGAACAAGTGGCAGGACCTCGATTGTAATTACCTGCTGTGGGTGTAGCTGAATGACGTGCAAGATTCCCTCTCTGAGTTGGCTGTATTGGAGGCGCTGCCTGGTTTGCTAGTGCCTTGCTCAGGTTTACCTTTAAGAAATACAATTTTATTGACATTTTGAAAAGATTATACCAACTTGTTACACTGCCCCCAGACCATAGGAAGCTATGTTTACCCAGATAAGTTATCTGGACAGCTAACACAATGAGGGGATCACTGTTCCCTAATTATCTAAACTGATAGGTGAAGCAATATTCCATGAATTACAGTACTTTTAAAAACATAATTTATGGCCTTTCCATTTTTTTTCCTAAATCATTTGCAAATTTGAGTTTAGACCTTAAACACTGTGGCTATCGGCTATGCCTGCAGTTACAATCAGTGGTGATATTTTTTCTACATTTTAATTTTTTTAAATCGAGTATGTCATGTTAACTTAGTCCAGGCATCAACTGGCTTTTGGCTAGTCAGTTCAGTCAAAGTGAATTTTGGAAATAGGTTGAAATTATAAAAATGCAGGAAGAATTTTTTTACTTTAATTCATGCAAAAGTTAACCAGTTTAAATTTCTGGACAAGAAAACCCCAATCAAGAAGGAAAACACAAGTACTACCTTCATTTAAATTTAGTAATCTTTTGTTGATCCCTTAAGTAACAGTTTTTAATATGTACTATGGAAAAGTTGCAGGTGGCTGAGAAAGAATCAATCTTTCATTCTATCAACAAACATTTATTGAGTGTCTTGTATGAACCCAGCACTGATAAAGAAAATCTACATAAAATATCCTAGCTGCTTCTATAGAATGGGATAGAAGTTATTGTACTTCTAGAAAATATAAATGGTCAATATTCTAGAGCATACAAAAGCACTTAGACCCAACTGTATTTATGCATTTCTATCATAAATAGAAATATTATTAGCATTGATGTGACAGCATCCTTAAAAACAAATAGTTACTTTAGTATTCTTAAACAAGGCTTAGATAAATGATTTAAGAGTTCCTTGGTTGCTAAAGTATGGATAAATTATATTCAAATAAAGCAGTTAAATCAAATGTACTCAACTTCATTATAAGACAACTGTACAATTCTGAGTCCATTTTAACCATTATTCCTTTTACCCTAGAGAGATGGAAACAGTTTTCTGGTCTGGAGACTGCTAGGTCTTTGTCTTAGTCTATTCCTTCACTTCATGGTCCAACACTCTCACCTTAAGCCTAACATTGTCACAGATCTTGCCAACTAAACTACACATCTCCTCTTACAGTATTATGTTTGCAGCAAACTTGCAGAGGGAGACTTCTGCAAGTTACTTAGTCTTTAGGTAGATAAGGAGTTCTAGTGAATACTATTTCTTATTAGATTTCTTTCTTTTTCACTTTTCTTCCTTTTTGGTTTCTATGCTGTTGGACTGTTCTGCTCTTGTCTAATTCTCCTGAACTCTCTGTTCATGCTACTGTTGCTTCCTTTAATGCTATTACTTACCCATATTGCTGTTGGCCCTAAAAATTCCATCTGAGCCTTTCTCTATGTGGTTTGCTTTTGCGTTGATTATTTGAAAGACAGAAAGGGCTATTTATCTGCCACTTAGAAAATTTCATCATTCTGATTTGAGGAGACAAGCTCTCAGGCTGTATCATCAGAAAGGTCCTTGGTACAAGGGAGAAAACACACTGTGTCTGCAACATGCCAGTTAGTCTTCGTGATAAAGCACCTGCCACTTATCAAGGCCTCCAGCTGAAATCAGAGACCCTGCAAAATCACCACCTCTCTAAATCCACTTTTAATTCTTCATACTTTCCTAGGTAAATAAACATGTGATGTCACAGGAAGATTTTTGAGAAACACTGAATGATTTCTAAAGAAAGATCTCTTTCCTTCTAATTTTAACTCACCATGAATAGATGGGTGTAATCCAAAAAGTTCTGAGCATTTTTTTGAGTGTAAGCTGGGCCAGCATTTCCTGGAATTGATCTTGATTGGAGGCATCTGGTTTATAATCTCAGCATTACAAAGAGGCTCTGAGACTCCAACTTGAGCTGGCAAATGAGTTTCAGTGAGTCGTGTCTGGAAAAGCCTCTCCTTTGGGGACAACAAATTCTATAGGTTCTTTTAAAATTAAGTTGCTTTGTGAAAACTGGCACTGACATACTTCAGGGTTTTTTAGATTTCAAAATTCTAATAACATGAGAGGTGATCTGATAATTTTTGTTTATAGACTCAGGAAATTGATGAGAAGCACTGTACAATTGAGAAGTTGTCTATAATAATTAATGGATCTTGGGTCATCATGGTACCCAATCTCATTTAAAAAAATGGTCTCATTAATCATTCTCATAAAATTGACACGTAATGTTTATTTCAAGAAAAGCTTCTGCTCATTGTACTATGTTTCTCTTTGTTCAAATGAGTCATCTTTATAGGCTTGATGTGATTCAAATATTTGTAGGACATGTTCCACTTGATTCATTACACTTGTTTTCAACTATTTTTCTAGACATCTACTATATAAAACTGATAAAGTTGAAAAAAGGAGGAATGTATTGGACCCTACTCACTCATCCTCCCTTCATTTCCTGCTCCAACCCCAGAGGCACCTCAGCAGAACCCCTAACATCCAGTAAAGCTCAGATCAAAAATCAGATTGCTAATCTAAAGCACAGAATCCTGGACACAGCCCCGATTTTCAGCCTCTTGTAAAGATATCATGGTAACCAAAAATTTTGTAACCTTAACATTTAAGGTTTGGTAAAAATGCAGGCACTTTTACATTTTTAGGGAGTATTTTTCCTTGCTTTATATGCTCCCTCAGAATTTTTCATTTTATAATTTTTATATCACAAAAATTATACATACTAATGTAGAAAAATCATAAATTAAAGTACAATAAAGACAGAAAAATAACAACTAATATTTGTAGGATCTTTTGTAGATCTGCCAGGCTCTATTCTATGTCTTTACATGTAATAATTCATTTAAATCACCTAACAATTCTATAAGATTGTTATTACCATTATACCTATTTTATAGATGAGAAAAACAAGGAAGAGAGGGGTCAAATAATTTGCCTAGTGCTATAGAGCTAAAAGAAAGACTGGCATATGACTTTTTGTATGCACAGATAGCCTCAGACCATATTGTTCTTTTCAATTAACAATGTATGTCCATGTTAATAAATATGCCAGTTATTGATGATTCCATAGATACACAGACAAGCTACGTATACATTAGAGTTACTCAAAGAGGAATCAACACACATACTCATTCTCTCTCTCTCTCTCTCTCTCTCTCTCTCTCTGGATATCCTTTAGAGAGAGGTGAGGAGATTGAAAGGGGAGCAACCATCTCTGTCTCAGCCAGAACAGTTTTAAATTTTACCTCTTTCAAATATTAGGGTCTCACTTACAATTTTGTTTGAAGAAGAGGTGTTTTTTTAGATTTAAAAGAAAGTTGAAATGCTTAGTTTTAGTCAATAGAGAAGACATAAGCAGCTTATCAAATTGCTTCCCAGCATTAACTAATGAACACAATTTTATAACTATATACAATATCAGATGTCAAAATAGTATGATCTTAGCAACAAGCAATATGTTTGAATCCCCGTGGTTGACTAAGGCTTGCAGATAAGCCAACAAAGAAGTTTTCTTAGCGAAAAGTAGCATTGGTCTGTTAGGTTAGAAGATTCAGTAAAATTGGAGATTATTACTAACTTAAGCTAGCACCAAGAGGCATCCCTGCTGAGGTGAAATTTTAATGAAAGAAACCAAAAAGGGAAAACCAAGGGAGCTGAAATATGTCCTACAGAGAGGATACCATGATAACAATACCATAAAAGTTAAAATGAATGACTAATCAGATTGGTATAGAAACAAGATTCTTATATTGAAACATTTGTGGCTACAAATACTTAAGCAATTAGAGTGGTATAAAAGAATAACATAATCCCATAAAGCAAATAATCAAATTAATGATTGAATTAAAAACACATAAAATATACAATAAGAAAGATACGGCTAGAAAAAAAAATCAGTCCAAATGAATGTAACAAATTCCATTTCAAGAATTCTAGTAAATATGCCTTATTCACAAAACTTAAGAGTTTTTTTTTCAGGTACAGGTAGAGAAGTTTAGATTAGGAATGTCTTCTTTTTCAAAATTTAAAATTAATATATTGAATTAATATATGTTTAGAAACCAAATGACCATTAACAAAGAAATAAAGTGACACAGACAAATTTATATTCATTAAAATGCATTAAACACAAAGATTAAATATATCAAATTTCATATATTTACCACAGGGAACTGCTCCTTGAAGTTTTCTTAATGTGAAAAATTCTGACTTCAGACTACAGTGATTTTAGACTGTTTGTGATGAAATGCAATGTCTGAGTGATTTTAAAAAGCCACTTTACTTTCAGTTAATGGGTAAATTATAAAGTATTTTTATACCTGTTTCTAATAATATTTCTCCATCAATTCAATTAGAGATTTTCAATCCCATAACTCACTTTTTATAACTTTCGACCACTGAAAGTACTTGTCATTGGAAGTTACCCAAGACTTACCACATAAATTATGAAGGTCCTTATTACAGTCTTCTTCCTGACACACCTAGAAGTATAAAGCAAAGAAAGGGTGAAAAATGACATTAATGACATTAATTAATTTTGCTGACTTTTTCCCATGTTTATTGAGATATAACTGACATATAGCATTGTGTAAGTTTAAGATGTACAATGTGTTCATGTGATATACATATACTGCAAAATGATTATCATAATAGCATTAGTTAACACCTCCATCACCTCATTATAATTACCTTTTTTTGTGTGGTGAGCACATTGAAGATCTACTCTTTTAGTGACTTTCAAGTATGTAATACAGTGTTAACTATAATCACCATGCTTCACATTTTTTTTTTACTTTTGTCGTAAATAACAAATTATAATATCTTGACATCTATGGATGTGGAAAATAAAATTTTTAGATGTGCTGTGAATTCAGTAGATGAAATAATCTAGTTGTTTGTTTTGTATACTATGTTAAAATAACAATTAGTGGCAGCGGATGAGAGTTTGTATGTGGTTTATAAAAAGTTTACTCACCAATTAAAATAACCCCTCAAAATGAAGATCCTTCTCTGTCAGTACAATATAGTTTCATTTTTATACATTGATGCCTAGGGCAGGGGTCCCAAACCCCCTGTTAGGAACCGGACCACACAGCAGGAGGTGAGCGGCTGGTGAGCGAGCGGAGCTTCACCTGCCGCTACCTATCGCTCCCCATCACTCTCATTACCACCTGAACCATCCCCCCAACCCACCCTGTGGAAAAACTGCCTTCCACGAAACTGGTCCCTGGTGCCCAAAAGGTTGGGGACCGCTGGCCTAGGGCAATATCATTTGGGGGATTTTTATTCAGAGTGAATAGAGGAACTCAAAGTATATTTATGCCTTTTTTTCTTTTTTCTTTTTAGAAAAATTTACTGTGCAATGGCATGTGGTGACTTGGTATACATAAACAGAGTGCTGTACAATGATGAGATTTTAAATGGAATTTTTAAGGAATACTTGACAATTTTTCTTTTAAAAAATTTGAAAAGTAAATCTGTGTAATGATGGAGTAGGATCTAATCCCCAAATAGGATCAATATACCAAAACAGATGTAAAAATAGTCTTTTTAGCAATAGACCATTTCTCTATAGATTGCTGAATACCTATTTACTGTCTAGATTTCCAATTTCTAAATATTATAGTAATATTTATAGCATGCCCTATATATTGGCAAATTTAATGTCACAAAAAATACAGCAGATTAAAGTATTTGGTATATAAATTATGGCATAAAAAGAGGTAAGGGAAAAAGAGGAAATCTAGCATTGTAGCCCTTGTCCATTCATATTTTTATAAACTTCTGTGAGTCTTAAAAACATAGAAAAATTACAAGGCAAGGCAAGGATGTCCCCTCTCACCACTCTTTTTAAACATCACACTGGAAGTTTTAGCTAATGCAATAAGACAAGTAAAGGAAATAAAAGATATACAGATTGAGAAGGGAGAAATAAAGCTGTTCACAGAAGACATGATTGTCTATGAAGAAAATTCAAAAGAATAAACAACAACAAGAAACCCTCTGAAACTAATAAACGATTATAGTAAGGTTTCAGGATACAAAGGTCACATATAAAAGTCGGTCATTTTCCTATATGCCAGCAATGAAAAAGTGGAATTTGAAATTAAAAACACAAGACCATTTATACTAGCACCTCCCCAAATTGAAATAGTTACAAATCTAACAAAATATGTGCAAGATCTATGTGAGAAAAACTACAAAACTCTGATGAAACATAACAAATAAGAACTAAGTAAGTGGAGAGACATTTTATGTTTATAAATCAGGGAACTCAATGTTGTCAAATGTCAGTTCTCCCCAACTTGATCCAAGGACTCATTCAATAAAATTCTCAGCAAGTTACATTGTAGATATCAACAAACTGATTCTAAAGTTTATTTGGAGAGGGAAAAGACTCAGAATAGTCAACACAGTATTGAAGCAGAGGGACAGAGTTGGAGGACTGATACTACCCAACTTCAAAACTTATTATAAAGCTACAGTAATCAAGACAGTGTAGTATTGGCAAAATAATAGACAAACAGATCAATGAAACAGAAAAAAGACCACAGAAATAGATCCACATAAATATAGTCAATTGATCTTTGACAAAGGAGCAAAGGCAATACAGTGAAGCAGACAGTCTTTTCAACAAATGTTGATAGAACAATTGGATGTCCACGTGTGAAAAAAAAAGAATCTAAATGCTGACCTTACACCCTTCACAAAACTTAACTGAAAATGGATCATAGACCTAAATGTAAAATTAAAAACTGTAAAACTCCTAGAAGATGACATAGGAGAAAATCTAGATGACCTTGGGTATGGTGATGACTTTCTAGATACAACACCAAAGTCATGACCCATGAAATAAAGAGTTGATAAGCTGGATTTTTGGGACTTCCCTGGTGGTCCAGTGGTTAAGACCCCACACTTCCAATGCAGGGGGCATGGGTTCGATCCCTGGTCAGGGAGCTAAGATCCCACATGACCTGCAGCATGGCCAAAAAAAAAGAAGAATTGATAAGCTGGATTTTTTTGCAGTTGAAAACTTCTGCTCTGCTAATGACAACGTCAAGAGAATGAAAAGGCTAGACACACACACACACACACACACACACACACACACACATTTCCCTGGTGGTCCAGTGGTTAAGACCCCACACTTCCAATGCAGGGGGCATGGGTTCGATCCCTGGTCAGGGAGCTAAGATCCCACATGACCTGCAGCATGGCCAAAAAAAAAGAAGAATTGATAAGCTGGATTTTTTTGCAGTTGAAAACTTCTGCTCTGCTAATGACAACGTCAAGAGAATGAAAAGGCCACACACACACACACACACACACACACACACACACACACACACAAAAGGCTACTGGGAAATAATACAGGTTTCCCCCACTATCCAAAAGTAAAGCATTCTTATGAAACCTTTTATAAGCTGAAATGACATAAAGCAAAGAAGCAAATACCTCAGGGCACATCTTGCTAATGGATGCACAAGATAAATCAAATAAAGCACAGATGCTCAAGATACAGTTCACAGCCATGGCAGTTTGATGCTGAGTGTAATTCCTGGGAAAGGAACCTGGCAGTGTCACTACCACTCCTCAGGTGCGAGCTGCTTCTATAATTGCTTGCTGCAAAACAAACGCTGAATGCTATCATTTCTTCTTTAGGTTAGTGGAAACAGCTGCTAATGTAGACCTTTCATAAAAGTGAAGTGGTGCAAAGCAAATTTTTGAAAAGCGGAGAACACCCATACTTGCAAAAAACATATCTGATATCCAAAATATATAAACAACTTTTAAAATGCAAAAATAAGGAAACAAACAACTCAATTTTAAAAAGTGGGCCAAAGACCTTAACAGACACCTCACGAAAGAACATATACAGATGGCAAATAAGCAAAGATGCTGTACATCATATGTCATCCAGGAAATGCAAATGAGAACAACAGTGAGATATCACTACACATCTATTAAAATGGCCTAAATCTGGATTACTAATATCAAACTTGTCATTATATATTTGTCCAAGCTCATAAAATGTGTGACGCCAAAACTGAACCCTATTGTAAACTGTGAACTTTGGGAGATAATGATTTGTAAATGTAGGTTTATTAGTTGTAACTAATGGACCACACTGGTGGGGGACGTTGATAATGGAGGAGGTTATGCATGTGTTGGGCTAGGAGTATATAGGAAATCTCTCAGTTCCACCCAATTTTGCTGTGAAACTAAAACTGCAGTAAAAAGAAAATGAAAGTCAACTTTTAAAAATATAACAAGACTTCTGCATTCAACCATGAAGAAGTTGCAGAGTCTGTACTTAACTTCCTAGAAACAACCAGAAAACTGGAAAGAAGACATCAAACACCTGTTTTCAGATATTGGGAACTACATAGTATAAAAATGTGATCCCTGATAAAAAGGGAAATGATAGAAACAAGCCCTACAAGCCCTGTGGCTCTCCTTCTGGAGGCACAGTCAGGACTATGGGAGATTCAGGATAATCATAAGCAGGACATGGTAATCTCACTGACGGAAGAAAAAATATTTCAGTTCAGGGTGTAAAAGCAAAGTTCCAGATGAAAAGAATTTTTCATAAAAAGACCTTCAGGAATCTCCACAGTAGTCCCCTTGAATCTGATGTTAAAATTAAACTGTACATACATACAGCAGAACTCCATGAGGCCAGGGAAAAAACTCCCTGAGGCCAAGGTGCTGTAAACTGCAGAAGTCCTGCCAAGGCTCACACAGGAAAGGGAATCATTCAGCTCGACCAACTGGACTGGACAATTCTTGATGATCACCAGAGCAGTCACTGGAGACTCCAGAGAGCCATACTTAAGTGGAAGAACTACATTATTCCTAAAGACTGGTCAATACCTACCCTGTCAAGTGTTAAAACTAGTCTCAAAAAGATCAAACTGATCCAGAATAACTAAACTGTCTTCTGGGAAAAAAAGTGCAACAATCTTTAAAGGAAGATAACAAAATCCAAGCACTCAACAACATAAAATCACACTATACAGCAGCCAATCAAAAATAACTAGAAGACCAAGAAGCAAGAAATTGTGACACATAAGCAAAACAATCAGTCCCATATATTCTCAGAAACTAAGATTAGAAAGTAATTTCATCAACCTGATAATGAACATCTATAAAATCCTACAACTAGCATCTACTTCAGGTTGGAAAACTGAATGCTTCCCTCAAGTTCAGGAACAAGAAAAGGATTTCAGCTCTCACCACTTTATTCAACAATGAAAGAAAGGCATGCATTTTGGGAAGTAAGAGATGAATTTGTCTTTATTTACATGTGACAGGATCATGTATGTAGTAAATCCTAAGGAATCTTTTTGAAAACTACTCAAAATTATAAATGAGTTTAGGATAAAGTTTCAGGATAAAAAGTCAATATACAAAATATCAATTGTTTTATATTCTAACACAACAATTGGAACTTGAAATTTAAAACATGTCAGTTTTAATATAATGCAAACCTATGAAATATTTAGGATTATATTTAATAAGATCTGTGCAATAATTCCTGAGAGAAATTAAAGAAGACCTAAATAAATGGTGAAATACAGTGCTTTCCATGAATTAAAAGTCTCAATAATGTTAATATGTTGAGTCTCTCCAAAGTGATCTATGGATTCAATGCAATTCCAATGAAATCTCATGAAGTTATTTTTTCTGAAAATCAACAAGTTAATCCTAATATTTAAAAAATACATATGACATAGAATAACCCAAACAATTCTGAATAAGAAAAGCAAAGAAAAACTTTTAAGCGGCAAAGGATTTGCATAGACATTTCTCCAAAAAAGATATATGAATGGCCAGTAAGCACATAAAAAGATGCTCAACATCACTAATCATTAGGGACATGCAAACCAAAGCTACAATTAGATACCACCTTACACCTATTAGGATGGCTACTATGAAAACAAGAATGACAAGTATTGGTGAGGATGTAGAGAAATTGGAACCCTTGTGCACTACTGGTGGGGATGTAAAATGATACAGCCATTGTGAAAAATAATATGGAGTTGTTTCAAAAATAGAAGTACCATATGATCCCGCAATTCCACTTTGGGGTGTATATACTCAAAAGATCTGAAAGCAAGGTATCAAAGAGATATTTGTACACCCATATTCACAGCAGCATTACTCACAATAGCTAAAATGTGGAAGCAACCCAAGTATTCATGGATGAATAGATAAGCAAAACGTGGCGTATATATTACAATGGAATCTTATTTAGCCTTAAAAAAAATTCTTCAGTATGCTACAACATGGATGAACCTTAAGGATATTAGACTAAAGGAAATAAACCAGTCACAAAAAGACAAGTATTGTAGGATTTCATTTTTATGAGGTACTTAGAGAAGTCAAAATCATAGCTATAGAAAATAGAATAGCGATTGCCATGGGTTGGGAATAAGGGGAAATGGAGTTATTGTTGGATGGATATAAAGCTTTAGCCTTAGAAGATTAAAATAGTTCTGGAGATGGATGGTGGTGGCAGTTTCACAACGATATGAATGTAATTAATGCCACTGAAGTGTACACTTAAAAATGGTTAAGATAGTAAATTTTATGTTATGTGTATTTTACCACAATAAAAAATGGGGGGAAAATCAGTCAGTGCAATTCACCCTATCAACAGTTTAAAGAAGAAAATCATGTGATCATCTTAATAAATGTGGAAAAAGCAATGTGTTAAAAACTCAGCAAATTAGGAATAGAACTAGCTTCTTCGATTTTGGTTAAAGGGCATATACTAAAAATCCTACAGCTACCATCACTTGTAATGGGAAAAATTGAATGTTTTCTCCCTGAGATTGTGAAAAAGCAAGGATGTCTGCCCTCACCATTTGTATTCAATTTATAGTAGAGGATACAGGCAGTGCAAGTTCCTTGGATAACAATTAAAAGAATAATGCATTACTATAAGTTAATAGAAGAAAATAATTATTATTAAAAATGTTTGGTTAATCTCAAAGAAAGGCAGAACTGAGAGAAGTTTATCTCTAGTTGGGAGCAGAGACAGCAGTTAGCAACAGGGGGAAGATAATGAATGTTCTGTTGTTTGTTCTTTGTTTTAAAACTAGAAGACACTAAAGCTTGCTTTCATACTGGTGGTAAAAATCCAGTATTTTTAAAAGTGGTTAATATAGTGAGAAGAGGAAACAAATAGAAAGTTCGTTGAGCAGGTGGCAGGAGATGCAATCCAGTGCATTAAGAAGGTTTAGTATTCGATAGTGAGAAAGGCTCTTCCTCAGAGCCCACTTACTCATTAGCACAGTAGGAACAGTTTTGGGGGCTTACAAATGATTTTAGGGGTCCGCAAAAATGTTTTCATTAATTTTAAAGCCATAATGTCCTGCTCTTCCTTCATCGAACCACAACAAAACTAGTATGGAAGCAGATCCAAGATTGTTGGCAGATTTGGTGGTGGAATTAGAGAAATCACCCATCTGATCACTTTTATATTCTCTATAAAATATGAGATTATCTGGCAGTAATGACTTGGTACCTTAACAGAGACTGAGCGAATTAGAAAAGTAAAAAAATATATACAATAGACATTTCTGAGAATAGTGAGCATAATAGAGAAATACAGAATTTGCCATTTACCTGATATTTAAAAAAAAGTAAGCCCTGCCTTCTGATCCCCTGTGGCTCTCCCTATGATGGCATATGAGAAATACATTCTTGATCAAAGCTGATCATAGATAGCAACATATCTGAGCTGTCTTAGCCTTGTTGTCCATAGAAATGCCTGCACTAAGTTATAATTCAATGTCATGAACTAAGCTCTTATCAAAAGCTGATACAAAAAATGCCCATTTTTAAAGTGTTACTCTGTTTTCTGTAAAACGTGTGTTGAAGACATCATCCATCATTGTTACTCAACATCCACACAATAAATCTCATCTAGAACATAGGGATAGGAGAGTATTTGTCTCACCAGATAAACTTTTATGTTTTCTATAATCTGACAAAAGTAATATAGCACAATAGTTAAGATGATGGCTTTGGAGTCAGAAAGATTTGGATTTGATGCCTAGTCCCAACTTTTTCTGACAAGGGAAATTAAATTTTTAAGTCTTGGTTTTCTCATTGGTAAAAAAGAAATCCTGGATTTTTCTTTTTGCGGTACGCGGGCCTCTCACTGTTGTGGCCTCTCCCGTTGCAGAGCACAGGCTCCGGACGCGCAGGCTCAGCATCCATGGCTCACGGGCCCAGCCGCTCCACGGCATGTGGGATCTTCCCAGACCGGGGCACGAACCCGTGTCCCCTGCATCGGCAGGCGGACTCTCAACCACTGCGCCACCAGGGAAGCCCCGAAATCCTGGATTTTTAAGAATTCAGTGAGCTAATACATGTAATATCCTTTACAATATCTTATATATAGTGAACACTCAACATTATGTTTACTATGAGAAATACATAAACCCACACTTTTTCTCTCCTGCCATAATTGGCATATCTAGCTTTTCTCCCCTACTGCAATTATAACCTTGCCCAAGTTTTCCGGTACAATAAGTTTCTCATTTTTTCTTCTAAATTTTTTCAATGATGCTTCGTTTACATATGTCTAAATCTATTCAATATGGAAGATGCCTTAAGTGTTTTTTAAGTACGTGGGTGTATAAATATCTAAAAAACAGAAAACACTCAAAGAGATTCTATTTTGTAGAAAAAAATAAAATAATAAAGCATTTCAAATAAATAAAAAATTACTTTATCCAATAAATAAATGATGCTGAAACCAAAATAATGTTAGATCCTTACTGTGTTTGTGTGTATGTGCATGCATATATCTGTGTATGTACGTATGTATATATATACTGTATATATATTTGTGTGTATATATATAAAATTCTAGCTCTTTGAGAAATGCTCATTATAAAAGTTTCAACTTATCCTAAAGTTTAAAATAAAAATCTCTTTCACTTAGGGGGATATACGTATATATGAGAGAGAGAAAAAGAGATATGGAAGCCAAGGGGAGAGAGTAAGAGCTCTTGTTCTTTCTCCTCTTTCCTTGAGTGGCAATTAATTAATTTATATACATAATATGTATTTTATGTGTATTATATATGTTTTATATGTATGTTTATTAAATATTATATATGTACTACATAAACATGTACAATTTTAACTCCCCCCAAAATGTAGAATAAATTCTCATTGAATACCTAAACGCTGCATGAGAGAATTTTTCTAAAGGTAAAATGAAAGAAAGGGACAATAAAGAAAAGATCAATGCCTCACAGGTTTAAAAAATCTACAGCTTAGCAGCTAAAAATTCTAAAAGCAAATACTGAAAGACAATGTAGATACTGAGGAAAAGATTTACAATAAATAAGACATGTATAAACTTAAAATAGTTACTCTAAAACATAAACGTAAATAAATAAAAGGGGTTCTTATCAACCAATAAAAAATGAGAATTCCTGATTGAAAAGGGGACAAAAGATGATGAATAAACAGCTTACATTGATGGCCATTCTAATACGTGTGAAGTGATATCTCACTGTGATATTGATTTGCATGTCCCTGATGATGAATGATGTTGAGCATCTTTTCATGTACCTGTTAGCCACTGGGATGTCTTCTCTGGAAAATGTCTGTTTAGATCCGCTGCCCATCATCAAGAAGACAATAGATAGAAAGTATTAGCAAAGACATGGATAAAAGGGAACCATAGTACACTGCTGGTAGGAATTTAAATTGGTTCAGTCACTATGGTAACAAGATGGAGGTTCCTCAAAAAATTAAAAGTAGAACTAACACATGATCCAGCAATTCTACTTCTAAGTATAAACCCAAAGGAAATGAAAACAAGATATCGAAGAGATATATGCACTCCCATATTTACTGCAGCATCATTCACAATATCCAAGATATTGAAACAACCTAAGTGCCTGTCAACAGATGAGTGGATAAAGATGATATGGTATATACATACAATGGAATAGCATTCAGCCATGAGAAAGAAGGAAATCCTGCCATTTGCGACAACATGGGTGGAACTTGAGGGCATTATGATGAGTGAGGTAAAACAGACAAAGAAAGATAAATACTGTATGATATCACTTATATGTGGAATCTAAAATAACCAAACTCATAAAAACAAAGAGTAAAATGCTGGTTACCAGGGGCTGGGAGACGGGGGAATAAGAGAAATTATTTAAGAGTACAAACTTGCAACTAATAGACAAATAAGTCCTGGAGATCTGATGTACAACACAGTGACTATAGATAACAATATTGTATTATAATCATAAAACTTGTTAAGAGACTAGATCTTAATGATTCTCACCACAAAAAAGAAATGATAGTTATGTGATGTGATGAAGGTGCTATCACTACAAGAGTAATCATATTGCAATGTATAAATATTTCAAATGAACATGTTATACACCTTAAATTTACACACTATGTCAAATATATTTCAATTTAAAAAACTTACCAAAGAAATAAAATACACAAAAAATTTTAAATGTCAATTTCAATGGCAGTAAGATATGCAAATCGGAGATATAATTTTTATTTATTTATTTATTTTTTTTGCGTTACACGGGCCTCTCACTGTTGTGGCCTCTCCCGTTGCAGAGCACAGGCTCCGGACGCGCAGGCCCAGCGGCTATGGCTCACGGGCCCAGCCGCTTCGCGGCATGTGGGATCTTCCCAGACTGGGGCATGAACCCACGTCCCCTGCATCAGCAGGCGGACTCTCAACCACTGTGCCACCAGGGAAGCCCTGCCTCAGATTTTTTACTTACTCTTATATTCATTAATTCATTCATTTCTAATAAACATATGGAGATACAGTTTACAGTCAATATAATGAACCCTTCTAAGTGCACGTGTATGGGTGGTTTAAACACTCATGTACCCGCCCCCCCCCCCACCAAAATCAAGATATGGAATATTTCCTTCATCTAAAAAAGCTCCCTTGTCCCATTTCCAGTCAATTCCCTCTAGTCCTCATCCCTGGATGCAAAAACCACTAATTTGCTTTCTGTCAGATATTGTATTTGACATTTCTAGAGTTTATGTAAATGAGATCACACAGTGTAACTTTTTGTGTCTGACTTCTTCAGCAGCATAATATTTCTGAGATGTATCCATGCAGTCATGTGTCTCAGTAGTGCATTACTTTTTATCTTTTTATACACTGTTTAGGTATACCAATTTTTTTTTTATCCATTCAACTGTTTATAGGTATTTGTGAAAGGGCCAGCTTTCAGCTATTAATTCTGATATGAACATTTATGTCCCCTCTTTACTCATGGTAGCATACTTTCTTCTGAAGTCTGCTTCGTGATGTTAATATAGCCAATCTTTTTATGCTTAATATTTTTATAGCAAATATCATTCCATCATTTTACTTTTTTTGTGTGTGTGTGGTACGCGGGCTTCTCACTATTGTGGCCTCTCCCGTTGCGGAGCACAGGCTCCGGATGCGCACGCTCAGCAGCCATGGCTCACGGGCCCAGCCGCTCCGCGGCATGTGGGATCTTCCCGGACCAGGGCAGGAACCTGTGTCCCCTGCATCGGCAGGCGGACTCTCAACCACTGCGCCACCAGGGAAGCCCCATCATTTTACTTTTAACCTTTTTCTTTATATATAGAATTTCTCACAGACTACAGATTTTGGGGTTGTGTTTCATCCAATCACCTAATCTCTGTCTTTTAATTGGTGTGTTAAAACCACTTATATTTAATATTATAATTGACAGGTTTAGGTTTAAATCTACCGTCTTGCCATTTGTTTTCTACTTGTCTGTTGTGTTCTTTGTTCCTCTGTTTTTTTTATCCCTCCCTTCTTTTGGATTGAATAACTTTCAGTACCTCACTATCTCTACTAATGGTTATTTAACTAAGACTCCTTTTTAATATTTTCTTAGGGTTTTCTTGAGAGTTTATAAGCTTAACAAAATTTACCTCCAAATAATATTATAATATTCCACATTAAGAGGATTATCACGACCTAGTACCATTTCCCTCTCCAGCCCTTTATGTTACTGTTTTCATACATTTTTACTTCTATATATGTTACGAAGACCACAATAAATTACTTGCATTTTTGCCCTAGTCAATTAGCTTTTATACAAATTTAAAATGGAGAAAAATTATTTTTTATTTAGTTAATTTATTTATTCTATTTATTTACATCTAAGCTTCCTTCTTGTATCACAAAGAATTTCCTTTGACATTTTTTGTCATGCAGCTGTATTGGCAATAAATTCTCTGATACTATGTTTTCCTGAAAAAAATTTAATTTACCTTTGTTTTTGAGAAGTATTTTCTCTGGATATAAAATTCTAGGTATTCCTCCCCACCTCAGCTCTTTAATGATATTATTCCTTTGTTTTCTGCTTTGCACAGTTTCTGAAGAGAAGTTTTCTGAAGTCATTGCTATCGTTGGTCCTGTGCATTTGATGTAGCTTTCTTCATCTGCCTGCTCTGTTCCTTAAGGGAAAAAGTATTAAGGGATCTTAAGGGAAAATCATTCAGTGTTTCATCGTTAAGTATTTTGTTAGCTTTAGCTTTTTTGTACATGCCTTTTATGAGACTTATAAAGTGTTTTTCCCTTCCTAGTTTTCCAAGAGTGTCCATCATGAAGAGACGTTAGATTTTGTTAAATGACTTTTCTCCATCAATTGATATAATGATGTAATTTTCTCAATATAGTGAACTATCTTGACTGATTTTCCAACACTGAACCATTCTTACACTCATGAGATAAAACCCTCATGAGCCCGATGTGACTGCTCCAGAGAGAATTTGTATTTTATTCAGCTCAATTACCCAAAACACCATGCAGTGGCATTGTTCCTGTTAATTTATCAGCTTGGGGTTTACTGTGCCAGAATATGTACACATATTATGTGAGTAGTATAATGTTGAAACCCAAACCTGCATGAGAGTTGGCCTTCAGTTACCATTTCTCAAGATAAACTTTTTTTTTTTCTACTTAGACCCTAAGGCAAGATAGAGAAGTTTCCTTGTCTTCTTACTTTGTTGATGAGTTAGATTTTACTAGTTTACTCTTTTACTATAGATGAAACTCATTAAAAGTTTCACTTTAATAAAGACCTCACTCCCAATTCTCACATTACATGGAACCAAGGACTTGTCACCTATTTCTGCATAGTTAATAAAATGCAAATCTCTTATTTTAGAGGTTACAAACTTCCCCCAGGAGTTTTGCAGCCCCAGGATCAATTTATTCCTCTGGATTTCAGCCATTTTTGGGGTTTCGTGTGTTTCGTTTTGATTGTTCTTTAATTTCTTGATTTCTTAGATTTTTGATGGTTTTACTTTATTTTAATTGTTTTAAATCAGGGGATTTTTAGGATACTTAATGGCTATAGTTAGCCAGAAGTGGGAGTCTATATCATTTTCACATTCATTAAAAAAAAAAAAATTAATTTATCATTCATGTTCAGAGTTCCATGCACTGCTCTGTCATTACCATCTTGCCTAACAGTACTCTTTGTTTTTGTTTATTATTTTTAAGTAAATAGTCCACAGAAACTTTCAGACATGTGTGGCATAAGCAAGTTCTTGCAGCAGCACCAAGACAGAATGACAATTTGAGATCACAGCTAACCAGTACAGAGACAAAACAAGGTCACATCAAATGTGGGTAGCTCTGGTCTTAAAGAGCCAGTTAGTAAAACCAACAGAACAGAAAACAAAAATGGAAAACAAACAAAAAAAGTTCTAACACAAATAACATGGTGAAGAGTTTAGGAGAAACCACAAGAGATTCCTGAAACCTCACCATACTCCCTTTTGGTCTAGAAATGCCCACTGGGGACCTGGCAACTCTCATGAATCTGACCTTTCCTACCTCTTCATTCCTCCAAGACAAACACTTGTTTTCTATCTCATGTCATTTCCTCAGGGTTCTGCTGTGTGTTAATAAGTGTTAATAAGATGGAAAAATGCATGGTATTGTTTTTGGTAGCAAATGATTTACCCAGGAAATATGATGCCTTAACTTAATTAAAATGCTTGTCTCCACCAAGCCCGCAAGTAGCAATGTTAACGGCGAGATTTTCAGACATTGTGTCAGCCTCATAGAGATCCATTTCTCACTGTGAGGGAATTTGGCGTCCTTCAAGTTTTACTACCACTGAATGGAAGATCAAGTTAAGCTTCCACCCTGTACCCTAAGCACCCAGTTGATTTTTAAAATCAACAGCATTTATATGAAAGTGAAGAAAAGTTTATCAGACACAATGGAATTTAAAAGTTTTGAATTTGGGAATATACTGATAGTAGTGCAAACTACATGAGAATGAAAACAAAATAGTTAAAAAGAAAACTCTGAGTGGAGAGACTTTTATTAGAGCTTCATTTAATACTTATATTTTATTGATACTGCCTTACACAATAAGACAAAGTCCTTACTTTTAAAAGTATCTTTTAATTTATTTTTGTATTTTTAAATTATTGATTAAAATTTATGAATAGGTGATACATTTGTATGATTCAAACTCAAAACTGAGAATTACCATATTCTGTAGCCAGGTATTCTAGCCAAGGAGAAAACAGATTTTATCCAATATTTCAAAGGGCACATCAGGAAAAATGTACCCTTTGTAGATATAGAAATATCCAGAGTAACAGAAAAAAAATCTCTGCCTTAAATTTTTCACATTGAACAATATCAGACTGAGTGACTGAAAACTTTTTGCATTTAGGATTAAATATCTTGCTATACAAGTACACAGATATTCAGCTTACCCCTGCACAAGAATGTCTTAGGAAGCAATACAAAATTGTAATGAAAACCTGAACTGCCCACAAAGAGGAGAAATCTCCAGCAGATAGATACACTAGGACTGTTCCAAAAGAGACAGATTTCTCTTGTCTTCCTTCCAGGCTAAAGATTTTCACCACTTCGTTACTGAGGAGGAATTAGAAATTTCTACCTACACATCATTGAAAAGCATATATGTGTATATATATATATATATATATATATATATATATATATATATATACACACACACAGACACACACACATACATACACACATGCATATATAATTAAAGTTGGGGAAAAAATGACTTATTTGTTATAGATACTTGGACTTGTGGATCCTACCTATTTCAAACCCAAAATAGGCTCTCCAGTTAAGTAGCACCCTTTCCAGAAGGTGCTCTATCAAAACAAATTTCTTACTGTATGTACCACATATCACAAATCATAAACTGTCACATTATTTGCAGCATGATGTCAATGCTTATAAATGCACTAAAACACAAAGCATCTATCAATAGCTTATATTTCCATTTAAAGAAGATTATAGGGAAGATAATAGAATCATAAAATTTTTGAGCTGGAAAGAACCTAATAACAATAGCTAAACTCAAATAACACTAATTATGCGACAGCCACTGTTCTGTATACTTTAAAAATATTAATGTATTTGATTCTGAACACAATAGGATAGCTACTATTACCATTCCCGTTATATACAGATGGAAATTGAGGCACAGACAGGAAGTTTAGTGAATTACCCAAGGTCATGTAGCTTAATAATTTTTGAGGTGGGATTAGAAATTGGCTCCAGCATCTGTGTTCTTAACACTGCAAGTCTAAGAATCATTTCTAAATAAATGAAGGTAGACAGTATTACAACGAGGATAGAAATACTGTATTGGAATCACATGCAAAATGTATGACCATTGTCATTCATGTTTTCAATTTTCAATTATTGCAATGTGACTGTACTTAAGAAAAATGGATTTGGCTGTCCCTCTTGATTAGTCTAAGCAATTATATACTTTCCTTTATCTTAAAAAAAAAACTACAAAAGTCTATTAACTCTGTAAAGAATAATAGGGCTCATTTTTTTAATGGAAAGATGAAGGCTTGAGCCTGCAACTCTTAATCGTCAGTGAATGTTTAAAACTTAAGACTATTTTCACTTAATACAAAATGATTTTATTAGAAATAATTGAAGTAATTACTCCCAAATTGATCTATGCTTCCCACTACTTCAGATTTCTACCTTTTTTCTTTTGAGTTTTCAATGTTTCAAATGTAAAGTGCTTTGAGACTTTTGTAGAAAAGATACTTTTAAAAATACACACTGTCAAAGTGTTACCAGTTTCTGTAAAACTCAGTTATATCAGGTAGTGTACATATTCAAATGTTGAAGTGACTCATCTTAGATTCCCTGTGCTGCTTATATGACCTACAACACAGACATAACTGGTTTTAAACTAGAGAACAAGAGATTGTCACTCTTTTAGTAAGACGACCTTGGATGAATGAATAAGTGAATTAAATTTTCTGGTTTCTTAGTTATTCCTAACTTGAAGGAAATCTCTCTCTCTCTCTCTCTCTCTCTCACTGTCTCTCCCTGCTTCTCTCTCTCTCTCTCTCTCTCTCTCTCTCTCTCTCTCTCTCTCTCTCTCTCTCTCTCTCTCTCTCTCTCTCTCTCTCTCTCTCTCTCTCTCTCTCTCTCTCTCTCTCTCTCTCTCTCTCTCTCTCTCTCTCTTTCTCTTTCCACTTGAAGTTTACAATATGCATGGTGCTCTGGGGGCCTAAATGTTGTTAAAATCTCAAAGAATGGTTCCAACCACTGCCACACAGATGCTACCTAGAATTCTTGAAACATAAAACAGGAATTTGAAATCAGTTTCTGAAACTAAACAAAGGGAAGAGCTTGTTTTTAAATACGATTATTATCTCCTCAAATATTGCCTTAAAGTGCTTAGTAAATTTTAACCAGCCTCTTTTTTTTTTTAAAGAGGAAGAAGCTTTCCAATGTTCAATGAGAAAAAAAAAATGTATTATTTTATAATTTACGGCATGTATAGAACCATGTACTTTTCTTATATTGGTCCATATGTATTTCAAATCACAGGAGCCATATGTGGCAGTCTCCCACTTGTCCCCCAATGTCCATTTCATCCCTTCATCCATATTAATAGAATTTTTAGCTGGGCACATGGCCACTCTGAATACAGATTACATTTCCCAGTCTCCTTTGCAATTAAATTAGTTGTGGCACTGTGACTACGCTTGGCTAGTGTGGTGAGAAGAAATGTGATGAGATGAGAAAGTAAAGAAAAGCAGCTTGTGAGATCTCTGGGGAATATTCCTGAAGAAACAATGCAGTTGCACCATTTGCCTCCCCTTACTTCTTTCTCTATTCATTGTTTGGGGCAGATGCTGACATCCTGAACCATGAAGTCAAAGACCTCATAAAGTGGAGCCACTCAAACTAATTGTGAGTCCTCAACATCATAGACTGCCACTCTAGTTACTGGCAGATAGACATAACTTGGTTTGAAAATGAAGTTATTTTTCAATTCTTAGAGCAACCCTCAGACCTCACATGTGCACTAACAGGAAGTGGTTTACAAAGAAAATCATACTGCTTCTAAAAGTCATACTGCACACTCTCCAACACCCAACTTAGATCAGATTAAGATGGATAATAGATAAGAAGAAAAGCACCAGAAACCATTACCAGGAGGCACGAAGGCCAATGAACAAGACATTTTCTACTAAGACAGCAATACTTACTAGGTGATCTAACCAAGGAACTCCTTTTATTGATAGAGAAGACAGTCCTCACTCTTCCTGCCCATGGTAATTTGATAAATCCTCTGTAATAGTAACCCCAATTGTCTCTTTTCTCTGGATTGGAGCTTTTATTGTGGATATGATCCACTGTATCAGTCCACTGTATCCAATCAAGAGAGAGAAATTACACAGTTATTTGAACAGGGCAAGTTTAATATAAAGAATTATTAACCATAACAGAGGATTTAAATAATGGGAAATTGGCTAGTAAGAATAAAGAGAATTCGAAAGAATGTAAGAATAGCAGATATAAAGACCAGTCACTACCCCTGGGACTGTGACAGAGTATCCAAGGAAGAAAGCCTACATCCACAGGGCTGAGATCCTGACCTTGGTGGAGAGGACATGACATGGCCCACTGCAGAGGAGACCAGTCACTGCAGAGCTCGGCCAGCGTAACTTGCTAGAAAACTGCCCTCTGGAACGTGTCAGAAATCTACCCTCTAGGGTGATAGGGAAATTTGTTCATCCGGAGGTGTCTCACCGGAGGCACTGCACTACAATATCCACCTGAGGTGTGTGTGATGGGAGTTAGCTGTTGGCCATGGGATGCTGCTAACTGCTGTGCATTGGAAATCCCGGCACTGGAGGATCCAAGGGTGCTACAGGTAGTAGGCAGTCTGCTACCAAATCGCCTGAGCAGGGTGATGTGCCGTGGGAAGCAGGGGGCTGCTGGGTGCTGCTGCAACTGTACACTAGAGGAGCTAGACCCTGAGGAATCTGGGAGTGCTTCCGGAGCCCGATTCTGGAGAAGACTACACATGCTTCAGGAACCCACAAAGCAAGTGAGCCCCTGAACCAGGAACGGAAGCAGGTTTCCTCCTGCAATGTCTCTCCAGTACCCTCTACTGACAAAGTTCCAGTGCCAGCTGGGAAAATAAAAGTATTTAAAGGATCCACATACATTTTCATGGAGCAGGCAGAAAAGGTGAATTTGGAGTAGAGAGCGAATAAATCGGTAACTTGCACACCTACCACTGTATAGTGAATATGTGGAGGCAAATAATCTACCTGTTCATTTTGATTCACTGGACTACGACAAGCCACAACCACACAGAGAAAACTACACACCACCAAGAAATATGGACTTTGAACTGGATGTAGTCGTTTGATGAGCTTTCGGGTCATTTTTCTTGTGGAAGGAGTTACTGTTGTTCCATGTGTGGGGAAAACAATGTACAGATGACCCTTGAACAATGCAGGGGTTAGTGGCACTAACACTAGTGCAGTCAAAAGTCTGTGTATAATTTATAGTCAGCCCTCCTTATATGACACTCCTCCATATCCGATTTTCTGTATCTGTGGAGTCAACCAACGCAGATCGTATAGTACTGTAGGCTTTACTACTGAAAAAAATCCATGTAAAGGGGACCCACACAGTTCAATCCTGTGTTGTTCAAGAATCAACTGTACACAGATATTCGATTGCAAAAGGGATGCACAGTGGTACTGATTTCCAGTTGTCCCCCCTTCCTCTCTTTCAGAATATAATTCTTAACTGGGCACATGGCTGCCCAGAATAGTTTATTTTCCAACCTATAGCAATCATGCATTGTTGATAGCAAGCAGTTCATTCATCAGTTCTGGCCACTGAGCTGGAAGGAGAAGTGTGTAGAGGCTTTCAAGAACCTCCTTTAGGGAATAGTGCATATTACCGACTTCTTGGTTCCATCCTCCATCTTTTTTCTTGGACTTTAGGTCTCTTCAACTTGCACTAGAGAGCAAGTCTATGTACAATGGAATAAAAAGACAGGTGCCTGAGTCTCTGACACTTGTAGCATACCATGCTAGCCCTGCAATATTTACTTGATCGGTTTTTATGTGAGAGAAAAGTACATTTCTACATTGCTCAAGCCACTGTTTCGGTTTTCTGGGGTTTTTTTTTTAACCACAATTGAGCTTAAACATAATACATTCTGTCTTTAAGTAAAACTATCATTTCTAACTACCTGCAGATAAACTACTCAGTTATAACTCTGATTCCCCTATGTTGTTCATAATGTCCTTTTGACCAGTTAGTTTGTAAATAATAATTTTATAGCAGGAAGTAGTTAATAAGGTAAAAGGTAAATCATATATACCATGTTATAAATATAAATAAAGAATTTGGGGATTTGGGGCTATTGTGGATTATCTAGGCCAGACCTATTCTATCTGGTAGCATGGATGAGAGAAAGTTGGCTATAAAGTACATTTCTCAAATGAACATCCAAATATTTCAAAGATGATATATATTTTTATAAAATTCATGTGATTGGGTTTGATTCATTTTCCTGTGCCAAAGATAAATTTAGTGGAAGAGGTGTGAGACTGAATGAGCTTTCCTGATTCCCCTTTGCTGTCTCATTAACATGAAAACATTGCCACCTCAAAATAATACAAAACACACAAACCACCACAAGAGACAGATAAGCAAAAATTTCTCTTTCTAATGCTGCCTAAATGTATACAAATAGATAAAAAAACAGGAAATGATTGTAGATGACCTCAAGGTTTGATGGGGATTAGTAAGAAATGTTAACAAGGCCAGTTTTTGAAATGTTTATAATATAGCTCATATTTTAGCTTGGTGAAGTGCCAAAATTCAGTTCACATTAGTGAAAAAGAAGGAAAAAATGGAGAAAACCCAAAACCCAGTTATTTCAAAAAAAGAACTCCCAAGGGTTAAATATGAAAGAAAAATATCAGTATATAAATATGGGTAGTTAAAAATGATAGAAAGGTTTGTATATTAATGGATGATTACATAAAGGGGAGATAATATACTATTGAGGAAAATCATGAAAATCACGTTCTTTAACCAGGGTCCAAATTTTTGTTATAATGTTTGTTATGGACAAAATGTGTCCCCCCAAAATTCACATATTGAGGCTCTAACTCCCAATGTGATTGTATTTGAAGACAGGGCCTAAAAGAGGTAATTAAGGTTAAATGAGGTCATGAGAGAGAAGACTTAATCCAACAGGATTATAAGAAGAGGAAGAGACACCAAAAGTTTGTGTGCACAGAGAAAAGGCCATTTAAGGACACAGTGAGAAGAGGGAGCGAGAAGAAACCCAAGGAGAGAAAGCCACCCAGTCTGGGGTATTTATTACGGCAGCCCTAGCTGACTAATACGATCTTACAATATGGTCAAGAAAGCAATAAAATAAATGCAATTAATAAGAACCTACTATGTGCCTTGGCCCTAATTCTAGGTTTATTTAGGCTAAATTCTGTCTTGAGATGGTCCTCAAAATAGCCAAACTGTCTTTGCCCATGTTTGATGTCTCTCTGTCTCTCCCTGCATCTTCTATATCATTAGCGACAACCAAGAAGTATGTAGTAATATTTTCTGTGACAGGTCTCAGCCCCTTGATTACAATCAACAAGCTTATTAGCAACTGTTACAAATGTTTAGGGAAAGAATAAGCACTGACATTAATACCACAAATGCTAACATACATCATACATTCATAACAAAGTTTAGTGTCGACAAAGATGGCAAACTCATCCACCAACAGGCCAAAAGTACAGCTAAAGTTAAGCTACCATTTGATAGCTGTATTTCCTAATTAATCAACTTATATATTCCTTGCATGTCTTTCATAGCCCAGGAGACTTAAAGGAAAAATCATTTAAAATAATTTTAGGGGAGCAAAATATCACAAGAGAAACATCAAATTTTCTTAAATATTTTAAGAAAAACCTCTCCCTTTTATGTCATTTAAAAATTTTTGTATGTTCAGAGAACTATGTTAGACAAAGATAACAAACTTGACACATAACAATTTTATGGGTTTATATGTTCACTTTAAAAAAAATTTAACTTCAATTAGCAGAAGAGAATAAAGATTATTCAAAATAAGTTTTAGTACATGGAAGAGACATTGTTCAGATTGACTTGGTACTTAAGTGGGCCTTAAAGCATCATACTATTTTTAATTCAGGGCAATGTACCAATTAGCTGTGTGGCTTTGCTAAAGTCTCTTGACCTCCCAGGGTCTTAATTTCCTCGAATGTGAAAACAGTGATGTAGGACCAAAGGGCTTCTGTGGAAGATTGGTGCAGAGATGGCCTCCAATTTGTTCCAGACTGCTTGTATCCATGCCCTTGGGTAACTCTTCCCACACTCATTTTGGGCTCAACCATGTGCTTGGCTTTGGCCAGAGGGACAACAGCAGATGTGATTCAAGCAGATTTGAACAGTGCTTTCACATTTGGGATGTCCCCACTTGCTGCACTTGGAACCCTGACATGTGAGCAAGCCCAAGCTAGCCCGTTGGAGAATGAGAAACGTGCTAGGCTGTCACTCACACTCATTGCTTTAGTCAGCAGCCAACCCACCACCTGATCACCTGGCTTTGGTCAGATCATGTAGGACCAACCAGACACCATTCCAACTTGCTAACTGCAAAGCACACGTGTGATCCCAAATGAGATCAGCCCATTCCAGCTCAGACTAGAAGAACTTCCCAGCAGAATACTAAGTTAAATAAGTGGATGTTGTGAAGTCACTAAGTTACCAGTGGTTTGTAACACTAATAGATAATAATAGTTCCTAAAGTCTTCTTTAGTTCTAAAATGTTATGATTCTGGATTCTATGTTATAAAATTACAAAAGCACAGTCTTTGCAGACAGAGAATCTGTTCAAGTATTTCCATTTGGACAAACCTTTGAGCCTCAGAGTCCTACTCTCACATACACAAGCTGACCATCCCTCCCGATTGGCCAGGGACAGTCCCAGCATCCCCCTGTTGTCCTAAGGTAATTCTTAAAACCACTCTTTTTCTCTTTCAAAAGTGTTTCAGCTAAGTCAATCAATTATATGGTGGTCTTAAAATATATTTCCTAGGTTTGGAATCAGGAAAAATGATATTAAAAATAATACTATTATGATTAGTTTTTGATAAGCAGTCCATATCTTTATTGAGCACAAAATATGCAAAGCCCTACTACAGGAGTCATGGAGATACAAAGATGGACAAAACATGGTCCATGAACTCACAAGTTTTCAATCTACCATTGCTATGAATGGAACTGTGTCTTCCCAAAATCTGTATGTTGAAGCCCTAACCCCCAATGTGATGGTATTTAGAAAGGTCTTTGGGAGATAATTAGGTCTAGATGAGGACGTGCAGGTAGAGATCTCATGATGGGATTAGTATTCTTAGAAGAAGAGACACCAGAGAGCTTGTTCTTCTTCTTTCTCCTCTATCTGAGGACACAGGGAGAAGGTGATCATCTATAAACTAGAAAGAAGCCCTCATGAGAAACCAATCATGCTGGCATCTTGATCTCTGACTTCCCAGGCTCCATAACTGTGAGAAAATTAATTTCTGGTGTTTCAGACTCCCACTTTATGGTATTTTGTTATGGCAGCCCAAACTAAGATGACCATATAATTCCTCTAAAATATATAAACTGTAGAAAGCCAAACACCCCAGGTGTATGAAATAACTTGTATAGTGAACATGTACATGTGAACTTATTTGTGTACTGAGTGAGTACAGTAGTTAATAGGAAAGATTTTAGAGCCAAGTTGCTTGTGGTCAACATTCATATGAATACTGTGACTTCTGGCAAGACACATCCCTTTTATACCTCAGGTTTTTAATCTTGAAAATGGGATAATAGTAATAACATTTAATTCATCATATTTTTGGAACTATATACATATAAAACAATAGTTTAGCACTAGTGCTACTTAAGTATGAGATATTATAGGGAAAATAGTAGAAGTGCTTTCCTTTTTTCCTACAAAAAAGAAAAATGCATTAATAGAATCTTGAAATTTATGTATTTATATGCTATATTACTTAAATTGAACTACCTTTGAACTACAGTACAGTCAAACCTTGGAGCTTATACTCACTGAGTGAAATATCAGGCTCTGACATATTTAAATATCTCTCCTTTTCTGAGTCACCATAGTTGATTTTGTCTAAATTTAATTCATGTATGATGTAATATTTGTACTGTCAAAAACAAAGCAATATTTTGTTCATTCAAATGATGAGCATGAAATATCAGGCTCTGACATATTTAAATATCTCTCCTTTTCTGAGTCACCATAGTTGATTTTGTCTAAATTTAATTCATGTATGATGTAATATTTGTACTGTAAAAAAACAAAGCAATATTTTGTTCATTCAAATGATGAGCGTTGTCATTAGTTGTTATTAACTGATTAGAATAATATTCATTAAGGTTAGAATGCTAATATATTATGATTATATTTATTCTTTTGTTTACCAAACTAATTCAGATGTGTTTTGAGTTGCCAAAGAACTTATTTAAGACTGGAACAATTCTTAATGGTTAAATGAGTAAATCACTTGTTTAAGAGAAAATGTGTCCAAATAGGACATAATTCGGTATCTTAGGGATGTCTTCTAGTTGTATTATACACAGGAATATAGATATGTACTTCAGGGTTGATAATGGTGTTCTTTATTATCTTGAAATGACTTTAAGGAATTATATGTGTATATTACATATCCTGTTGACCCCTTGGGGCACCAACCCTCCCTACAGTCGAATATTCATGTGTAACTTACAGTCAGCCCTCTGTATCCATGGTTTCTTCATATCCATAGATCCTTTCTATCCGAGGTTCCACATTTGCAGATTCAACCAACTGAGATTGTGTAGTACTGTAGTATTTACTGTTGAAAAAAATCTGCATCAAGTGGACTCGGGCAGTTCAAACTAGTGTTGTTCAAGAGTCAAATATAACAGAAAACTCCTCTTGCATTTGGCTATTATTTATAATTTTTAACTTTGTAAGTACATGTTCTTTATCAAGTCTTTTCTCAGATCTGGCCTTCACACTAATGACTGATACATGCTATATTTTTTCCAGGTGCTATTGATACCAGTGGACCAGAGCAAAAATATGATTTGAATTGTGCTTTATGTTGAATGGCTCTTATATTTCTGAGCCAGTATAGGCAATATTTTAAATAAATTCAGTTGCCAAAGCTACCTGACAAATCTTGGCTCATAATCACCAAAAGTGATATCTTTCACTTGATTGTTCCATTGACTTTAAAAATAGCAATTTTATTTTGGTTGTACATATCAAGACCAAATCAGCATATATGAACATAAGAGAATTATCCTTTGTTTGGGGCTTACAAAATTAATAGCACAAATAAAAGAGAAAGTGTATAGGATTTGAATACAAGCTCTCTAATTATAAAAAGAGCAGAAACAAATAAAAAATATCACATACCTTCATCCAGTTACGACCCAGAGCAAGAGAGAGCTAGTACTAAAAGTTACATTTATCCCATAATAGTCACTATTTTTAGGACTGTCTTTATATGAGTATTAAAGTAAAGCACAGAAAGTAAAAGAAATGAAGGGTCCTCAAAATTTGCACTTGATAGAAATGTCAAAGAAGCTATAATTTTAGTCAAACTAGGCATATATAACTAGCTAAAGGTACTCTTTCAAATGCATAGCACTTCCATTTCAGTGACCGCATTTTAGTTTTATTTAAAAAAAATTTTCTAACTGCCCCCCCCAGACAGTCAAAATCTAAGGAATAAAAGTTGAAAGAACAACAAATACAAAGTGAATAGTTTTTTTCTGAGCCTCCAACCTTATACATGGACAAAATAACTTGTAAGACTAAAGGAAAGTAGGAAAGATTATTTGATAGTCACGAACTGCCTGTTGAGTAGTAGTTTGTGGCAGAGTTTTGCTTGAGCGCCTAACAAGTAGAGGAAAAGAACTGTGCCTTAAGAACTATAAGTAATATAAAGGCTGAGGGGTTTTAAAAAACAGTAAGCACAGTGAATGGCAGCAGTAAATATGACCACCAAAAAGGCTAATAGCATTTAAGGCTATTCTAATAGAACTAGTGAAGTGGCAATTCCTTTCTATTTTATTCTGGACAACCGTGGTCG
The DNA here is from genome assembly GCF_003031525.2 of Neophocaena asiaeorientalis asiaeorientalis. Lineage (NCBI taxonomy): Eukaryota > Metazoa > Chordata > Mammalia > Artiodactyla > Phocoenidae > Neophocaena > Neophocaena asiaeorientalis. Next base: position 773,970 of record NW_020172773.1, on the reverse strand, counting down.
GGTATAGATGCTACACTTAACATAATGTGTATCAACAAGAGTGACCAGAGGAGAGTGATGAAGACGGTGAAAGAATTCAAAACAATATTTAGTTGAAAGGCATGTAGATTCAAAACAGACATGAAGGAGAAAAGACTCAATAGGTGACATGTAGGGGTCATGATGGTAACATGCAAATAACTGAAGTAAAAGGAAGAAAAAGCACACTTGTTTTATTATCGGTCCCCAATTTTGTCAGAGAGAGATTTTGTTCAATAATAAGAACTGCCTAATAGGTCAGACTCTCTAAAGAAAGAACAGACCACCTCAAAAGGTATTATGTTCCCATTCACTGAAGTATCGATTCAGACCACACAGATGTTTAGCAGAAATGCTGTAGATTCAGTAATATAAGAGTAAATGAGCTATATAATGTTTAATGTTCCTTCCAAGCCTAAGGGGCTTGATGGCAGGATACTCAAATAGACAATTAGCTAAAAGAAAGTAAAAACTATTTGTTTTTATAATGAATGTGTGTACCCATGAAAAAGGACCCATTCCACACATAACTCCAACAATTTCAATATCATAAATTTTGTCAGCAAACTTTTTTTCCAAAGTGAAAGTGGTCTAAAAGGTAGGTATAAATTTACCTGATTAAAAATGCAATTGCTTTCTGATCTGAGATTTAGTTAAAGAGGAACCCAAAGGTTTGAATTTGAAATAAGAAAAAGTAACAGCAAACAGTATTTAAAATTTAAAGTGGGCATGAGGTGATATTTCCAAGGAATATAAAGATATGTTTATAAAGATATTTTAATGTGCAGCTCATATAGGAGAAAAAGAAATGTATGGCTTCTTTGTAAGAGAAAGAAAACTGCTCATGGAAGAATGCTATGCTCTCAGTCTTTCTAAATGTCCTATACCCACGTATCTCAAGGGGCTCATACACTGCTTCTGTTCTTACAGTTCCCCAACTCAAACTGCCCTGCCTCAATATATTTTCACAGGCACCACCTTCAGTACATAGCTATTTTCTGTCCCCATCTCCTGAACTACAGATGGATTTAATCTCTGACTCGTAGCCTCTCAGGCTACATGGTCTCTAACTTTCCCTCACTATTCCTTTATGGCTACCCATTCTAGATTCCAAAAATATGGGAATTATGACCCTTCTTATCTATACATTCCAGAAGGAGGATACAGTTACCATATGCGATTTCAAAATATTTAAGAGGGATATACTTCAATAAAAATTTATTTCCTGTCTTACTTCTCATAGACGTCCATGTCACACCACAGAAAATCAATTTTGAATAATTTTGGTCGCTTTGTGAAAGCTTCTTTGAAATTGTCCAAAGATGGTTAAAACTTCCTAGACCCTAAAGGCCATCCTCATACTGTTTGTAAGACGCATACAAAACCCCCAATCCCTCGTATAAGAGTACAAGACATGCCTTAGAACATTTACTGAATATTAAGTTTCTCATACTAAGAATTCATTTTTTTTTTCACATTTTAATAACCATCACAAAACTATTTTCATTCCAGTGTTCAAATATGCCACTGGATCTGGAAGTACAGTCAATTTATGTTTTGTTGGATCAACACATGTAAATGGAAATCAGAACAGTATTACTACTGTTATGTGGAGCTTAAGCAATTAACATTTAATTGCTTAAGAAACATCAAATTTTGTCCTTTCTGAGACTGAAGAGCTCACCAGGTATAAACTGAGACCCAAGATTAAGAATCACTTCTACAGCATTCATGACTAGGGTGGTCCCAGATAAGGTTGAATGAGTCTCTCCAATGTGCCATTGTTAAATTTATTTACCTACCTCAGAGATATATTTTGAAGCAAACTCATGCTGACACACTCATCGGGTGCACCTCTACTCACACTTAAAGTTGGACAAAGACAACAGTAAGCTCCTTTCACAGGCGAGGGAGCTATGAGTAATAGCTGTCAACAACACTTCCAGATAGAAATCACCTCTTATTCTTTTCAGTGCATAACCCCAGAGTTTCTATCAAACATTTGACAAAGAACTTGTGTATTTAAAAAGAAAACTATTTTTCTGAGACAAAAACTTATCCTTCAATATCTGTAGCAACCTACAGATAATACATTGTTAGGAATGTTTCTTCAACATTATACTTAGCATTAGGACTGTTTCTTCAACAGTGTAAACTGTCAAATCAGATGTGTCAGAACATGTTGACATCAACTGACTAAGACTGCTAAAATCATGGCTGGAACAAATGGAATTTAAGAGGGCATAGTCAAAGAAAGAATTAATGAACACTCATGGTTCTTTATTTTATTCTTATATTCATTAGATGTCCAGAAAGGAATGTCCCTAGAATACCTAAGTTTAACTTCCTAAAGAAATACCTTCAGTTAATTACTCCTATGTGGTATGCTCATAATTTTAAAGAAGATACAAGGAATTACCACTTGAAGTGCTTTCATTTATCTTCCCCAGGTAATATGTAAAACTACCTAGTTAAATGGCAGATACATAGTAATACATGTTAACAGTAAATAAAATTGAGACGGATTGTACTAGCATCATATTGTTGGTCAAAACTTAATTCCATGTGAACTAAATCCTCCAGATTTTTATAGGAATTTCTTTTGTGCAGGTGTCTACATCTTTTACATATAAAGTTAAACCTTTATGTTTAAATTCATAATCCTCCCAGTTTCTGTTTTAAATTTTATTCCACTTGTTTTGCTGAAATATTCTAGTCTCCTGGAATAATTTTAAATCTTAATCCTAATTTACTGAATTTATGATACTTCCTAGTGTCCTGAAAATTTCATAAGCATTCCTCTCATCCTTTCATCCAAACATTGCTGACAATAGTGAGTTACACAGGGCCAAGCACAAAACACTATGATACTTAATGGATACACTTTCAAGGGCAAAGATTTGTTGCCCAAGGGAGAATGACAGCACAGTGATTTAATTCTATTCATTCTTAGAGCAAATGTGGCTCATTCAGCTTAATTTCTTAATTATGATCCAAATGAAAATGTAAAAGAAATTATTTCAGACCAAAGTAAAGGCATATAGAATGAAGATAACTGTGTAATCTACTTTATGTCCATGAGAGAGTTAGATCTTTTATATTTAATATTAATCACATCTAATTCTTTGACTATCTCACCAACATCATTTAAAGCCATAATTAGCACTAAATAGCAAGAGAGGATCACCAACTTGGAGGTCATGGAATGAAGCCAGAGTACTGACACTGGAGTCTACTAACGCTATTGGCTTCAACAAACTCCACAAGTTTGATGGGTGCAAAGCTTGGACATCCTGGCAGTAGCCGTATGATGAAATGAAGTGGCACCACTGTGCAGCAGGTACATTTAAAACACACAGGCAGGGGCTTCCCTGGTGGCGCAGTGGTTGACACTCCGCCTGCCGATGCAGGGGACATGGGTTCGTGCCCCGGTCCGGGAAGATCCCACACGCCGCGGAGCGGCTGGGCCCGTGTGCCCTGGCCGCTGAGCCTGCGCGTCCAGAGCCTATGCTCCACAACGGGAGAGGCCACAACAGTGAGAGACCCGCGTACTGCAAAAAAAAAAAAACCACACAGGCAGCTTGGAACATGGCAAGTAGTCATGAAATGGTACATTTTACGCAAAATGATGAAACTGCAAGGGGAGAAATAGAATGACTAGTGACTCCAGTTGTAAACTAATATGCAGCCTCAATGCATTAGGGAAGAAAACACAGCCCTTTTGAGTCATGGTCACAGATAGCAACTGCCTTTGCTTATATCTTCAAAAGGGAAGAGCTCTTGAAGACACAGCATTAGCATTTCTACTTGTAATATTTGCAAATATGAAATTATGACCCCTACTAAAAATGCAAAGAACAAAACAGCCTTGTTTTGGTACCTGTGTCTAGAATACCACATCCCTATATATGTATTAGTATGGAGAAAAGATTGTGTAACATTTCAAGTTATTTTTCATACTGCATATGTTTTAATTATGAAAGTCAGTGGGAAACAATCTATCAGAAAGCAACCACTCTGAATTAACATGGCAGAGTCAACCCTCAAGGAGGTTCACACTTGACTCCCTCTTTGTGCAGGAGGGGCCGATATTAAACAGGCAGCATGAAAAGGAATCATCAGGTGGCATAGTGCCATGAGATGCAGTTGGCAAAGTGAAAGATCTGGGCTTTGGAATCAAAAAAGACTTAGGTTTAAAAAGAAGAGATACATGTATATGTATAACGGAATTACTTTGCTGTACACCTGAAACTAACACAAAACTGTTAATCAACTATACCCCAGTATAAAATATATTTTTTTTTAAGGTAAAAAAGAGGAAAGAAAGACTTGGTTGGATCTCTGCACTGCCCCTCACTAGCTGTTCTACCTTGGGCAGTCACTTAACCTCTCTGAGACTCAGTTTCCTCACATATACAATGAGGATAATAATACCTGAGATTCCTGTGAAAAGTACTGGAAAATGCAACATACACTAAGAGTTGTGATAGCTGAGATCATCTTTTCCCCAGACACGTTAGAGTCATTCTATTTCTTTGGACAAGAAACATCACAAAAATATGGAGGCAAGAATCATACATTCACAGGTGCATAAAGTAGATTAAATAATTTCTTTATTCTATAGAACTTTACTTTGGTCTGAAAGAACTGTCTCAAGGAATTTGGTCTAAAATAATTGTGGGTTCACCTATGGTTTCAGGCTGAATCAAGAATGTAGTAAATAGAAAGAGCCCATGTATGTTAGTGGTTGATTAAAAATCATGCTAGGGCACAACCACTGTGGAAAGCAGTTTGGTAGTATCTATTATTCTAAAGCTAGAGACATAACCTGTGACCCAGCAATTCCATTCCTAAGTATATACTGAGCAAATGCATACACATGTCCACCAAAAATGTGTACTAGAATATTCATAACAAAACTATTCAGAACAGCTTCAAATTGGATACTACACAAAAGATCATCAACAGTTAACTAAATTGTGATATATTCACACAAAGAAATACTGCTTAACAATAAGAATGAATGGTATACGTTAGAAATAATAACATGGGTGATTCTCGCAAATACAATGTTAAGCAAACAAAGATGAACACAAAAGAATACACATTAACTCTATATAGAGTATAAAAACAAAAAAACTTAAACTATGCTGTTAGAAATCAGGGTGGAGTTTGCCCTTGAGAGGTGGTGATGGTGCAGGGTGCGTAGTGACCAGAGAGAATCACGGGGAGGTTTTAAAGTGCTGGTAATTTTCTACTGTTTAATCTGTATATAGTTGCACAGTTTATTATGTTTGTGAACGTTCAACAAATTCTATACTTATACGCGCACATTTCTATATGTGTATCACATTCAAATAAAAAATTAAGAAATTAGGGTGTGCTAATATTCAGTGCTTGATTTCAACATATTCTTTGATCCTTTATCCCATGGCCTTTAGGAAGCGTAAGCATGCCAGACAAGACAGAGTTCCCAGAAACCTTTTGACCAAAACAAGTTTTAGTACGTTACTCAGTTCCTGAATAAATGCCAGAAAACACATTGTTTAGAGACATTATTAAAATTCATGCCATTTAAATGTTAATGTTTTAAGCATAACCTTATGCTAGGGGAAAAATGTTCTATTTGCTATTTGTTTCCAACATGCACATTTAAATTTTACATAAATATATCCTAATATTTTGCTAAGTTGAATTAGTATAAGAAAAGTCTTTTATATCTCCATTGCATATTTATTATCAATATTGCCATCTGCCCCTTCAACTCATTTCTGGACATAGTAAACAAATATATTGCCACCTACTGATGACTCCAATTGTAGGTACATGATATGTGAAATTTCAAGAAGATAAATACTGTAACATGCATTACTTTAAAACTCATATACATTGACATGTAAAATCACATTCACATTTTAATATTAGTCTTTTGGATTTTTTTCTTTAAATGAAATGCTACTTTACATATTTTTCTACATTAATTCTACTTTATGTATTTGAAATATTACTTTATATGTATGGTTTAATATTTATTGAGACAATGTATTTCTCATTTGGAAATCATACTCTTGTGTTATTCTTGTCTGCTGTGCTAAAAATGATAGTGGTTTTAAAAGGGTTAGTGAAACTTGGGTGTATCATTTTCTGATAAGATCAAACCCTGGCCTTGTTCAAATGTTCTCTTTCTACTTTTTGGAAAGTTTTTTTTTTTAAATAGTAAAATAAAATAATTTTTTTTATTTTTCTTAAATCAAATGTTCTCAGTTTTCTTTGTGAAAAGACAACTTGGAATGCTCCTTAAAATTACTTATCTTTAAAAAAAGAAATTACTTACCTTTATAATTTCCTTCAGTTGGTTTTAGTTTGAAAAGAGTACACTAATTGCCATAATGGATTAATTTCCTTGCGTAATGAACATGTCAAATGTACTTTTAGTTCTATCAGTTTCCTCTAAAGCCAGGACTCCAAAGAGATGTTATTTTTGGAGCATGCATAAACAGCATGCATAAACTCAGCATCAGGTTGAGGGCTCCCTGGGGCTTCTCCTTTCATTGTCCACAACTCTTCTGTGCCTTGTGGAGGGAACATTCTCCCTGTAACAAAAACTCCTTCCCCAAGAAGAATCCTAGACACAGTCTCTCAAAAGAAGGAAACTTCCTTTTTTTTTTCTTCATATTGTTTCACGTCATCACACATTTTTATGGGTCATTTATTCTTGGTGTTCCCTGATTGCTTTGTCTTAACCATTTCCTACTCTGGAACATACCTTTCACTTCTCTCTTTCTCCTCCCTATGCAAGACCCTGTCAGATGCTAGCACCAAGGGCAGGATATAAAGGTGATTAAGAGGCTCTTTCTACCCTCAAAGAGCTTATGATTCAATGGCCAGGACTGCTTTTTTTGAGATTTAAGAGAATCAGTAACAAAGGGCTATAAAATTGATCAAATGAATATATTTTTCTGTAATTGACAAGGGTTAATTATGACATGAAAGTTAACAATTTCCTCCAAAAACAGCACTTAAATGTAGGATTGTTCTACTTTCCAAATTTCACAATTGCTCATAACTTGTTATTGAAGAAGTCAGTCACTATGCCCTCCTTGTAATGGGCGTTTCGGTTGTAATCCTTAAATCTAATAACCATCTTACAGAATAAGGAAATGAGAAGAGTCAGAGAGCAGATGAGGACTGTATTTGAGAGGACAGAGGGCTTTTCAAGTGCTTCTGAAATCATCCCTGTAGGCACGTCATGTCAGCCACGCAGGCTATAGCTAGAAATAATATTAACAATGTAAAATGATTTTCCTGAATATTAGATCTAGATTTGCATTAATGCAAAATACATATGTAGAAATGCTATTACTTCAGCTGCAAATTAATTTATCAAAGTGGTTCAGAATGTTAAACAACTTTACAGAAGGAAAGTATTTTTTCCTGTTCTCTGAGGGAGGATTTTACATCTGTAGTCAAGTTATTGTTGCTGAGGTACCTTGGCTTCCTGGTGATTTATGGAAGCCTGCAAAAATCTGTGAGCATTATCGGTATTGCCTGTATGCTGTCTCAAGTTATTTGCTCCTACTGTTTGGGCTAATGTTCCTAAAATTCAGCCATGGTGGGCTAATGTTTCTCTGGCCACAGTTATGTAAGGGTAATAATTACAGTTAATGAAGTGCTACACAAAAATGGGTAACTTTACTAAGTTATGAACATGAACATCCACCAAATACATAGGGAAAGAACTTAAAGTAATCAAAAATATATATTATAATGAAAACATGTGTATGTACTTAAGCAACATTTATTTATCATCTACTATTTGCCCTATTTCAGGTTTTTGGAATGAAATGGTTCCATTCCTTAACAGACTTAGTCCGGAAAGGATGACAGACACATACGCAAATATGCACTGTGATATGGGTGGGGTAGAATATACTTCCTGGCTGATTAGTATTTCTCAGTCTCTTTTGTTGGTTCCTCATCCTCTGATTTTCCTTAAAATTGGTGTTCCTTGGCATTCTTTCCTCCTCTTATCTACTCATTATCCCTGAGCAATTTCCTTCCCTATAACTGACTTCAATTACTCCCCTATGCTGGTAAGCCTAGATATTTCTATTCAGTCTGGATGGCTTCCTCCATTCTCTCCATAAGCCTACTGAACATCTCTACCCAGATATCCCATGCTCATCTCAAAAGCAGTTTATCCAGAACAAAATGTATCACTTTTCCATCTCTTCTCTATGTACCTATCTTAGAAAAAAAAAAAAAAAAAAAGATATCACCATGATGCTCTGTGGCCCTATCCAGAAACCTAGACATCACCCAGATTCTCTCTTTCATCTTTCTCTCAGCATCCAGTCTGTGTGCCTTGTAGCCTACCTCTTTGATATACCTCGAAGTCTTGCAGCTGAATATGCTCCTATCTTGTTGCCTCAGCTCAGGATCTCTTTCATCCACCCATCCATCCATTCAGCAAATATTTCTGGAAAGGCTTCTCCATTTCAATCCCTCATCTTCTTATTGCAATAATCTCGTGTTTTGTGCCCCAATGTAATTTCCATAAACTGTAGAACCCTCATTTCTGCCAGAGTAATGATTCTAAAATGTGAATCTGGTCCTGTTACTTCTCCACTGAAACATCTCTTTTAGCTTTTCATGGTCCTAAAACATAGTTTTCACATATTGGGACGTGGGGGAAGGAGGTGTCAGAAAATTGTCAAAATATTAATAATCTTTTTAACGTCTAATTCTAAAGTAGAATTGATATAAAATCAGACAGAAAATGTCAAATCTGCTACCCTTCTTCCATAGAGCTCCCTGTCAGAATAGTTTTTCCTTTCCTCTTCAACTAATTCTTGAAAGATGAAGGACATGTTTCCCCATATCTGGTATACATACTTAAGGGTTTTTGTTTTTTTTTTTTCAAATTTTTACCAAGGGACAATGAAGAGTGTGGTATAGCATATGTGAATATCAAACCTCTCAGGACAAAAAGCAAAGGTAGCTGAATCAGCAGAATATCCCCACCACCCTACTCTCATGAGATTCTCTCTACCTCCCAATGGGTATTCCTTCCCTTCCTGTAGATATGAGTAGTTGAAATGGTGTGGTAAGAGGCAAATGGAATTGCCATAGAATAATACAGTAATGGGATACTTCTAATGTGTTTGTGAAAGCCTCTCTCTCTGTCAGACTTCACCCTGTGACAACATGACCCAAGGAATAAAATCTGTCCAATTAGATATTCTAAAGACTTGAAGCCAAATGCTACCTATCTTAACTACCCCAAGAGCTTACAGGCCATGGAGCTATGGATTCTGTAACATTTTGCCATAAAACCTTTCTTAAAATAGAAGTTCAACATGTCAACCAGGTAAACTTGGAGTTGCTCCTGTTGAAGTTGTGTTGAGTAATGGAACCTCACTTACTCTTCCGTCTGCCTCCGCCCCATCACACGTCCTCTGTCCTCCACTACATGGAGGTCCCTCCAGGTGCTATTTCATCTTGGAAAGCCTGATCTTAAATCCACTAGCCTATGAGATAAAGCCTATAACGTTTTAATATGGCTATTAAAGACTTCCAATGGCCCATTCCTAATTTTTTATTCTGATCTCTTACTTTGCACCACCCTCCCAGCCACCAGTTTACCCCTGCCACTACTGCTTCCCCCAAGCCCCCACTCCACACAGTCTCTATACAAGCCTACTGGTTACCAGGTTACTTCAAGAGAATGGTCGTTGCTCATGGGATCCCTTCTGCAGTCCTCCCTCCATCCTATCTCCATCTACCCATCACATCTCATCTCACCAGGTTCAGCTCGGGGATCACCATGCACAGGAAGCATTTCCTGGCCCCTCAGTTAGAAATGACCACTTCCTACTACCTTTCCAACTGTACACTATATATACTCCCAATGCAGTGTCTATAAAATTGTACTATGTTTATTACTGAAACTCAGTAGGACCCTGTGGTGCCTTCCCAGGGACAGACACCACCACCCCCATGTCCCCTGCCTCTTGTTTGTAGAAAAGCTTCAGCCTCCTTGGCCTTCCTGGGGTTCCAAAGAGCAAATTAAATCAGAGAAGTGAGAAAATACAGAAACAAAGGAAAACAGTGAAGCAAGACAAAATAATAATAGTTTAGCTGTAAAACAGAGTCAAGGACCTTTATTTCCTCCTCAAGGCTATAGATAATATCCTGAGTCATATCCTTGAGTTGCTTTGCAGATACTAAAATCCCCATCAGGTGGAAGAATTTAACTGTGTGCTGACAACCAGCATGTAGACCCCAGACCAGTTGGAACCAGAAGGTTGATGACTGAGATTCCTGGAACACCACCCTGTTACCTCACCAACAACCAATCAGAGAATTGTGCATCAGCTGATCACACACCCTGTGACCCTTTCTCTCACTTTAAAAACCCTTTCCTGAAAGCCATCAGAAGTCTTTTGAGCATTAGCTGTCCATAATCCTTGCTTGAAGCCTTGCAATAAATGCTGTACTTTCCTTCACCACAACCTGGTATCAGTAGATTGGCTCTGCTGTGTGCTGGGCAAGGGGACCCAAATTCAGTTCTGTAACTTTATTAATTAATTTCTTTTAAATATGGTGAATTTTTAAAATACAGAAAAGTACAAAGAAGAAAGTAACAAGAATCTATATTCCCTTCGTCTGTAATTTATCAAGGTAAAATTTTTGGTTTATCGCTTTTAATCTTTTTTTGTTTTTTTAAAAATAAAATCCCTTTTGTTTAAAAGTGCATTCTGCTCACAGTATATAATTCAAATAGTGCTCAAAATCAGGAAGATTAAAGTTTAAGAAAACTCAAAACTTTATCATCCAGAAGTAAACTTTATTATTATTATGTAATTATTGTTCAAGTCATCATATAAAACATATATACAGATAGAGTATGAAAGCCAGGTTACCTGACATTAAAAGGAACCATATTATAGATATTAATTTTGTGATTTTAACAAGAGAAAAAAAAATGATAAAACATCCAAAGGAACTATCAATACTTAACCAAGGAAATCATTCCTCAGGATAACAGATATTACTGTTTAAAAGACTTCAAGTTTACCAAATAAATTTACAAAAAGCATAAAGACATTGGACTCAGATTTTTTTCTCCCCCAAACCATTAAGTTTCAGACAGTATTAATTAACTTCTTGCTAAGGAACATAAAGGCTTTTATACTTTTATAATTCTATGTTTTCCCTCTGCCGTTCTATTTTTTAGTTATATTGTTAATTTTATATTGTTCAGGTTTTAATACTTACTTTGTTTTTTCCAAAAAACTTTTTTATTTTGATATAGATGCAATCCTACAGAAAAGTAGCAAAAGCAGTGCAAGGTATTCCAGTTTACCTTATGCCTAGATGCCTCAAATATTATGTTTTACCACAATTGCTTTACCTGAGAAGATTAAGAGAAAGTTGCAGACATAATCTTTACCTACAAATTATTCAGTGTGTAGTTCTTAAAAGCAGGGACATTCACTTATATAAACACAGTGCAATTATCAAAATCAGGAAATTAGGGAGAGACCTTCAAGATGGCAGAGGAGCAAAACGTGGAGATCACCTTCCTCCCCACAAACACATAAGAAATACATCTACACATGGAAAAACTCCTACAGAACACCTACTGAACGCTCGCAGAAGACCTCAGACTTCCCAAAAGGCAAGAAACTCCCCATGTACCTGGGTAGGGCAAAAGAAAAAAAAAAGAGCGACAAAAGAATAGGGACAGGACCTGCACCTCTGGGAGGGAGCTGTGAAGGAGGAAAAGTTTCCACACACTAGGAAGCCCCTTCAATGGTGGAGGCGAGTGGTGGTGGTGGGGAAGCTTCAGAGCCAGGGAGGAGAGCGCAGCAAAAGGGGTGCAGAGGGCAAAGTGGAGAGATTCCTGCACGGAGGATCAGTGCCGACCAGCACTCACCAGGCTGAGAGGCTTCTCTGCTCACCTGCTGGGGCAGGTGGGGGCTGGGAGCTGAGGCTCAGGCTTTAGAGGTCAGATCCCAGGGAGAGGACTGGGGTTGGCGGCGTAAACACAGCCTGAAGGGGGTTAGTGAACCACAGCTAGCTGGGAGGGAGTCTGGGAAAAAGTCTGAACCTGCCTAAGAGGCAAGAGACCATTGTTTCAGGGTGCAAGAGGAGCGGGGGATTCAGAGCACCACCTAAACGAGCTCCAGCGATGGGCGCGAGCCACAGCGATCAGCGCGGACACGAGAGCCGGCATGACACCCTAAGGCTGCTGCTGCAGCCACCAAGAAGCCTGTGTGCAAGCACAGGTCAGTATCCACACCTCCCCTCCCGGGAGCCTGTGCAGCCCGCCACTGCCAGGGTCCCGTGATCCAGGGACAACTTCCCCGGGAGAACACATGGTGTGCCTCAGGCTGTTGCAACGTCACGTGGGCCTCTGCCACTGCAGGCCCGCCCTGAATTCCGTACCCCTCCCTCCCGCCGGCCTGAGTGAGCCAGAGCCCCCTAATCAGCTGCTCCTTTAACCCTGTCCTTTCTAAGCGGGAACAGATGCCTCAGTCGACCTACATGTAGAGGCAGGGCCAAGTCCAAAGCTGAACCCCAGGAGCTGTGCGAACAAAGAAGAGAAAGGGAAATCTCTCCCAGCAGCCTCAGGAGCAGTGGATTAAATCTCTACAATCAATTTGGTGTACCCTGCATCTGTGGAATACCTGAATAGACAATGAATCATCCCAAAATTGAGGTGGTGGACTTTGGGAGCAACTGTAGACTTGGGGTTTGCTGTATGCGACTGACTGACTTCTGGTTTTATGTTTATCTTAGTTTAGTATTTAGAGTTTATTATCATTAGTAGATTTGTTCAATGATTTGGTTGCTCTCTTCCTTTTTTTAAAAAAATATATATTTTTTTCCTTTTTCTCTTTTTGTGAGTGTGTATGGGTATGCTTCTTTGTGTGATTTTGTCTGTATAGGTTTGCTTTTACCATTTGTCCTAGGGTTCTCTCTGTCAGTTTTTTTTTTTTTTAGTATAGCTTTTAGCACTTGCTGTCATTGGTGGGGTTTTTCTTAGTTTGGTTGCTCTCTTCTTTCTTTATTTTTTTTCTTTTAATTACGTTTTATATTTTTAATTTTTAGTAATTTATTGTTTTTTTACTTTAATAACTTTATTTTATTTTATGTATTTCTTTCTTTATTCTTTTCTCCCTTTTCTTCTGAGCTGTGTGGCTGACAGGGTCTTGGTGCTCCTGTCGGGTGTCAGGTCTGTGCCTCTGAGATGGGAGAGCCGAGTTCAGAACAGTGGTCCACCAGTGACCTCCCAATTCCACATAATAGCAAACAGCGAAAGCTCTCCCAGAGATCTCTACCTCAACGCCAAGACCCACGTCCACTCAACGACCAGCAAGCTACAGTGCTAGACACCCTATGCCAACAACTAGCAAGACAGGAACACAACCCCGCCCATCAGCAGAAAGGCTGCCTAAAATCATAACAAGGTCACAGACACCCCAAAACCCACCCCCGGACATGGTGCGCTCACAAGAAAGACAAGATCCAGCCTCATCCACCAGAACACAGATACCAGTCCACTCCACCAGGAAGCCTACACAACCCACTGAACCAACCTTAGCCACTGGGGGCACACACCAAAAAAAAAACGGGAACTACGAACCTGCAGCCTGTGAAAAGGAGACCCCAAACACAATAAGTAAAACAAAATGAGAAGACAGAGAAACACACAGCAGATGAAGGAGCAAGGTAAAAAACCACCAGACCAAAAAAATGAAGAGGAAACAGGCAGTCTACCTGAAAATGAATTCATAGTAATGATAGCAAAGATGATCCAAAATCATGGAAATAGAATGGAGAAAATACAAGAAACATTTAACAAGGACATAGAAGAACTAAAGAGTAAACAAACACAAGAAATGAAATTAAAAATTCTCTAGAAGGAATCAATAGTAGAATAACTGATGCAGAAGAACGGATAAGTGACCTGGAAGATAAAATAATGGAAATAACTACCACAGAGCAGAAGAAAGAAGAAAGAATGAAAATAATTGCAAACAGTCTCAGAGACCTCTGGGACATTAAATGCACCAACATTCGAATTATAGGGGTCCCAGAAGAAGAAGAGAAAAAGAAAGGGACTGAGAAAATATTTGAAGAGATTGTAGTTGAAAACATAAATAATATGGGAAAGGAAATAGTCAATCAAATACAGGAAACACAGAGAGTCCCATACAGGATAAATCTAAGGATGAACACATTAAGACACATATTAATCAAACTATCAAAAATTAAATACAAAGAAAAAATAGTAAAAGCAGCTGGGGATAAACAACCAATAACATACAAGGGAACCCCAATAAGGTTAACAGCTGATCTTTCAGCAGAAACTCTGCAAGCCAGAAGGGAGTGACAGGACATATTTAAGGTGATGAAAGGGAAAAACCTGCAACCAAGATTACTCTACCCAGCAAGGATCTCATTCAGATTTGATGAAGAAATTAAAACCTCTACAGATAAGCAAAAGCTAAGAGAATTCAGCACAACCAAATGAGCTTTACAACAAATGCTAAAGGAACTTCTCTAGGCAGGAAATAGAAGTGAAGGAAAAGACCTACAATAACAAACCCAAAACAATTAAGAACTGGTAACAGGAACATACATAACGATAACTACCTTAAATGTAAATGGATAAAATGCTCCAACCAAAAGACATAGACTGGATGAATGGACACAAACACAAGACCCGTACATATGCTGTCTACAAGAGACCAACTTCAGACCTAGGGACACATACAGACTGAAAGTGAGGGAATGGAAAAAGATATTCCATGCAAATGGAAATCAAAAGAATGCTGGAGTGGCAATTCTCATATCAAACAAAATAGACTTCAAAATAAAGACTATTACAAGAGACAAAGAGGGACACTACATAATGATCAAGGGATCAATCCAAAAAGAAGATATAACAATTGTAAATATTTATGCACCCGACATAGGAGCACCTCAATACACAAGGCAAATGCTAACATCCATAAAAGGGGAAATCGACAGTAACACAATCATAGTACGGGACTTTAATACCCCACTTTCACCAATGGACAGATCATCCAAAATGAAAATAAATAAGGAAACACAAGCATTAAATGACACATTTAACAAGATGGACTTAATTGATATTTGTAAAACATTCCATCCAAAACAACAGAATAAACTTTCTTCTCAAGTGCTTCTGGAACACTTCCCAGGATAGATCATATCTTGTGTCACAAATCAAGCCTTGGTAAATTTAAGAATATTGAAATCATATCAAGTATCTTTTCCAACCACAAAGCTTTGAGACTAGATATCAATTACAGGAAAAATTCTGTAAAAAATACAAACACATGGAAGTTAAACAATACACTACTAAATAACCAGGAGATCACTGAGGAAATCAAAGATACCTAGAAACAAATGACAAGGAAAACACAACGACCCAAAACATATGGGATGCAGCAAAAGCAGTTCTAAGAGGGAAGTTTATAGCAATACAATCCTACCTCAAGAAACAAGAAACATCTCAAATAAACAACCTAACCTTACATCTAAAGCAATTAGAGAAAGAAGAACAAAAAACCCCAAAGTTAGCAAAGGAAAGAAATTATAAAGATCAGATTAGAAATAAATGAAAAAGAAATGAAGGGAACAATAGCAAAGATCAATAAAACTAAAAGCTAGTTCTTTGAGAAGATAAACATAATTGAAAAACCATTAGCCAGACTCCTCAAGAAAAAAAAGGAGACGACTCAGATCAATAGAATTATAAACGAAAAAGGAGAAGTAACAACTGACACTGCAGGAATACAAAGGATCATGAGAGATTACCGGTCAATCAGAGAAGAAAAAGAAATAAAAGGAATCCAAATCGGAAAAGAAGAAGTAAATGTGTCATTGTTTGCAGATGACATGATACTCTACGTAGAGCATCCTAAAGATTCTACCAGAAATCTACTAGAGCTAATCAATTAATTTGGTAAAGTAGCAGGATACAAACTTAATGCACAGAAATCTCTTGCATTCCTATACACTAATGATGAAAAATC
>NW_020172773.1:670572-757788 GCF_003031525.2 Neophocaena asiaeorientalis asiaeorientalis | reverse complement strand
AAAACAGAAATAGAGATCAATGGTACAGGATAGAAAGCCCAGAGATAAACCCATGCACATATGGCCACCTTATTTTTGATAAAGGTGGCAAGAATATACAATGGAGAAAAGACAGCCTTTTCAATAAGTGGTGGTGGGAAAACTGGACAGCTACATGGAAAAAATGAAATTAGAATGCTCCGTAACACCATACAGAAACATAAACGCACAATGGATTAAGGGGTTTCCCTGGTGGTGTAGTGGTTGAGAGTCTGCCTGCCGATGCAGGGGACGCAGGTTCATGTCCCATGATTCACTTTGTTATAAAGCAGAAACTACACACCATTGTAAAGCAATTATACTCCAATAAAGATGTTTAAAAAAAAATCAGGAAATTACCATGGATGTAATAGTATTATCTAAACTCCAGACTACATTCAGATGTCACCAGTTGTCCCACTACTGTTCTTTTTATGATCCACAATCAATCCAGGATTATTCACTACATTTAGTTGTTATGTCATTTACTCTATTTTAATCTTTAACAGATCCTCAGTCTTTGTCTTTCATGATCATAACCTTTTTATGCTCACAGGTCATTTATTTTGTAAGCTGTCCTGCAGTAGTTTTGTATGTTAATGGGTATATGCAAGATTGTCCAAAGCTTCACCTTCCTGGTTTCTTTCGATTCATGAATGCTGGATTTGCCTGAGTTCTCTCATCTGTGAGATGACACCTTGGCTGTGTTTCATTTGGCGGGGGTTATATTTTCTTTCCCTTAGACCAGTGGTTCTCAGTCAGTCCTGGCTGCAAATTGTTATCACCTAAGCAGCTTTCATGGCCAGGGACTTCTCATCCATCCACAATTTTGTAGCCTGACAAGAGGGGGAACAGAGCTCAGCTGATATAAATTTGTACTCTTCGTTGGAATACCTGGGCTGCTTCTCCTCTAAGAGCCTATTACATTCACTATACCACAGCCCACTCCATCTACTCTTATCTGAGATAACCCCATTCTTTGCATTATTCCTCCAATTGGGTGTCCAGCTGTAGAACTTTATTTTCTTGAGAAATATCCAACCTAGCCAAGTCTCTCACTTATACTTGTTCCTTCCCAACTGCTGTTTTTATTATTCTCCAGTAAGAAGAAGAAAAAGATATGAGCACTTATTTGCTTCTCCCCAACTTTGGGGATACTGGTAAGAATCCATAGTTCAGTACTTCGTTATTATCTATACTATTCAGGACTTCAGGAAGTCTCTCTGTTTCACTCTAGAATCTTATCTCTCTCCATGGGTGCCAATTTTTGGAATTATTACATTAGTTTATGCTCTTTCCTTATTTGGTTGCTTTTCATTATTTATTCATATGTCTGTTTTTCTGTAATGGACAATAAGCCCCAGAAAGTCAGGTGTTTGTTTTCGTCAACTTAGGGCATGGCCAAGTGTCTGACACATGACAAGCACTCAATAAATGTTTTTGATTACATTTTAAAAAATATAATGAGGGCTTCCCTGGTGGCGCAGTGGTTGAGAGTCCGCCTGCCGATGCACGGGAAGCGGGTTCGTGTCCCAGTCCGGGAGGATCCCACATGCCGCGGAGCGGCTGGGCCCGTGAGCCATGGCCACTGAGCCTGCGCGTCCGGAGCCTGTGCTCCGCAACGGGAGAGGCCACAGCAGTGAGAGGCCCGCATACCGCAAAAAATATATATATATATAATGAGAAAACATACGGGGGAACACCAAAATGTTACTCGTTTAATCAAAACTTGAAGTCTTCATTCAAGGTGTCTATTATGTGTTTGAACATCAAGTATACAGTACATAATTGCATGCATCATGCAATTATTCCTGACCTCATCTCAACATTTGATGAATATCAGTAAAATCTTACTCTTTCCCAACCTCTCTCCCAACTGTTTATTTCTCAGGCCAAAGTATAGAAAGTAGGACTCAAAGGCTTACTAATTTACCAAGCATCATTTTTCTCCCATTTTCTCGGTAATTATAGGCACATCTTTTTGTTCTTCCCAGAAAGATCCCTCAGAACTCACAGCACCATCACCACCTCCCAAAACAAATCAAAACACTTTCAATAACTGAAGATTATGTAAAAACAGCCAAGCCCTTTATTTTTGTAAACATTTCTTTTCTGACAAGGGAAAAAACAGGTATTCTACTCCAATTCTTTACCACAGCATCCCTTTGTACAGCATTACTCATTGTCATAGGATGTTCCACAGTGAATAAACAAAACTACTAGTTCTTTTCCAGTGTAATTTTACAGCAAAAAAAAAAAAGTGTTGGTCTTAAGGTTTCATTAATGGACATGTAGACAGTGTGAACCTAGAGACACACTCATCCTGACATGAGCAGCTCCCGATGCCTCGGCCATTTGTCCTTCCCTGACTGGCTCCCCAAGTCTGCAAATCATCCCATGGCTTCCTACCATTTGGTCATTTTAGAGATATATTAGTTGAATTGTTCTTTTTTGTTTGTTTGTTTACTTTTCATCCAGCTTTGAAACTCTGTTATACTTTCCCTCTTTGGCAGCTTTTAAAGATGTTACTTTCTTACATGCATTTAAAATCTTTTAAGAAGGGAGTCTTGTTAAAATTAAACATGAGGTCTCTAAGAAAGGAGAGATGAATGTCAAAAAATTCAAGATAAATATTTTATACTACTTTAAAATTTAAAAAGGGGTCTATTCATCCAATTCTTGGCTATAGAAAATAGTACCAAGGACAAGACAGTAAAGTGGAGGAAGCCTATTAAACCTATTGGGCCATAATAATTATGCACAAATGGATGGACTGATTTAACTGATTCATTAATTTACATCTCAAGAAAATCTTTTTTATATTGCTTACAATAACACCATCAATAGGTAGAAATGAAGGATTGGAAAGGTTTGGATGGAGTGAAATAAGATATAAAAAATAAGTTAGGATTTGTGTAAAGCTAAATAAAAGTCTGGCAAAGATGTCAACATTCTAAACCCCTGAACCTGTGAATATGTTACTTTATATGTCAGAATGAATTTTTCAGATGAAATTAAAGACATTGAGATGAAGAGATTATTCTTGATTATCCTAATGTGCCCAGTATAATCACAAGGGTCCTTTTAGAGGGAGGCAAGAGGCTCAAAATGAAAGAAGGTACTGTGATTGAAGCAGAGATTGGAGTTTTGGGATCATAAGTCAAAGAATGCCAGTAGCTTCTAGAAGCTGGAAGAAGCAAAGAATGGATTCTCATCCAGAACCTCCAGTAGGAATGAGCCCTGTGGACACCCTGACTGTAGTCCAATGACTTCTGACCTCCAGAATTGTGAGACAATTAATTTGTGTTGTCGCCACTAAGTTTGTTGTAGTCTGTTACAGCAGCAGTAGGAAACTAATGCAGGCTTTTGAATACTTTCCACAAGGGCCTGTATCATATCAAGAAATAAGCTGCAAAGCAATGTGATAAAGTCAAAAGTGAAATGCTTTCTTTGTTGCTTTCTTAAAATATGTGATGAAACTATTGCTTATCATTATATTGGAAAGTTTCAGTGGTATCCAACTTTTAGAATTGTTTCGTATTTCTGTTTAAAGTTCTGTGTGTTAATACACATGAATGTGAAACTCACCATAGCCCTCTGCAACGTAAATTAATTTTGTTGTTTTTTTTCAATAAAACCTCTGATGTAATTACATCTTATTGACTTTATAAAATAAAGCTCCCTGATTGTGAAAACAGAGATGTTATTTGAAATGTTAGTCTCTATGATCAAGATATTTGCTACATCAAGGAAAAGCTACCAATTCCCAGAGAGTTTTCACACCTGAAAATTAAACCAATTTGTTTTGCAAATCTGTCTTATGCAAATTACAAAATCGATCACTAAATATAGGGCTCTTAACAAAAGATTTTCCAAAAGGATTAAAGATTCCTTACAGAGGTCAGTTTCTCAAATGTCCCTCAATACAAATACATACACCTAATAGTCTATAGTGAGACTGGTTATTTAACAAATGCCACACTATAGAATATATCTTGAAACAGTTGCCTGATATGGGAGAATGCACTGAACAGTATCATATTATAACAGTATTCCTTCTTTCTTAAAAGAGTGTAAAATTTTTATGTTTCTAGTGCTTCTTGTGTGCATTTATGGTTAAGTATATGGGGTCTGTGGCCAGACCATCTAGATTAAATCCCAGCTCTGCCGCTTGTGACCTGAATTATTTAATCTCTCTGCTTCCTCAGGAACATGGGGAAAATGATAAGACCAACTTCAGCTGATTGTTTTGAAAGTTAAATAAGTTAAAGCATGTAAAATACTTATTGATAGAATGAGGCCTTGTACAAGCTAAGCCTTCAGTTAGCAACTAATAGGAGAAATATTAGAAATACAACATAACTGTCCATCAATCTCATATATACGTACGTAGCTACCATTATGTAGTCAGCAAATATTTATTAGGGTCTACTGTATCCTAGGCAGTAAAAAATCAGCATGATTTTTTTATAAAACGAATCTCCCCCTTAGGCCTAGTTCCCAGAGCTAAATATATTTTGAACATATGCAACATTGTCAGTCATCAAAGCTTAACAGGAAGAGGTTCAGGAGAAGGGCTAAGATAGGCTGAGAAGGAGGACATCATGTTCCAAGAAAGCAGGGTTCATCCTAAACCTGACTGTGGGTTCACAAGCCTTAGAACTACAAAATCTTTTTCAGAGAATATGAGAGGGAAATTTTTAAAAGAGAGAGAGAGAGAGGGTAAAAATCTTGATAAAAGAAATTAAGCAGGATATAGAATAAGAGAATCATAAGTTCATATATTTAATATTCAGTATAGGGGTAGTTGATGATTGAACAGAACTTTTGGCAGAACTTGTAACGGTTCTCTGAGGGTGGCAATTTTAGCAGCTGAAGGGAAGACATTTCTTTCTTTTTTATTTTTTTTTTACATAATTTTTTTTCTTTTAACAGTCAAAGAAAAGTTAGCCCAAAAGTCTACTTTTCAACCACATTCACCTGCAGAGGATACAGCATGTTCAACAAGAATATCACGTTCAAATGCAACCGTTTGCTTAACATAATCAACCTCCCAGAAAAGACCTTGACCATTGTACTGAGTATTCATTTGTAACTGAGTTGCAAGGAAAAGTCTGGGTTGAAAGAAAACTTATAATTGTTCATTTTCTTTATAGCGATCTAAATTTGATTGTATCACCCAAGCTGGGATTCAGTATCAGTCATTTGAGATATTTATCCCCCCATCTTGGTCATGCTGGGGTTCCAGGGTCTTAAACTCAGAACGCTTCATACTTCATTCCATACTGTTTGCTGTTAAATTCTCATAGTCCAAGCCAGACCAGTGCATTGATGTCCTCTGGCTCTGCTGCTTCCTTGCCATGCTTGGGGTACAGAAACTTCTGCGAACCCTTGGTCCTGGCAACCTGTCTAGATGCAGCCATTCTTTTCTGAGATTTTATACTTTCCTTCCTACTGCAACCATGTGGAGAAAAGTGAAAGAATCAGAAAAGGACTTTGGCAGAGACCTTTGTCTCCTAATACAAACTGTCTCCTCTTCCCTTCAGTGCTAGAATGCTCTCAGCTTATAGTTAACTAATTGCTAAGGAAACGTCAGCAGACTACATTTTAAGATGCTATTTCTCCTAGGAATATTTGCATTTCAATAAGTTTCTCTTATAGGTTAAATCTTCAAGGCTCAAAGTAATAAATCTCTAATGATGGAAATGACAGGTCAAGAGGTGAAGCCTTTGGGGACCCAGTTTAGCCTTGTTAAGTCCTCCAGGCTCTCATGTGTGTATGCTCTTTCAGGGAAATCCTTTCATTTATCTCACATGGGAATGAGGTAAAGGAGACAAGTAAGGAAAAATGCAAAGCCAGATACTAGTTACATAAGATGTTCCTTGATATCCTTCCTAAAAGTTATTGCTCAAGCAATTTTACTTCCCTATAAGTAGGGGAAAAGATGCAACAACTTACATATAATTTTTATTACTTCATTAACTCTAACTGCAACAGTTTAAATTGTAAACTAAGTCTGAACAATCTGAAAAAGTATTTAAAGTGTAATACAATGCATCTACATATTTCTATCTACATTTATCATCATAACATTAATATAATCAACTAATTCCATTTAATGTGAGTATATTAGTTTCCTCTACAGTGATTGGAAGATTAAATTTAACTATGGCCCTTTTACTGAAAAAATTACAGTACCTTGTAAAACTAGGGCCAAAATGTAGACGTATACTTCTGCTAGAATGTAATACATTTTGAAAAATCACATGTTTATACCATTTAAAATTCCATGTAATAAATGAATGTCTGTATATCTATAATATATAATATATATATTCTCTATAAAATGTAAAGGACTATACAAATATACTGCAGTACCTTTATTGAGGTTGAGATTTTTATCATAATTTCACTTTATGAAGTTGATAAAGGCATAAAAATTCACAAAGTAAAATCTTGAAAAAAATTCAACCTTACTGCAAATTTTGGGTTTTACTCTACCAGTACAGGGCATGAGCCTATTTACAAAATATAATTTGACCTGCTCATCTACACTGCCATGAACCGACCTCACCAACATTTGAGTCATTCAAATAAGTAATACTCGCTCCTGTGTAATTAGACTTCATTTGTTGTTCGCATTCTCATCCTCATGTTCTACCCCCACAGGACTTATTTTACTGGGTTATATTTGGAGTGATGTCTTTAGATGCTATTTTTGATCTAAGGCCTTTGCCCTTTCTTTTGATCTATAGCAAAAAGAAGAGGGCATTACTGTTTACCTGGGTGTATCTGCACTTCTGAGTATGGATCTCTTTAGGAGCACACTCATTTAAAGAAAAAACAATCTGCTTCTGTGTCCACCCCTGCACCTAGAACCAAAGTTCTTAGTCAGCCTAAACTCTTACTAGGCTAGGCACACTGACCCATGGGATCCTCCCAGTCAGGAGCGTATGATGGTACCCTATCAAACTGGGATTCTTTAAGCGTTCATTTGACATTCACTTAGAGATAAGACAGCACAGTGAGAGAGGAGGATGGAGAAGAAAGAGTACCTTCTTAGTACTTAGCCTCTCCTCTATTTCTCTGAAGAATTCAGTTTTGGTGAATAATTCTCACACTATCATTCAGCAAAATAAAAGCTTCCTGGTTGACCAGATCTGCCTTCCTGAAAGGCAGTTTATTGATTATCTATTGTCATTCAAGCACACCTCTTGGGATCTGACTTTCAGCTACAAAGGGCTCATCACAGTATTTTCGTTTGTTTGTATTCTCCCTGTGCCAGACCAGTTCCAGCAAATAGAGTTTTGTTCATTTCATAAGTTTCCCATCAGAGATGTTTCCATACTTGTAACCCCTCTGGAAATTGCCCAGGGACATTTCTGATGGTACCTCCTGCGTACAAATATTTGAAAAAAAGAATAAACAGATTCATTAAATTATGATATGATTAAATCACCGACCAAATAGAAAATTTATATAATAAAGCCAGAAAAGAGGTTGTAAAATATAGTTTACAATAATTTTTCACATTCAAGGCTGTACATCAATACATATAACAACGTGGCCCCGAACATGAATTCTATCCAAATAATTCATATATTAGATTTTAAATAACACAGACTGAACTAGAGGCCAACAGTAGCCAGCAAATAACCTTATATAAGAATAAAAATACAAAAGTATATATCCTAATATCATTGCATTATGGGGGGTCATAAGTTTTGTGTCTTTTTAAATTTTTGCTTTTCCTGTACATCACAGTTACAGCTACAGACCAGGTAGAGAATATTATACATGTTCTAACTGACTGCCACCAACCTGAAAGACAGCTAACATACTACTGATTCATCCTATATTGTGTTGTTAAGGAACAGCTACAGCAGCTCTAAATATTGCAAAAATTTGATTGCAATATTTTGAGATCAATATTTTCACATCAGTACCTCCTCTGCCTTCTCTATTAATTTCTCTGTTCTGTGCTGTTTGGGGAATAGAGCCCCAATCAATCTCATGCCACATACATGTATATGAAGCATATATAGTAATCCAAAAATATCAATTTAACTTACAAAACACATAATTTACTGTTCAGCATCTCTCATTCAGGTCTGTGATTTAGGAGACACAAAATAAACATAAAACTTGGTTATTGCCTTCAATATATAGTCCATCATATGTGCTCTTCCAAATGTAAATTATATTGGAGCAATTTATTCTTCAAAAGTAACAGTGGACATGCCTTAAATTCAACCTGTTCTAGAATACATTTCCAACTTTTGGGTCTCAGCTATACAAAGGAGAGAGAGAAGATTAGGGGCAATGAAATGGACTGCACAGATGAAAAAAAGACTGTATAATGGACACTTTTTATTAGTCTCTTTTCAGTATATTTACATAAGGAGGAAAAAAAAACAAAATAAAATGAAAACAGGCTTATCAGTTTTTTAGAAGCTTGTTTTTGTAGATGCCATGGTGTTCTGTTTGGAATACAGCCCCAAACAATCACATTCCGTTATAATTAACTGGGCTGCATGTGACTTTTCTACTGATGGGCTGATTTTGAGATGGAAATTTTGGAGGAATCACATCAAATGCTGGAGTATGCACACACATTTGGTATAAAAGAATTGTAATTAAACTTCAGTCATCCTCTCCTACAGAGAACACTGAATTAGTCAAAATTGGTTTCTATTATGTTTAAGTCTGTCAGAGGCACTGGGGGATGATCGTTAAGACACTAGAGCAAAGTGAAATCTGTGGGCAAATGTTCTATTTATTATAAAGTGTGGGTGGATTCAAAGCTGTCCCTAGGGTGGATGCTGAGGGCAGCCTCCTGGAGGGAGGTGAATGTAGTCTGCTGTGATTCTCACCAACATAACCCTGCCACAAGAGTAGGGACTCTGGATCATTTAGGTCCACAGAGTGCACAGCTCTCTGTAGAAGAGTCTTTGAAGAATCAAGAGAAGAAAAAACAAAAAGAGTCTTTGGATTTGAACTTAAGCTTTCTCTGCCTTTCTTCCTTCTTCCCACTTAGATTCAAATTAAGCTATCAAAGTCACCTATAGCCTTACAAAAGAGCTCCTCCCTTCTTATCCTTTCTGAAGCAGAGTTTCTTGGGGAAAAGGAGGAAAGATACCTCCCTGATACTGGATGCAGAAGAATAAGTCCATCTTACTGTCACTATAATTCACTCTTGTCAAACACCATCATAAAGCAAAAGCGTGAGTTTGACTCTTCCCCCGGTCAAACATAACTTCCACTCTGTCCTTTTGTGACTTCTATTCTTCTCCAAGACTCACAATATCTATTGCAGCCTGATAAACTCTGTATATAACGATTATACCAGCATAGGGCTATAATCAATCAATCAGTAAGTAAACAAGCAGGTAAGTAAATAAACAAACAAAAAACCAAACAAACCAACCTAGGGTTATGGTAAGAATTGATATTATCCCCATTAACAATAATAAAATAGTTGTCTTTGTCTTTATCCCCCTTGCCTCATGAACAAAAATCAATGGATCCTGATTCTATCTAATTTAAGTAATTCCTGGATTTTCTCACATATGCTCCTGAAAAATCTTCTCAATTTCACAGTCACTATTGACTTCTGTTCTTTCATTCAAGAGACAACTTTTAACATATTGCAAAAAAACACTGTGCGATAAAATCATGAATAAGTAATGTTATTTGTTCTTAAGGAGTATATAGTGTAGTAGAGGACAAATACACAGATAATTACAACAGTGTGATCAGGGCTATGAAAGAGATGTGTAGGAAGCAATGGAGCACAGAAGAGGGACACCTAACCCAGACTGGCAAGGATGGAGGTGACAGGAAAGGAGGGGATACAGACACATGACCGACTCTTGAAGGGTAAACAGAAGTTAGTTAAGCCAGGCAAATGAGAGAGAAAAGGGTGTCAAAGAGAGGTAACATACGGTTACATTCAACATTCAAGTTGGTAAGTAACTTGAATTTTGGGGACCCTAGCTCCTCTACCCACCAAAATTGGGTAATATTCAGCCAGCGTATACTAATATGTCTAAAACTGTACAAACAGGTATGTATATGTGTGTGCACCTGCATGTGTGCCTAGGGTTCATTTTGACTGATATGTTCTCTAGCTCCTCAGCTAACCTCATTATGTTGGTAAGAAGATCAATTAGGACAGTGTATGTGGACATACAAAGAAATCTACAAAATATAAATTTAAATATTTGAAATCTACCAGGATGACTTTGTTGTTGGACTCATGTGTTGTTGGAGAAGAATGCTAAAGGCAAAAGGTGGAAAAACAAGGAAGAGAATTAACTTTTGCTGAATTTCTACAAAGCACAGCATGAATCTAGGCATTTAGATATATATTCCTATTTAATAATTCCGAAAAACAAGTAAGTTGGAAAACACAATCACTATTTTGCAAATGACAAACTGAGACCAGAAAATTTAAATATTTTTCCCATGGTGAAACAGCTATTAACTGAAAAAAAAAAAAAAAAGACAAAATTTGAAGCCACCTCCTTCTATGTTCAAGTTCTCTTTCTGTATCTCTATGTAGCAGAGACCAAATGTTATAGGAGTACTTTGTCCTCTATTGATAATCACACCTGAACTTGTTCTGGTTCCAAAACAATGAACAGGGCTAAGGACAGGAGCAGAAGTAACTGGGCTCTATAAGAATGAGGGGATGGTGCTGGGTCTCTTCTAGGCAGTGCTCTCTTTGTTTAAGAAACATTTATGACTAAGATCATATTCTCCTCTCCACACCCAAAAGCCATGTTATTGGCTCATAGAAAATTATGTAAAACACTGATGTCCAAGATCACATTTCACCATCAACACTATACACTGAGAGATTACTACGTGTTTGGCATTAGAAGAATACCATTTAGGAACGTGGGAAGAGTAGAGAGAACTTCAAAGAGAAGCTGGCATTTGAACAGGACCTCAAAGAATAAGATACCAGGCTGAGAGAAAAAATAAATACCAAAGCACAGAGGTAAAAACACCTAGGTTATACCTGGGAAATAATAAGTTCAAATTGGTTCCAGAATTGGTCATTGAGAAGAGAATAAAGATATCAGTCTATCTCTCAGGTATCTCTCAATGCTGTCTCGTCTCTCCACCTTCACTGCTACTGCCTTTATGAAATGTCAGAACTCTCAATTGAACTATAACAATAGCTTGTCACTATTCTCCTGGCTTCCCATTTCTCATCCATACCAGAGTAATCTTTTTATAATATATGTCTGT
Organism: Neophocaena asiaeorientalis asiaeorientalis; assembly: GCF_003031525.2. Taxonomy (NCBI): domain Eukaryota; kingdom Metazoa; phylum Chordata; class Mammalia; order Artiodactyla; family Phocoenidae; genus Neophocaena; species Neophocaena asiaeorientalis. The sequence goes on along the minus strand of NW_020172773.1, from coordinate 746,511 downwards.
ACAGTTCACCTCCCAACTTACAAATATTTCAATCTTTCAAAATCTTTTCAACTCTTTAAAGGAAAAAAAAAGCCCAAACCCAGACACCCAATAATCAAACATTCATAATATCCAGTATCCAATATAAAATTACTAGACATGTGAAGAAGCAGGATAATGTGATCCAAAACAAGAAGAAAAACAAATCAATAGAAAGAGACCTAGAAATGACAAAGATGATGGAATTAGCAGATGATGACTTTAAAAACAATTATTATAAACGCAGTCAAGGATTAAAAGGAAAGCAGACATAATTATGAAAAAAAAATACAGACTATAAAAGAGAAACAAATGAAACTTTTAAGGCTGAAAATACAATACCTCAAATGAAAAATTTACTGGATAGGTATACCAGCATATGAGACAACGCAAAAGCAAATATCAGTTAACTTGATGATAGGGTAATAAAATTATTCAAACTTAAGTAGAAATTGAAGGGGGGAAAAGGCTAAAAAACTAAACACAGCCTCAGTAGTCTGTGGGACGATATCAAATAATCTAACACTTGCGTAATAAAGAGGGCAAAGCAAAAAAAAAATGTTTAAAGATATAATTACTTAAACATTTCCATATTTGATGAAAAATGCCAAATTAAGATTAAAGAAGGTTAGTGAAGCACAAGCAGGATAAATACACAAAAAAATCATACCAAGACACATTATAATCAAATTGCTCAAACATTTTCTTCTTCTGTTTCCTTTGTATTATTTCAGTGCTGTAGGGCACATTCATATCCTGATACAACGTCTGGTTCTGCAGTTCATTGTCACAATGGTAAGTGGTTAGTGGTAGTATTACCTGAAGCAATTCCTACACCAGGATGGGTAGAAATAATAATATGCAAAAATGACAGCAAGCATGTAAACAAATCCAGCTAAACCCAAACTAAATGCATCCCCAATTCAACTTCTCCTTAACTGAGTCTAAAATGCCAGTGGCTACTCCAGTGCCACCCAGACACCGGGATGACACACGCTGGAGGAAACATCAGTATAGAGAGAAACAGTGGTCTTAAATGATTACCATTAAACTCTCCTATTTTTCTAAATTTTATAAAAATACTTGACCAAACAGTATATTACTAGGACTCCCGCAGGCCTGAGTGATGAGAGGCCAGGATGCCTGGATTTTATTAGTCTGCCTCTGGTGGTGGGGGAGCCAGCGGGGGCAGGAACGAAGTTGACGGGGAAAGCACAAGAGAATAGACAATAAATTAATTACCAGCCCATGTCAGCAGAGGAGTAATCACAGGACAAACAGCCCTTTATGTAAATATTGTCAGATTTATTTCTTGTCATTTGGGGAAGGATCAGTTTTATTCTAGAAATGATTATATTACTCTGAATCAGCAAAATTAAGTTTTCCGCCATCAGCAAAACTGCTTGCTCAAACGTTAGGCTAAATTTTAATGAAATTTAAAAGTTAAATCTTTGCTCCAAAAAAGAAAAAAAAGGTAAATATCATGAGATTGGCCTTGAAAAACTGGAGAAACATTCATTCTTATGAAACAAATTTAAAAAAACAAACAAAAAAAAAAAGGAGGAGGAGACTTTCCAGACAGTAAAAGCAAGGATATCTGAAACAAATAGAGAATCCTTTGCATTAATCCAAAAAGTTCCTTGACTCCCTTTACTATGCATTCTACCAAGTTGTATTATTGAAAGAAATACAATTATACATCAAGTGAAAGGACAATATTATTTACCCAGAGTTGACTTCTTGTATTTAAAAGAAAAATGATGAATTTAGTACTTACAAAAATGACACATATTGGCTGAAGCCAGAAATAAAAAGAAAAAAAAATAGTATGTTAGTCACCACATCACATTAAAAAGATCTCTAAAATTGCGCTCTTGTGTCACTCTTCACATATGAATTTTTTTATGATAACATACACTTTTATTTACTTTCTACTATCTGAAAAAGCTATTAACATTTTAGTCATAAGTTTAACAAATGAAATAAGCTCAGAGTGACTGATTCACTTGAATTGCAAATGTCATCACTTGCCCAACACTTACAATGAACTGTCAAAATAAAGATAAAAACTTAAGTAAAGAATGATTTAATGTCAATATAATACCATAAATAAAAGCATATAATTTTAGCTGTTTCTGATGAACCTAAGGAAAACATTTTGAAAATAAAGTAGAAAAAGGTATTGCAGAGGCAACTAGCATTAAAATTATGAGATTTTGCTTTGATGTAGGTGTGTTTCTAAATTTTCTTATTCATATTAAAACTGATAAAACAAAGAATGTTTTCCTTACTTATGCCATAACTTATGCCACAGAACTGAATTATAGATAAAACTATTGATACTTATAAAAGGCTTTTGTTATCATAGTTGTCATTATGCCACTAAATAAATACAACTTGGGTGATATCCAAGACGGACCCAGCCAGTCTTAACCACCCTGTAACCACCAAACTTTCCATTACAAAAGCAAAATGTACATGCAATCTCTAACTTGTCATTAAGTTGTATTCTAAAACACCTTTTGTAAGTGGCTGTTCGAATGCATTTTGTCAGACTCACACTGATTTCCAAGCTGATATATTCTCAGGTCAACTAGAGAAATAAATGTAACCCGTGATATACTAGAATTATAGAACAAATTATAGGAAGTATGTATAACAAGAATTCTTTGGAAACCACAGTTATTGATTTTTCAAGAAGTGCAAGGAACATACCTCATGTTTGCTATAGTGGGATAGGCAGTTTTCCTTTGAGCTCCATCCTTACTTATCTGGCAGAACAGAGAATCTATCAGCTTCAAACTGATGTAGGAACCATGGGAGCTGGAGCTGGAGGAAGAAAGTTGGAAGGGATGATTGCTAAGAATGGAGGCCCATTGGTGTTCTGGTGTCTTATAAACACTTCAATTGTCATTTGCCACCAATCTTTTTTGTTTTTTCTTACCAGCCATAGTGATGAGTTAGGCTATAAGATTTCTTGATAACACCACCTTTGGAGTCTGACTCCAATTTGTTTCCTCTCAAGAACACTTCGAAATAGAGTATCATAATTTTGCATCTTTTCTCCTACTTGACTTTTCCTTAAAATAAGCTGAAAAGGACTTTCCAAAGTGTTCATTTTCTTTGAGTTTTGTCTACTTAAATCAATTTTTACCACAACTTATGATGTGGAAACAAACAGAATGTCCTATTATGAGCCTCTCAGGTTTTTCCTTTTCATGTAGACTCAGCTGTCTTCATACGTGATGTTACAGCAAGCTTGTTTATCAGAATCATCTATGAGTGATGGGACAAATATCTTTTTAAAAAATAAATTATAATGAATTTAGGGTTAGTCCTCTAATAAATGTCTTTGTCTCACATTCTGATGTGTTTTTGTAAAGTGGGAAAGAAAGTAATTGGATTACATACATATAAATAAGGAACTGAAAAGTGCCTACAATCTACCTTATCAATGCAAACATGGGACATATGTCCTGAGTGACAATGTGTAAGAAATGTTAAGAAACACCTCCGTAGAAAATATGACATTGTTGCCGAACAAAACTTGGGTCCACTTGTCTGCTCACGGTAAAGCCAATCTACTGACACCGGGCTGTGGTAAAGGAAAGTGCAGCGTTTATTGTTAAGGTGCCAGACAAGGAGTTCAAGAAAGCTAGTGCTGAAAACACCCAAACTCCCAAACGGATTTCAGGAAAGTATTTTTATAGGCCAGGTGAGGGAGGGGGCTCACAGCATATGTGATCAGCTCGTGCACAGTTCTCTGATTGGTTGATGGTGAGATAACAGGGAGGTGTCACATGGGTTAACATTAAATCCTTAGGCTCCTATAGGCCTAGGGGCTACATGCTCATAGTCACCAAGTAGTTAGCATCTTCCATTTGGTGGGGGTTTTTACATCTGCAAAACAACTCAGGAAATATGCATCAAATACTATTATCTAGGTATTTAGCTCCTCAGAGAGGTGCCAAAGCAGAGGATATGGGGGAGGGTTCTGTCCCCAGAAGGCCCCACAGGGTCCTGCTTGGTTACAGACTCTTTATAGAGAGAAAGAGTTTTTGTAATAGAAATACCAGGTCCCTTGCCTTCTTGGGCATTTGGCCAGACACCTGGAGGCTGAATCTGAGGGAATGGAAAAATCGGCAAGTGCCCAAGCTCAGTAATTGCCAAAGCAAGTCTTATTATTTTACCTCTTCACTCTGAAATCCTGCCTCCTTGAAGTTTATCTTAGATCATATCAGAAGCAAGAGGAAAAGCTGGATCCACCTATTTCCCAATAGTACTTAAGACATAGGATGGTTCATCAAGTAAACATAGAAAGGAGGGAAGAACACATAGAAATATGAAGTGAAGTTAAAGGATTTTCCTATGTGCCCGCAAGTATGGGAGGGATATAAAGTTTAGAGCCTACTTTTCTTTTTTTAATCATGTTCCATATTCAGAGTTAACTTGAGGAGTCAGTTGGAGTGTAGTACAATGCCCAGATCAGCCAAATTTTTTTCTGTAAAAGCCATGCAGTAAATATTTTAAGGTTTACAGATCATATGGCCTTTGTCACAACTATTCAATTCTGCCTTAAAGCAAGAAAGCAGCCTTAGACACTATATGAATGAATGGGTGTGACTGAGTTCTAATACAACTTATTTATAAAGAAACATGCAGTGGGCCTGATTTGACCTCAGGGTTCATAGTTTGTTGAATATTGCTATAATGGGTAAAGCACTGGATTTAGTTTAGCTGTTAACTAATGTATTCTGTAACCTAAGTAAGTTTGCTTAGTCCTCTTCAAGGTCTCTTTTTCCTCAGATCCCTCTTGTGTGAAATGAGAGTTAAACTAGCCCTGTAATAATGTATGTAATACACACACTCACACACACACATACATATAGAATATATATAATAAATTTAAATTGTTTTTATCAGGGTGAATATTATAATACACAAACCTTAACTCTCAGTGGCACAACCAAATGAAAGTTTATTTCTCACTCCTATGGAGTCCAAAGCTGATGATGTTCCTGGTGGGTGGCTCTTTGGGCAGCCCACCTACAAGCTGTGATTCAGGGACCCCAGATTTTATTATTAGGCTCCACCATTCAAAGACATATCAGTGTCATCCTGCCAGCAGTCCTGAGGAACAGAACACTGAGGACCACATATTCCATGCTTACCTACCTCAGCCTGGGGGGCACATATTCCATTAGTCATCAGTTTTTTTAAAGGGAGTCCCTTAAGGGGTAGTCCAGGTCCAGCAACAACTCCACACTAGGGCAGGGGGGTGAACGAATTGTTAGTGGTCAGCCAGCAGTATCTGGCAGAATTATAAACACAAAATGTGACATTTTGCAACCTACAAAAATATTCATTAGGAGTATTTGAAGACATTTTCCAGAAGTATTAAATAAGGCCCCTGTGAAAATTGGATAAGAATGAATAAATATGTTTATTTTATTACTGAAGTAACAGACACATCAAAAATCTGACCAATGGCTTAAATTTTCCACAGCAAATCAGTAGTAAAATTCAGGTTCAGGTCTCTGGGCTAAATCCACACATTCAAAGTTTTCTTTGGTTTTTTTTTTATGAATTCACAGGTTTAATGTGTTCAAATTTCCACAGGCAGCTGGTGCTCACACCTACAAATATATAACAATAATTGTTTCCTCCAAAGTCCAAATGCAATTCTATTTAGGCAAAGAAAGTTTCAGAGCCTGGAGATAATCCAAAGCAAAAGAATTAAGCGTAGTTAAGCATATTTTCAAACACAGAAAGCAGTTAATTTCTTCTTAGGGATTCATAATTATAAAGAGATCATTAGAAGAAGATTTAAGATGGTATTGCTGCAAAACCATATATCTTTGATGCTTATGCTGCCCCTTATGTTCAGTCACTATGATTAGTTTTAAGCACTATTACAAACTAAGGGAAGCTGTTTATTCAACTGTTCATTCTTTCTGAACACTGAACACAGCACACATTTCTTTCTTAACAAAGTAATTATTTAAGAGGGAGATTATTTTCAGTCTACGAAACAAATAAAACAACTCTTTGAAAACAAAATTCACTTAATAGACATTTAGTGCTTCTATACACCCAAAATGGTACTGGAACAGCGTATGCAAAAGCAACTGAAACCAATAACCATAAGCCCTGCCTTCACAGAGCTTAGCGAGCGCTAGGGAAGTAAAAGATAAACAAGGAAAAAGACAAATATATAACCCAAAAAACTACGCAAAAGAAAGAAACAGGTAGAAAATATTATAGGAAGGAACAATCCACTTATAAAGGGTATACAGGGGCAGTCTAAAAGACATTTAACCTGAGATTTAAGGGAGGGAAAGAATCAGCCTAGTGAAGCCCCAGGGGAAGAGAATTCCACTGAAAAAAACTAAACCAGCATGTGAGAAAGATTTAATGCAGGAAAAGCCTGGCATGAATGGAACAGAAATAAGGCCATCGTGGCTCCACTTGGTGAGCTAGTGGTGATAGGCACTGCAGGAGACGAGCAGCGGCCAGAACACGGAAGGTCCACAAGTGGACGCACGCACTAAGAATTTTATTCGAAGCTGCATGGGGAATCCACAAAAGGTTTTAAAGCAGAGCCAAGATTTTTATCTTGATTTCATAAAAGATCATTCTGGCTGTTGAGTAGAGAATGTGTTAGGGCTTGGGCAGAAGAAGAGAGGGAGGCAAAAAGATTGACCCAAGAGCAAAAATTGATAAAACAAAAATCTGAATGAACTTTAGTTTTTTTCTTTCTATTAAACATGGCCAAAGATTAATTTTCCTGATATGCAACTAAATAGCTATTTAAATTAAAAACTGAGTTAAATCAGGAAGTTGAAGAAAATGTTTATGCAAAATATAGTATACCTAAATGAGGGTGTAAGCATATATAAGCTATATAAGCTCTGTAAGCATATATAAGCTATAAGCTTTTGATATCTCATACCCCTATGTACATTTCCACTTTACACACACACACACACACACAAATTTAGAACAGTATATGATATATCTGATGATATTTCTTTAGAATGGTATTTCCCCAAGTTAGGGAACAGAAACTATATTAGTGATAGAGACATGGTTTTAGGTAACATTGGACGTGACATCTGATAACAGGACATAGTAAAAATAATATTAATTCAGATAGAAAGAACATTATTTCCTTTTCTTTCAACCTAATGATGTCAAAGAGGTAGTTTCAATTTAAGGCTAAGATTTATTTAATATCTCTCTAACATGAACTAATCTTTATTTTTTCATAATAAAAATCAAGCTCCCATACTTTAGCAGACAGTGATACCTAGCTAGAATTTAATGATTTTTGTTTGATTCTGTTGAATTTGTTGTTACAGTAAGCTATCTATGAAAAGAGATATTTCTTTTATATTTTAGTAATAGGATAAAGATTCCTTAACTATAGTATTTAAATAAAAATATGAATTGATTTTAAGAAAAATACTAAAGACTTAATGGTTTCCAACAGTTTGTAAAAATCATAAAAGTAGTTAATAAATGACTGAAGTTTGGGAAACACTGATTTAAAATAAAGTTTGTTTCAAAGACAAGGAATAACTCAAAAAGTAATAAAAATTATAAAATCATCCTTACAGAAGACTAGAAAAAGTTTCCAGAACATTACTGACATCTCAGCAGGTCTTATAATTGTTAACAACCCCAGTGAGAATCAGATTAAAGTAGCAATTTTCCAAAGGCCATACAAGTCAACATCCAGCTTTTTCTTTCAGACAAGGAGTTATTAAAATAATGAAGAAGATGACAACCTTAGTCAATTTGCTATGACCTTCGTGCAAAGAATAAGGAATAAATAAGCAAATATATACATACGCACATATGTATATATAATATACATATTATAAATGGACAATTGCTTTGCAGATTTTTCTTTACAATCAGGGAAAAAGCAATTTCAAAAACACCAACTAAATCTAGTAGCCCCACTGAGGTGTGGATGATTAAATCTTTATATGATATCAGACATTTGACTGACTTGGAAATAGAAAGTATTGTACTTCCTCAAGGTAATTCAAAATCTTCAAGATTATTACACAAGACAAATTTTATTTGGACTCTTCTGTAAGATCTTATTACTTATTAAACATAATTATCCCAAAGGAAAATTTAATTTTATGTGGAACAAAACAGGTCAAACTTTGTATTGCATAAAGTAACTAATTATTTTGGTGTCCTATTTCCTCATTTAGATGTTTATTTGCCTGAAAATACAGCAGGACCAGGTCATCCTCTAGGAGCCCCTCTAACTCTGTTATTTGATCACTATTAGTCCATTCATTCATTCATTCATTCATTCTTTCAGCAAACATTTATCAATTGCTTATTTTATATGAATCACAATGCTTCATGTTGGATATAAAATGCAAATAAAATATGTCCATGCTGTCAAAGAGTTGTGAGTCTAATACAGGAACAGAATTATGTGAACTACTAAGATGAAGTACAAGAAATTTTACAAGATGGTTCTCAAAGTTCTAGTTTAAAGTCTCTCTCCACTTGGAGGATGCTCCCAATGATTGCCCCAAATGTTGTCATTAGAAGATCCTGGATGGGGAAGGTCCTTCCAAGAATAAACCAAATTAGCTGACCCAGCAACTCAATCCACTTCCAGGGCAGTGATTCCTTATTATTCCTTCCTAGAAGCATGCTATGTATTATAAAAATCTAAAATGATTTTGTTTTGTTTCCCACTCACTTTTTTGCAGTAATTACATTCATTTTTCTTTTATTTTACATTGAGTATTTGGAGAATAAATACATTTACCAATTATCCGTATGTAGAAAATCATGAGGATCTAAAATTAGAATTGACTTGGAAGGCTTACACCTTATCCAGAGATTTATAATCTAGCACTAGATGACACTTCTGTTGCCTTCCTTTATGGACAGGGTGAGGATATTTAATATAGAGCATAGACTAAGACAGATGGATATGTATAGTAAATATAGAATAGGCAACTGGTCAGGTAGCAATGGTAATATATCATTTTCAGATACCAAAAACCTTTTTATATTTGAATCTCTGTCACTCTCAGTCATGTTCTCCTATTGGAGCTAAGTCTGCGCCCATCCACTGGTTGGATCACCTGACTTAGTTCTAATTCAATCAGGGCATTACATTTGCTTAATCCTTATGATTAGGTGAGAATATAACCTAAGTGAGGCCAACCAGAATGAATCTCAGGACTTTGGTGAAAGCTATTTAAAGAGATTTGCATTCTTTTCCACTGGGTGTGAAGTTATGAAAAAGAAGAAAATGTAAGTAATGGCAGTATAGCAGTCATTCCATGGCAATAATGAAAAATCATGTCAGAGAATTAAGTCAACATACAATAAGAACAATAACAGAGCTAAGCTGTACCAAGGAATGGAGAGAACTGAGCCCCAGTGACAAATAAGATTATCTTAAAACCAGGTGAGAAATAAATTAATTCTGTCTTCAATATTCTCCTCTCCTCTCACTACCTATTTTACAGAGTCCCTGAAATATAGAGCAAGATTGCTCTTTATTTTCCAGAATTTTTTCCTGAATTATGGGTCCTCTTTTTTCTTTTAAATTTACTGACTACAATTAATTCCTAAAGACACAAGATGTCAATTATTTAAACTTAGAAAAACTGTCATTTGAAGCACCCCTTCTGTGCCTGTCACATTTAGCTACTCAACAAATATTAGTTCTTTGTCTCTCCAATCAAATGTGATAAAATAATCCATGTCTCAATGAGAATTGTGGTAGAACCCCTTTAAAAAATAATAGTGGGCTTTGACTTAAACAGTAAAGTGGACTAAATAACCTGAAAGAATGTCTAATACAAAATGTCTAGAAATGTTGGATTTAATATAAGAAGCATCTTTTAAATTCATAACTGAGCAAACAAGAAAGCAATGGAATTCAGAGTAAAAAAAAGCTGGGGGTGGGGGCTTCCCTGGTGGCACAGTGGTTGAGAGTCCGCCTGCCGATGCAGGGGACACGGGTTCGTGCCCTGGTCCGGGAAGATCCCACATGCCGCAGAGCGGCTAGGCCCATGAGCCACTGCCACTGAGCCTGCGCGTCCAGAGCCTGTGCTCCACAACGGGAGAGGCCACAACAGTGAGAGGCCCGCGTACTGCAAAAACAAAAAAAAACAAAAAAAAAAACAAAACAAAAAAAAACCAGAGTGGAAAACTACATTAGTTGATTTTAATAAACAACAGGTTTGGGTTTAATGGCCTCACAGAGACAGGAGATATCACATGGGATCCAAACAGGTTGGGTTATTGGAACTAATGCCCCCTCATAGAGCTTAAATCCTTAAAGGCTAAACCCTCAAGAAGAGTAAGCTAGAAAGAAAAAAAAATCTACCTGTCAGCAAGGGTATCCAAAAAGGAAACTTATCTATCTTTACCTAGGATCTGCATGAGGTAAAAAAAAAAAAAAAAAAAAAAAAAAAACAACTGTTTTCTGTTACATAGGTTTGAATTTGACTACTTACATGATCCAGATAACCTCATAATATAATGAAGTTTCTGGTTGATAGAAACCAATTGCACCTGAAAAAAATGCACATTCTTTCTGAAGAGATACACCTTAAAGCATGCCTCAGAGGGTTATCACAGATAACATCTCACCAAATATAAACCCACCTTTAAAATTACATAATTCATGAGGAAACAAATAACTTCACAAACTGAAAACAGCTGAAACAGGCCTCTAAGAATATCAGACAATGAAATTCTCAGCTTTAGAATACACTGTAGGTATGTTTAAAGTGTGTAAAGAATTAAAACTGCTGTGGAAAGATTACAGAAGAGCACAATACCATTAAAAATAATATGTAGCATATTTGTAGAAAACAAAATAAAATTTTAGAACTGAAAAACATTACCATTGAACATAAAACTCAATTAGCAAGTTAAACAGAAAAACAGACACAAGGGAATAGAGAAATAATAAGCTGGAGAGTAGCTCTGAAGAGGTTGAATGTGGCAGAAAAAATAAAGAGATGAAAAATATAAGCAAACGTTAAGAGATTTGGAAAATAGAATAAGAAGGTCCAACATACATCTAATTGATATTAAAGAAGAAGAATAGAGAGAATGGACAAGAGGCAAAATTAGAAGAAATATGGGTTCAAATTTTCCAGAAATGATAAAAGTTGTTCAGAAAATACATCACTAGCATAAATAAAAATAAGTGCAAACCCTGACATATTCTTATAAGCTTCAGGATACCATAGAGAAAGAGAAGATCTTATTAGCTGTTTGTAAAAGATAGAAAATCTAAAAAGGAATGATGGATGGATGAAAAACCAATCCAAAGACAAGAAAAATAAAAAAACAGGCAAATAATAATTTGGAAATATTGAGGGAAAATACTATCAACCTAGAATTTTATATCTGATGTAACCATCTTTGCAAACAATTATAAAATAAAGACATTTCTAGATTGAAAAAGAAAAATATCTTGAAAAATTTAGCAGCAATAGACCCTCAAAAATGGAACATCTGAAGAGTATACTTCAGGGACTTTCCTGGTGGTCCAGTGGTTAAGAATCCTTTCTCCCAATGCAGGGGGCACAGGTTCAATCCCTTGAGGGGGGAACTAAGATCTCACATGCTGTGGCCTAAAGTATATATATATATATATACATATATATATATATATGTATATATATATATATATACACACACACACACTTCAGAAAGAAATAAACTGAAACAAGGTTTGAAATTTCAAAAAGAAAAGTGAGGAAAGAAATTGGTAAAGGTGAATAAACACAAAATACTGACTGAGTGAAACAACAATAATAACTAATTATTTTAAGGGTTATGAAACAAGATGAAACTAAAAAATGACAATGGTCTCATGTAAGACAGGAAGAAAAATCAGAAATGAATTGTTCTAAGATCTTTGTATGGTTTTAGAGATAAACAGAGATGCTGATTAACCTTAGAGTTTGTTAAATATCATATGCATGCATGTTAAAATTTTAAGGACAGTCACTAAAAGACTATAAAGAAGGTATATAAATTGCAAAACCTGTACAGGGAGGGAAACGGAATAAAAACAAAACAAACTTGAAATATCAAAATACAGACAGGAAAGAAAAACAACTTACAGAAAAAGAAGTCTAAATGGAAAACCCAGAATGTATCAGGATTGACAGTATATGCAGAAATCGCAAGAACAGATTTGTAAAAATTGCTTACAAGATGTGCATGTAAAACTTGAAAGCAAATACGTTGCAATTAAAATGTTGAAAATTATATATGAGGAAATTACTAGTCAAAAGTAAGATACTGTAGCTTTATAGATGTTTATATAAAACAGATTCTGAGATCAAAAGTTTTTATGAATATAGAGATATACTTCATAATTTTAAAAGATAAATTTCACCAGGTCTCTTACAATTCTAAATATTTATACATTTCATAGTATTTTTCAAAACTATTAAAACAAAATGACAGAATTTTACAGAAGACAAATCCACAATAATGTGTGAAAGTTTGATACAGTTTTTGTTTTTGTTTCTTTTGGTAACTGAGAGCTCAAGCAAAAAAGAGAAAGAGAGAGAGGGAATGAGAGAGAGAAAGATTTGAACAGCTAAGAAGGTTGATGTATTAGTCTGCTCAATCTGGCATAATGAACACCACAGACTGGATGGCTTAAACAATAGAAATTTATTTCTCACAGTTCTGGAGACTGGAAGTTCAAGATCAGTGTGCCAGCAGGTAAGTTTGATACTAACACCTTTTCTCTTGGCTTGTAGATGGCCACCATCTCACTATGTGCTCACCTGACCTCATCTTTCTGCACAGGTGGAGAGAGAGTGAATGATCAATCTCCCTTCTCCTCTTCTTATAAGGCCACTAGTCCTATGGGACTAGGGCCCCACCCCTGTGACCTCACTTCACCTTAATTACCCCTAAGGACCCTATCTCCAAATACAGTCACACTGGGGGTTAGGGCTTCAACATATAAATTTTGAAGGGACAAAATTCAATCTATAGCACTTGATATATAGAACTTTGAATCCAGCGATTAGACAATACACAAGAACAAGAAGACCATTATAAAAATTGTCCAGTGCATTAGGCCATTAAGCAATGTTCAATAAATTTAACAAATCTGTGCCATTCATACCACATTCTCCAACTAAAGTGCAGTTAAGTTAAAAATCAATAAGAAAACTAAAATAAAAATTTCCATACATTTGAAATTAAATAACATGTATTTAAATTATTTATGTATCAAATATAAATTAAAAAGGAAATTAGGAAAGACTTGAACTTGAGAAACATAAGCTTCTGTGTGTAATATGATATAGCTATCTGCTACAAAACCTTGATTTCTGCAAAATCACCAACTAATAATAACAGAACATGTCAGAATGATAGGTCTAGGAGTGAAACATTTAAAATTTATGTACTTTGTAACTAGAGAGCTGATAAAAAGAATAACAATCCTACTAAAATAATAAATAGCATAGTTTAAAGGACATGCTTTGTTTTAACTAAGTGCTGTAGTAAATACAAAACTTTATTTTTTTGATAGGCAAATATAATAAGGGTTGTAAGGAAGCATTGAGGGTGCTGAATTATAGCAAGGGGGAAAGGCATAGAGATGAGGAAAAATCACACAATCAGCAACTGCAAGAGGAAGCACACGGCTTAACTAAATAAAAAAGAAAAACACTGAGTGAATAGGTACCATGAACAGTACCATATTCCAGCCCCCACCCAGCTAGCAGCATTCAGCAATATTAGTGTATTTTCTATTTTAGTGTACTTTCTGTTCTACTGCTCTTACTTTTGGTAAGATAAACTATTAACATGTTAACTTTTTTTTAATGCATGAACCAATGTATGCATTATGCTGTCATCATTCTCTTATGCATCACACATGGGCTAACTCTTATTACAGAAAACCTTATAGCAGAAGAGTCTTACCATATGCAAAAATTCACTATTAGAGGGGAATTAATAGCCTTAAATATTTTTATTAGGAAACATGCTGAAATTGTTAGCGTCTGAATAAGTTGGGTTCAGTCAAGAGAAAGAAACAAGAGGAAGTTTGATAACATTTAATATCATATAATAAAGAATTATTAGTTATGATTGGAAAGTTACAATAAAGATAAAAAGAAAACCGTAAAGGGAATCGATCCTATGCCTGTGGGAGAGTGTCCAAGGAAGGACAAATTTGAAAGGGTGGTTCAAACCTTGTTGAAGAACGTGTGGTTGCAGCCAATTAGATAACAAAGAAGTTTGCCAGATTGCCAAGCCAGAGCTGATCCACACTTGCCAGACAAGCAGGAACAACACTTTGGAGAACAGACAAATTGAGGCTGATGGTGAACAGGTGGCAGATGGAGTTGGGACATCACTGTGGATTTGATAAATAGTGCTGTGCTCACATCAGGATGAGTGGAGGAAATAAACCTCCAAGACACAAGCAAGCCAGGCTGACAGGTAAGCCCTGGGAGACTGGTGTGTGGCAAGTTGGAGGTGGTTGGTTGATGTGGGAGAAGGGGGCACTGCTGATGTTGCTACTGGAAACAGGAGCTGGAGAAGACTCTCTATGAAGGAACTTAGTGCTCTTCTTGTGAGCAGCTTGGGCCTGTGGGGTTCTGGGCCAGCTTTAAGTTGGGCAAAAGTTCCACTAAATAGCAGGCCCACTGAGGCTCCTAGCATGGTACCAATAGGACTGAGGGAAGGGTACAGGGAGCAGAGATCTTGGCTGAGGCACCAGCTCATGCTGTCACGAGCTCCTAGTTATGTTGTTGCTGCCTAAGTTAAGAGCGACAGAAAGCACACAACAGGAAAATTCTGGAGAATGCTGATCCCTACAGGCATCTAAAACAAGAGGTTCTCTACAGACCAAGCGGTGCAAAACAAGCCACATTCTTCAGGAATCTGGTGAGCAAGCTATTTTGGAAGCAGGAATGTCCTTCAAGATCTCTCTGGCAGACTAAGGAGAAATATTTATAAGGCTAAGCTCCTTTAAAACAAAGAAAGCATGAATTTGGAATTGAGAGTCAATAAGTCAATGACCATCATAGCCTCCGTTTGTGAAGCTAGAAAAAGATAATAATTCCAAAGAACATAGAAGAAAGGAAATAATGAAAAAAAGGCAAATTTATAGAAATAAGAGATACAATAAAAGAATCAAAAAACCAAGCACACACACACACACACCACACACACACACACTGACTCTTGAAAAGACAAAGGAGACAAGTCTCTGTCAGGATTGATCAAGAAAAAAATTTCTGAAGACTCATAAAAAAATGGATTGATAAGGAATATGTAGGTAGAATTATGGCAGAGGCATACAAATAACACTATAACTAAATTTAAACCCATAAATTTGAAAACTTAGACAAAAAAACCTTCTAGGAAGACATAACTTACCAAAATTAACTCAAGAAGAAAGAGAAAAATTCTAAAAACACTTACGATCACTAAAGAAATTAAATCAGTAGATGAAGATCTACCTTCCAACCCACACAAACACAAAGAATAATATCAAAAGGACAAGGCCAAGTAATTCTGTTAGCAATGTATACCAAACTTCCAAAAAAGAAAAAGAAAGAAAAGAAAACCCCTCAACTAATTTTATAAGATTAATATAAGTTTGAGACAAAATCAAAAAAGACATTATAAGAAACAACAATTATAAGCCAATTTCACTTTTAATACAGTGTGATGCTAGAACAAAAAGGTTTGATTTCAGTTTAAAGACTGCCAAGAATGATGACTAAAATCTAATACATGGTGACCTTCATTTCAGTTTCCTATTGAACCAGTTAACAAGTAAAATACAAAATATATGAGATAAAGACACAAGTGAGAAAGTAGATACAGCTTCCCAATTCTTGCCTGGTTTCTCAGAGATATGCTTCTTAAGTTTTGTTTTCAATGAAGAGAGGGCAGGAGGAGAAACCCACCATATCAAAGGAGCCAAAGTAACCAGCTTTCTTCCATTTGTGCTTTAGAAAAAGGAGAGGGGTCATATCATTAAAGGGTCTATCTACTACTATACAAAGCAATTCCTTTTTACACTAAGATGACCACAATTTTGTGTCATCAATGCATTGTGTTTTTATTGCATTACTGGCTCTGTAGCAGGCTTGACTGCAGCCTATTACAAATATACACAAAACTCCTAAAAATATATATCTGCAAATTGAAATCTGCAATGTATTTAAAAAAATAAATAATGATCAGGTTGGTTATATCTTAGAAGTATAGGGATGATATAATATTAAAAGCTCTTGTAATATAATACAACACATTAATAAAGAGCAGAAAGCATAATTTTTGCACATGCAAAAAAGAAATGCATTCTGTTAAATCAACTTTAATTTATATTTTAAAATAAAAAAACTTATCAAATCATAAATAAAAGAGAATCTTCTTAATAAAAATAAAATGAACTATGTAGACACAATAGTTTGGGTTAGTATAATCTAAAAACTCTTTTACCAATGCTGTCTTTCATTATATAAGCCACAAAGCCAAATGCTCACTTTCCCAGCCTGCCTTAAAAGGGTTCTAGTCTGGGTAGCTGAACTTGCAGCAGGCATTCTGAAAGCATGAGAGAAAGGTCTACATCTAGGCTTATTTTTGCATGAGAAAAGATAACTTCTTGTATTTGAGATACTAGATTCTTGTCACATTTTCTGTCACCTTACAAATGAACACATCCACAAGAGATCCAGATTACCGGACAAAAACCTGCAATGATTTCCATAATTAATGTTGAAATTCTAGAAACATTACCTTTAAAAATTAAGATCAAGACAAAGATGCCTGCCATTACTGCTTCTGTTTAGCTGCATACTGACTGTTCTTATCAGTCCAGGATGACAAGAACAAGAGCTAAAATCTATGAGATTTGGGAGAGAGAAATGAAAACTGTAATTATCATAGAAAAACACTGAAGGGATATACAGGCAAATTGTTATAATTAATTAGAAGAATTAAGCAAGAATATTGGATAGAAGATTAATATACAAAACCATAAAATTTCCATACTCCAGTAATAGTAAATGTGATTTTTAAATGTAACAATAACTTTCAGTAATCTAGGAATAGAGGGGAACTTCCTAAACCTGATAAAGAATACCTACAAAAAACATATAACTAACATCATATTTAATGGTGAGAAACTTGAAATTTTCCCATTAAGATTAGGAACAAGGCAAGGATGTCTCTTCTCACTATAATTTTGAACATCATACTGTAAAATCTAGCTAGTGCAGTACGATAGGAAAGGGAACTAAAAGGTATACAGATTAAGAAGAAAGAAAGAATCATGTCTTTGCAGATGACATGATTGTCTATGTGAACGATCCAGAAGAATCAACAGCAACAACAAAAAACTCCTGGAATTAATGAACAATTACAGCAAGGTTGCAGGATACAAGGTGAATACACAAAAGTTAATCACTTGCCTACATACCAGTAATGAACAACTGGAATTTGAAATTAAAAACACAATACCATGTACATTAGCATCTCCCCCCAAATGAAATACTTAGGTATAAGTTTAACAAAATAGGTACATAACATATATGAGGAAAATTACAAAGCTGTGAAGAAAAATATCAAAGAAGAACCAGAGAGATATTCCATGTTCATGGATAGGAAAACTCAATATTGTAAAGATGTCAGTTCTTCTCAGCCTGATCTATAGATTCAATGCAATCCCAATCAAATACCAGTGGTTATTTTTGTGGATATTGACAAACTTATTCTGAAGTTTATGTGGAAAGGCAAAAGACCCATAATAGCCAACACAACGTTGAAGAAGAACAAAGTTGTAGGATTGACATTACCCAACTTCAAGACTAACTATAAAGCTTCAGTAATCAGTAAAGACAGCATAGTATGGTGAAACAATAGACAAATAGATCAATGAAATATAATAGAGTCCAGAAATAGACACACATAAATACAGTCAACTGATCTTTGACAAAAGACCAAAGGAAATACAATGGAGCAAAGATACTTTTTTTCAATAAATAGTGCTGGAACAATTGGACATACACATGCACAAAATAATTAATCTGGACACAGACCTTCCGTCCCCCACACACAAAAAAACCCTCAACTCAAAATGAATCATAGACCTAAATGTAAAATAAAGATCTATAAAACTCCTAGGAGATAACATAGGAGAAAAACTAGGTGACATTGGTTATAACAATGACTTTTTGGATACAAAACCAAAGTCATAATCCATGAAAGAAATAATTGATAAGCTGGAGTCCATTAAAATAAAAAAACTTCTACTCTGCTAAAGACAATGTCAAGAGAATGAGAAGACAAGCCACAGACTGAGAGAAAATATTTGCAAAAGACACATCTGATAAAGGATTGTTACCCAAAATATGTATTGAACTCTTAAACCTCAACAATAAAAAAACAAACAACTAGATATTAAAATGGGACAAAGATCTAAAAGACATCACACCAAGAAGATATACACATGGAAAATAAGCACATACACACAAAAAAGATCCTCTACATCATCTGTCATCAGGAAAATACAAATTAACACAATGAGATACCACTCCACACCTATTATAACAGTCAATAAAACACTGACAAAACACTGATAACACCAAATACTGGTGAGTTTGTGGAGCAAAAAAGAATTGCATTCATTGCTGGTGGAAATGCCAAATTGTAAAGCCACTTTGGAAGAAAATTTGGAATTTTCTTACAAAACTAAACATACTCTTAGCATATGATTCTGCAATCATACCTCTTGGTATTTATCTAAAAGAGCTGAAAATTTATGTCCACACAAAAACCAGCACATGAGTGTTGTTAGCAGCTTTATATACAGTTGCCAAAATGTGGAAGCAGCCAAGATGTCCTTTAGTAAGAGAATGGATAAATAAACTGTGGTACTTCCAGACAATGGAATATTCTTCAGCACTAAAAAGAAATGAGCTATCAAGTCATGAAAAGACATGGAGGAAACTTAAATGCATATTACTAAGCAAAAGAGACCGATCTTAGAAGCCTACATACTGTATGACTCCAAATATATGACATTCTGGAAAAGGCAAAACTATGGAGACAGTAAAAGGATCAGTGGTTACCAGGGGTTAGGAGGGAGGGAGGAATAAATTGGTGGAGCATAAAGGATTTTTAGGACAGTGAAACCAACCCTGCCTAATACTATAATAATGGACATAGGTCTTTATACATTAATCAAAGCCATAGAATGTACAACAGCAAGAGTGAATCCTAATGTAAACTATAGACTTTGAGTGTTAATGATGTGTTAGTGTAAGTTCATTGATTGTAACAAATGTAGCACTCTGGTGGGGAATATTGATAATGCGGGAGGCTACACATGTGTAGTAGGGACAGGGAGTACATAGGAAATCTCTGTACCTTCTACTGCATTTTGCTGTAAACCTAAAGATGCTCTAAAATCTTTTCTATAATTAAAAATATTACAATGACTTGTGCTTCCAGCCATGATAGAGGGACAAGACTTAATCTCGACTTAACTTCATGTTGGAAACAACTAGAAAACTGGACAAAATACATGAAAAAACCTGTTTTAAGATACTGGAAAATATACACAGGGTGAAACTGATTTCTCAAAACAGGGAAATGAAAGAAATGAGCCCTACAAGCACCATGTCGCTCCTCCTGGAAGCACTATCTGGATTATGGTGGAATGAGGAAAATCACAAGCATGACATGGTGGTCTCACTAACTGAAGAGAAAAATATTCCAGTTCAATGAATCTGAGGTAGCTAGAAGTTGCAAGGCAGAGTTGCAAAGATAAACTATTCAAAAAAAAGAACTCCAGGAATCTGTATAGGAATGCCTTTGAGTCTGTTGTTAAACACTAAACAGTACATGCACACAATAAAACTCCTTGAGGTCAGGAAATAATGACCAGTGTGCTGAAAACTGCAGCATTTCCAGAGCTCACATAGTATAGGGAGCCATTCAAACTCTGACCAATTGGAGTGGACCTTCCTTGATGATCAGCAGGACAGTCAGTGGAGACTAATTTATTCCTAGAGTAAAGACTGGTCAATATGATGCTATCAAATTCTAAAAATAAGGCTCAAAAGAGTCAAACTGATCCATAATAATTAAACTGTTTTCCAGACAAAGCAAAACAATTTTTAAAAGAAGATAACAAAATCTAAGCACTTAGCAACATAAAATCACAATGTCCAGCAGTCAATCAAAAAAACAAACAAGAAGAACCCAGAAAACAACAGAAAGGCCAAGAAACCAGAAATTGTGACCCATAAGCAAAACAAACAGTTTTCTCAGAAACTAAAATTAGAAAGTAATTTCATCAACCTGATAATAGGCATCTATAAAATTCTACAAGTAACATCCACAGGGTGAAAAACTGAATGCTTCCCTCAAGTTAAGAAACAAGGATATCAGCTCTCATCACTTTATTCAACAATGAATAAAAAACATGTATTTGGGGGGGCTTCCCTGGTGGCGCAGTGGTTGAGAGTCCACCTGCTGATGCAGGGGACACGGGTTTGTGCCCCGGTCCGGGAAGATCCCACATGCCGCGGAGCGGCTGGGCCCGTGAGCCATGGCCACTGAGCCTGAGCGTCCGGAAGCCTGTGCTCCACAATGGGAGAGGCCACAACAGTGAGAGGCCCGCATACCACAAAAAAAACAAAAAAACAAAAAACCCACGTATTTGGGGAGGGAAGAGATACATTTTCTTTTGCATCCAAAGTCTTGCAAATTTCTGGTGGAAAAGTAAATTGGTACAAGAGAGTTTGGAGGTCAATTTGCCAATATTTTATAGTTTCAAAAGCACATGGTTTATAAGCAAGCAATTTCACTGTTATATCATATGACATAGAAAACGGTTACACACATACACAAAGACAATTATAAAAATATTCATAGTAGTTTTGTTTGCAATAGCAAATACTTGAACCAAGAGAACAGACAAATTGTGGTGAAGTCATACAATGGAATATTATACAACAATGAAAATGTATGTGCTAGAGTCACCTATGGAAAAAATATCAAAAACATAATGTTGGGTAAAAGCAGTTCCCAGGATACACAGAGAATACGATACTAAAATATGTAAAATGACATCAAATATTATTTTACAATACACACTTAATTGGTAAAAGTATAAACACACAGAAGGTTAAACTACAAATTTAAGATTGTGGTTACTTCTAGGCTTGATCTCGCACAATGAAATCATGGAGCCATACGTAAAAGGGCTTCATCTGTATTTGTAATGCTTTCTTTATTAAGCTATATAGCAGATACAAGGGAGAACAGTGTATTACTTTTGTATTTTTTTGTAAGTGAAGTGTATCATAATGTAAATGAGTAAGAAAAATAACTAAAATACCATGAAACTATCCAGCCAGATAAGAAAAAAAATGTATTGCACATTATGGCCTAAAGCGATTATGTTGACCTTGTTAGAACTTAGAATGATAGATCTTAGAAGAATCAATAAAAAGTCTTTCAGGAATAAATAGAGGAAAATGTTATTCACTATTCATGAATCTTTGCCTGTTCTTACTAATCTGCCAGAGGCTCTTCTCTGAAGAAGACAACCAAACAGCTTATCAAAGGAGTATGTTCTCTAGGTTTTTGTACCATATTGATTAAAATAATCTCTTAAGACACTTTCCTCTATCCATAAAATTTAACTCATAGCCAAAGTAACTCCTGTTCAATGTAAGACCAACCTGGTTTCTGGCAACATGCACATTTTGTAAATATGTTGACAAAAAGATATGTGGGATGGGATATATATTATCCTCTCTCCAAAGCTGTGAAATGGAAAGTGTCTAAGCTAGAATGTAAAGTTATTCCTCCCCTTGAGGGGACCCCATGAAGCAAGCACGCGTTCATTCTCTTAATTTCACCTTTGGAAATTTTGAAATAGAGAGGAATCTGCCACAGTAATGAGATAATATGTCCAAAAGAAATGCAGACCACACCCAATAAAACTGCCTGTTTCTGTGTTGTGTTTTAAGGACAGGTATTCTTTATGTTTAGAGAAAACGTCAGTGTGAAGAGAAATATGCAATTATGCTTTAGAAGGTAAATTTTAGCCACATTAAAATGATGATCTAATATATAATTCCTATCATCTGTTCTCACACACACATCCTATAGTTCTAGCTATAATGCAGTATATCTGATAGTAAAGCCACACACACACACACACACACACAAATTGTGTGTGTATGTAAGAAAGTAGATAAGAGAAGATGTACGAACTGTCGGCTTTTGATCCAACCTACTAAACTGTGCATGACAAGATAATTTCAGAATTTCTATTTCCTAAAACTGCTTAGATGATACATGATCTAAAAACAACCTAAACAATTAACTCCTACTCATTCTTCAAATTCAAGCTCAGGTAAAACCTCCCTTGGAAAGCTCTCCCTGGCACCTTCTTCCTTCCAGCAGCTGAATTAGACACCTCTTTTAGCAGCTCCATTGTCCCCAGGCTCTCATCCACGGTGTCAGTAGCACCAATGCTCCATAACCATCCTCTATGTGTAAGTCTGCCTATCAGAGCCTGAGCACCAGGGATCTGATCTGTCTCAGGGTCCTCAACCTAGCCTCAGGCCTGGCACTTACTGTTCACTCAACAAATGTTTGTCAATCTAACCTCTTTATATTATATATTCTGGATCAACATTCCAGTGAATATAAATCTAATTAAGATCTTATTCTTATATTTCAAGCAAGGTATGAGAAAAAGAATGCCCATTTCCCAATAACATGTTGCCATTTTATGTTTTCGTTTTTCTCCCTTCTGCTACTCTAGCTGAGGAGGCCCTGTGACATAACCAGAGACAAACTGATTCCCCTAATAGAAACTGCAGGTACTTTTCTACTTTCCAGAACACTGTGTTTAAAATATACTTTAAATGAAGTTGGTGAAAGATGCCATGATATACACTTACCTTGATGCATATCTTAGCAACAAAGAAAGTACTTGATTCAACATGCAGTTAAATTTTGTCTTGGATAATATTTGATATAATTTTCATAATACACCTGGATTCTAGTCACAGTATGTACAGCTATATGCAAGAATCCTGCATTTCAAAAAATGGAATAAGGGATATATTGAATTATGTATTGTATGAAAAGAAGTGACAGATGGTATTATACAGCACGTGGAAACACTGGTATTCATACAATAAGCATTAAATACATTTCTCTAGATAAATGGCATTATTTGCAGGTATGACGCACCTAACCCTCGTTTATTTTAGGTTCGAGTGCATCGCACACCTTATTTTAGAGGCTGCATCTGTCAGAATGAAACTGATGTGATGCAGAAATTCAAAAGATATCAGAACGCCAACTAAACCTAGAAATGTGGGAATACAAAGAGAACATAAAACTAAAGCTTAGATTTCTTTGGAGGTAGAAGGAGAATAAACTAAAAATTGCACTTCAAAGACAAATGAGGGAAAAGAATTTAAAGTCATGGATGTATAAGTCACTTAAGAAAGCATTCCCTGAATGAAGAACTCCACCCAGGTACAAAAAGTCGAAATGACAGTTGAGAATTTACAGTGATTCACAGAATCAATATGATTTACTTTAAATATTAGAGACCAAAATAAATCTTTTGAGGATGTGAACGATTGATTCTGCATACAAAACGCAAAATTCACTCCTCTTTTTTCTTTGTATTTTGAATGCCTATCTTGAAGAAAAGTTAAGGGAAGTGAATGAAAACTTTTCATTATGACTTGTATTATCCAATCCATTTTTCGCCCCTATTTCAATTTGTCTCCTCATGGAGAAAAGGAATTCTTATTATTTCACCAACATAAGGCTCATTTTGGAGCCAGTCTGCTGCTTACCCTGGTCCTTTGGGCAGTTATGCACTTGACCCCATTCCCAGGCTAAAGTATCAGAGAGGGGCACTCTTACCATTCATCAATCACTAAATGGTACAGAAAAATTTGGTCTCTCCTTTTAAAATAGAAATAAAACACTAAATTGAAAGGAAAATACTTATTTTGAATTTGTGAAAACAATTTTAATGACACACATTTACGAGTACCATTGTTTCCTTTTAAATATTAATTTAAGCACTATAAAATGTTTTCAAATGTCTCACTATGACAAATATCTTTAGAACAAAAATAATTATATAAAAATCAACTAACGTGTTGCTAAGATCAAAAAGCTTTTATGTTTCTCTTGGATTTTCCTTCTTCAATATATGATGCTAAACACTATTTCTGGATACTAGGAACAACAAATCTAAAATGGAAAGACACAGGAAATAATGAACATACAATAAAAATGTATGTATATTGGGAGACCTTCAACATGGCAGAGGAGTAAAACATGGAGATCGCCTTCCTCCCCACAAATACATCAAAAATACATCTACATGTGGAACAACTCCTACAGAACACCTACTGAACGCTGGCAGAAGACCTCAGACTTCCCAAAAGGCAAGAAATACCTGGGGGTAGGGCAAAAGAAAAAACAGAGACAAAAGAATAGGGACGGGACCTGCACCTCTGGGAAGGAGCTGTGAAGGAGGAAAAGTTTCCACACACTAGGAAGCCCCTTCACTGGTGGAGACCGCGGGTGGTGGGGGGAAGCTTCAGAGCCACGGAGGAGAGCGCAGCAACAGGGGTGCAGAGGGCAAAACAGAGAGATTCCTGCACAGAGGATTGGTGGCGACCAGCACTCACCAGCCCGAGAGGCTTCACAGCTCACCCGCTGGGGCGGGTGGGGGCTGGGAGCTGAGGCTTGGACTTCGGAGGTCAGATCCCAGGGATAGTACTGGGGTTGGCTGCGGGAACACAGCCTGAAGGGGGCTAGTTCGCAACAGCTAGCCGGGAGGGAGTCCGGGAAAAAGTCTGGACCTGCCTAAGAGGCAAGAGACCATTGTTTCAGAGTTCACGAGGAGAGGGGATTCAGAGCACCGCCTAAACGAGCTCCAAAGACGGTGCGCACCGCGGCTATCAGTGCTGACCACAGAGACGGGCATGACATGCTAAGGCTGCTGCTGCAGCCACCAAGAAGCCTGTGTGCAAGCACAGGTCACTATCCACACGTCTCCTCCCGGGAGCCTGTGCAGCCCGCCACTGCCAGGGTCCCGTGATCCAGGGACAATTTACCTGGGAGAACGCACGGCGCGCCACAGGCTGCTGCAACGTCATGCTGGCCTCTGCCGCTGCAGGCGCGTCCATCACTCCGTACCCCTCCCTCCCCCCGGCCTGAGTGAGCCAGAGCCCCCTAATCAGCTGCTACTTCAACCCCGACCTGTCTGAGCAGGAACAGACGCCCTCAAGTGACCTACATGCAAAGGCAGAGCCAAATCCAAAGCTGAACCCCGGGAACTGTATGAACAAAGAAGAGAAAGGTTAATCTCTCCCAGCAGCCTCAGGAGCAGCAGATTAAATCTCCACAATCAACTTGATGTACCCTGCATCTGTGGAATACCTGAATAGACAACGAATGATCTCAAAATTGAGGCACTGGACTTTGTGTGATTTTGTCTATATAGCTTTGCTTTTACAATTTGTCATAGGGTTCTGTCTGTCCATTTTTTTTCATTTTTTTAGTATAGTTTTTAGTGCTTCTTGACATTGGTGGATTTGTTTTTTGGTTCGGTTGCTCTCTTCTCTCTATCTTTTTTTAAAATTACTTTTTAATTTTATTATTTTTTTTAATAATGTTACTTATTTAATATTTTTCTTTCCTTCTTCCTTTTTTCCTCCCTTCTCTTCTGAGCCGTGTAGCTGACAGGGTCTTGGTGCTCCAGCCGGAGGTCAGGTCTGTGCCTCTGAGGTGAGAAAGCCAAGTTCAAGACATTTGTCCACCAGAGACCTCCCAGCTCCATGTAATATGAAATGGCGAAAGCTCTCCCAGAGATCTCCATCTCAACACTAAGATCCAACTCCAATCAACGACCAGAAAGCAACAGTGCTGGACATCCTACAGAAAACAACTAGGAAGACAGGAAGACAAGGCCACCCATTAGTAGAGAGGTTGCCTAAAATCATAATAAGGTCACAGACACCACAAAACACAACACTGGACGCAGTCCTGCTCACCAGAAAGATCCAGCCTCATCCACCAGAACACAGGCACAAGTCCCCTGCACCAGGAAGCCTACACAAGCCACTGAAACACCCTCACCCACTGGGGGAAGACACCAAAAACAACGGGAACTACGAACCTGCAGCCTGCAAAAAGGAGACCCCAAACACAGTAAGTTAAGCAAAATGAGAAGATAGAGAAACACACAGCAGATGAAGGAGCAAGGAAAAAAAACCACCAGACCAAACACATGAAGAGGAAATAGGCAGTCTATCTGAAAAAGAATTCAGAGTATTGATAGTAAAGATGATCCAAAATCTTGGAAATAGAATGGAGAAAACACAAGAAACTTTTAACAAGGACCTAGAAGTAAAGAGGAAACAAACAACGATGAACAACACAATACATGAAATTGAAAATTCTCTAGAAGGAATCAATAGGAGAATAGCTGAGGCAGAGGAACAGATAAGTGATCTGGAAGATAAAATAGTGGAAATAACTGCAACAGAGCAGAATAAAGAAAAAAGAATGAAAAGAATTGAGGACAGTCTCAGAGACCTCAGGGACAACACTAAATGCACCAACATTCGAATTACAGGGTTCCCAGAAGCAGAAGAGAAAAAGAAAGGGACTGAGAAAATATTAGGAGATGATAGTTGAAAACTTCCCCAATATGGGAAAGCAAATAGTCAATCAAATCCAGTAAGCACAGAGAGCCCCATACAGGATAAATCCAAGGACGAACACATCAAAACACATTAATCAAACTATCAAAAATTAAATACAAAGAAAAAATATTAAAAGCAGCAAGGGAAAAGCAACAAATAACATACAAGGGAATCCCCATAAGGTTAACAGCTGATCTTTCAGCAGCAACTCTGCAAGCCAGAGGGAGTGGCAGGACATATTGAAAGTGATGTAAGGGATAAACCCACAACCAAGATTAGTCTACCCAGCAAGGATCTCATTTAGATTCAACGGAGAAATTAAAACCTTTACAGACAAGCAAAAGCTAAGAGAATTCAGCACCACAAAACTAGCACTACAACAAATGCTAAAGGAACTTCTCTAGGCAGGAAATACAAGAGAAGGAAAAGACCTACAATAACGAACCCAAACCAATTAAGAAAATGGTAATAGGAACACACATATCAATAATTATCTTAAATGTAAATGGATTAAATGCTCCAACTGAAATACATAGACTGGCTAAATGGATACAAAAACAATACCCATAAATATACTGTCTACTAGAGACCCACTTCAGACCTAGGGACAAATACAGACTGAAAGTGAGGGGATGGAAAAACATATTTCATGCACAGGGAAATGAAAAGAAAGTGGGAGTAGCAATTCTCATATCAGCCAAATAGACTTTAAAATAAAGACTATTACAAGAGAAAAGAAGGACACTACATAATGATCAAGGGATCAATCCAAGAAGAAGATATAACAATTGTAAATATTTATGTACCCGATATAGGAGCACCTCAATACATAAGGCAAACGCTAACAGCCATAAAAGGGGAAATCTGCAGTAACACAATCATAGTAAGGGACTTTAACACACCACTTTCACCAATGGACAGATCACCCAAAATGAAAATGAATAAGGAAACAAAGCTTTAAAATGATACATTAAACAAGAAGGACTTAATTGATATTTATAGGATATTCCATCCAAAAACAACAGAATACATATTCTTTCAAATGCTCATGAAACATTCTCCAGGATAGATCATATCCTAGGTCACAAATCAAGTCTTGGTAAATTTAAGAAAACTGAAATCGTATCAAGCATCTTTTCTGACCACACGCTGTAAGAATAGATATCAATTACAGGGGAAAAAAATCTGTAAAAAATACAAACACATGGAGGCTAAACAATACACTACTAAATAACCAAGAGATCACTGAAGAAAGCAAAGAGGAAATCAAAAAATACCTAGAAACAAATGACAAGGAAAACACGCCGACGCAAAACCTATGGGATGCAGCAAAAGCAGTTCTAAGAGGAGAGTTTATAGCAATACAATCCTACCTCAAAAAACAAGAAAATCTCAAATAAATTACCTAACCTTACACCTAAAGCAATTAGAGAAAGAAGAAAATAAAGACCCAAAGTCAGCAGAAGAAATCATAAAGATTAGATCAGAAATAAATGAAAAAGAAATGAAGGAAACAATAACAAAGATCAATAAAACTAGAAGCTGGTTCTTTGAGAAGATAAACAAAATGGATAAACCATTAGCCAGACTCAGAAAGAAAAAAAGGGAGAAGAATCAAATCAATAGAATTAGAACTGAAAAAGAGGAAGTAACAAGTGACACTGAAGAAATACAAAGGATCACGAGAGATTACTACAAGCAACTATATGCCAATAAAATGGACAACCTGGAAGAAATGGACAAATTCTTAGAAAAGCACAACTTTCCAAGACTGAAACAGGAAGAGATAGAAATATAAACAGACCAAACACAAGTAATGAAATTGAGACTGTGATTAAAAATCTTCCAACAAACAAAAGCCCAGGACCAGATGGCTTCACAGAAGAATTCTACCAAACATTTAGAGAAGAACGAACACCTATCCTTCTCAAACTCTTCCAAAATATAGCAGAGGGAGGAACGCTTCCAAACTCATTCTACGAGGCCACCATCACCCTGATACCAAAACCAGACAAAGGTATCACAAAGAAAACTACAGGCCAATATCACTGATGAACATAGATGCAAAAATCCTCAACAAAATACGAGCAAACAAAATCCAATAGCACATTAAAAGGATCATACACCATGATCAAGTGGGGTTTATCTCAGGAATGCAAGGATTCTTCAATATACACAAATCAACCAATGTGATACACCATAGTAACAAACTGAAGAATAAAAACCATATGATCATCTCAATAGATGCAGAAAAAGCTTTTGACAAAATTCAACACCCATTTCTGATAAAAACCCTGCAGAAAGCAGGCACAGAGGGAACTGACCTCAACATAATAAAAGCCATATATGACAAACCCACAGCCAACATCGTTCTCAATGATGAAAAACAGAAAACATTACCACTAACATCAGGAACAAGACAAGGGTCTCTCACCACTATTATTCAACATAGTTTTGGAAGTTTTAGCCATGGCAATCAGAAAACAAATAAGAGGAATACAAAGAAAAACAAATATGAGGAATCCAAATCGGAAAAGAAGAAGTAAAGCTGTCACTGTTTGCAGATGACATAATACTATACATAGAGATACTGTCACTGTTTGCAGATGACATGATACTATAAAGCTGTCACTGTTTGCAGATGACATGATACTATACATAGAGAATCGTAAAGTTGCTACGAGAAAACTACTAGAGCTAATCAATGAATTTGGTAAAGTATCAGGATGAAAATTAATGTACATAAATCTCTTGCATTCCTATACACTAATGATGAAAAATCTGAAAGAGAAATTAAGGAAACACTCCCAATTACCATTGCAAAAGCAGAATAAAATACCTAGGAATAAACCTACCTAAGGAGACAAACAACCTGTATGCAGAACACTATAGAACACTGAGGAAAGAAATTAAAGATGATACCAACGGATGGAGAGATATACCATGTTCTTGGATTGGAAGAATCAACATTGTGAAAATGACTATACTACCCAAAGCAATCTACACATTCAGTGCAATCCCTATCAAACTACCAATGGCATTTTTCACAGAACTAGAACAAAAAATTTCAAAATTTGTAAGGAAACACAAAAGACCCCGAATACCCAAAGCAATATTGAGAAAGAAAAATGAAGCTTGAGGAATCAGGATTCCAGATTTCACACTATACTACAAAGCTACAGTAATCAAGACAGTATGGTACTGGCACAAAAACAGAAATAGAGATCAATGGAACAGGATAGAAAGCCCAGAGATAAACCCATGCACCTATGGTCACCTTATTTTTGATAAAGGAGGCAAGAATATAAAATGGAGAAAAGACAGCCTCTTCAATAAGTAGTGCTGGGAAAACTGCACAGCTACATGTAAAAGAATGGAGTTAAAACACTCCCTGCAGAATGGGAGAAAATATTTGCAAATAAAGCAACTGACAAATGGTTAATCTCCAAAATTACAAGCAGCTCCTGCAGCTCAATATCAAAAACAAAAAAACAACCCAATCCAAAAATGGGCAGAAGACCCAAACAGACATTTCTCCAAAGAAGACACACAGATTGCCAACACACACATGAAAGGATGCTCAACATCACTAATCATTACAGAAATGCAAATCAAAACTACAATGAGGTATCATCTCACACCAGTCAGAATGGCCATCATCAAAAAATCTACAAACAATAAATGCTGGAGAGGGTGTGGAGAAAAGTGAACCCTCTTGCACTGTTGGTGGGAATGTAAATTGATACAGCCACTATGGAGAACCGTATGGAGGTTCCTTAAAAATCTAAAAATAGAACTACCACATGACCCAGCAATCCCACTACTGGGCATATACCCTGAGAAACCATAATTCAAAGAGTCATGTACCACAGTGTTCATGGCAGCTCTATTTACAATAGCCAAGACACAGAAGCGATGTAAGTGTCCATCGACAGATGAATGGATAAAGAAGATGTGGCACATATATACAATGGAATATTACTTAGACATAAAAAGGAACGGAATTGAGTTATTTGTAGTCGGGTGGATGGACCTAGATTCTGTCATATAGAGTGAAGTAAGTCAGAAAGAGAAAAACAAATACTGTATGCTGACACATATATATGGAATCTAAAAAAAAAAAATTGGTTCTGAAGAACCTAGGGGCAGGACAGGAATAAAGATGAAGATGTAGAGAATTGGCTTGAGGACATGGGGCGGGGAAGGGTAAGCTGGGATGAAGTGAGAGAGTGGCATGTACATATATACACTACCAAATGTAAAATCGATAGCTAGTGGGAAGCAGCCGCATAGCACAGGGAGATCGGCTTGGTGCTTTGTGACCACCCAGAGGGGTGGGATAGGGAGGGTGGGACGCAGACGCAAGAGAGAGGAGATATGGGGATATATGTATATGTATAGGTGATTCACTTTGTTATAAAGCAGAAACTAACACACCATTTTAAAGCAATTATACTCCAATAAAGACGTTTAAAAAATTGTGTATATTGAATTTTAGAAAAATGATTATTGCACTAATCAAGCTTCCTCATTTTAACATGTTTGTAAACTTACTCATGATTTCTCACATAAGTAAGTGAAAATCCTAGTTAAATGCACAGAGTTATGCTTCACTTTTAATTTGTATTATTTTCTTCTCTGAATTAAAATGAAGGATTAACTCCATTGAGCAAAAAGCTATATCACAAGAACCTTTTTGTTGTTGTTGTTGTTTAAAACCATTACATGGTTTTTTTTTTGTTTTTTTTTTTATGGTACGTGGGCCTCTCACTGTTGTGGCCTCTCCCGTTGTGGAGCACAGGCTCCAGTTGCGCAGGCTCAGCAGCCATGGCTCTCGGGCCTAGCCGCTCCGTGGCATGTGGGATCTTCCCGGACTGGGGCACAAACCCGTGTCACCTGCATCGGAAGGCGGACTCTCAACCACTGGGCCACCAGGGAAGCCCTGTTTTGTTTTTTAATGACGAAAAGGCATTGAATTTTATGCCATCCTTTTGTTTATTTTCTGCATTTACTGAGATGATTGTAGGGTTCTTCTCTTCAATCTGTAAACAGTGTGAACTGCTTTCTTGTTTTCTACTGTTAAACTATTCTTTCATATCTACTTGGTTATTTGAATACTTTTCTAGTTTAGTTTGTTAATAATTTATTTGAATTTGTTCTTTATGTTAGTAAGTGAATTGTCTGATAATTTTTCTTCCCTATCTAGTTTTGCCATCAATCTTATAAATGAGGTGGGAAGCTTTTCTATGTTTCTCTCCCTAGAATAGTTTGTATAAAATGAGATTGTCAATGTCTTCAAAGTTTTATAAAATCTTTCTATAAAGAAAAATTGGGCTTTGTAATTATTGTGATAGACATTCAATCCCCATTGTTAGAGGATTCTGTATCTTTGAATTTGCCTAATCACTAAAACTTATTTGCAATCCCAAAATGGATATTCACAGCTCTTTTTAAGTCATTCACAGACATTCAGAGATTTTTGAAAAATCTCAGTTACACAATGTGAATGTTTCTACCTGAGGTCAAACCAGGTGACACTCTGCCTTCTTGTTCCAGATCTCATATTGTAAACAAGTGTCCTTTTTACTGTCTATTTAGTGCCACGTTTTCGCATTTTTGTACTGTTAGCTGGTGATTTTGCTGTTTAAAATAGTCCCCAAGTGTAGTGCTGAAGTGCTGTCTAATGTTTCTAAGTGAAAGAAGACTGTGATAGACCTTACAGAGAATTACATGTGTTAGATAAGCTTTGTTCAGGCATGTTATAATGCTGTTTGCCATGAGTTCAATGTTAATGAATCAACACATATTATATACAGTGTCTTTAACAGAAACACACATAAAACAAGACTACATATTTAACACTTGATGAAAATGTGATCAGAAGCTTGCAGGAGTCTCACCTTGTATTTTCCCCAAGGAGCAATGGTTTATATTTCCTTATTCAGTGTTCACAGTAACTCCATAGAACATATCTACTATGAATAATGAGAATTGACTATATTTTAAACTACCAATTCAATTTCTTTAATGGCTATAGATCTAGTACATTTTCCTCTTTCCTTTTGAATCAGTCCTTTAATTTAAATTTATTTTAAAAATTATCCATCTCACAAATTTGTTTTGTCATTGTAGAGAATTTAAAAACTGTCGTTCTATCTATTTTTCTATTCCTGACATGTACAATGTTGCTCTTTGTTTTTTTATTTTTTCTTGATCAACTTTATTAGATTATTTGCTTATTTTATTGTAAATCTTTTTTTGGTTGGGTTTTGTAAAACCTCTCCATTGTTCCTTTGTCTTCAACTTCATTAACTATTTTTCTTTTAACCTCTTTCCTTCTACTAATTTAGGTCCTCATGGTTTTTCATTTTCTGAGCCTATGAGTTGAATATTACATTTCTTTATTTGCTTTTTTAACATATGAATTTGAATGTAAATATCTTTATGTTCTTTATTTTACAAGTTTTTATTTTCCTTGTCATTCAATTAGAATTGTTTCATAATTCACATTCGAATTTCTGTTTTGGACTATGAATATCTTAGAATGGCTGTGGCTTTTTGTTTGTTTTAGGTTCCAAAAATATAGGAATTGGAGCTTTTTTTCACCACTTTCTAAATTCATTGCATTGAGGTTATAAAATAAGAAACACAAACTAATGATTTTGCAGGTTCTTATTTTTAGTTCTATTGTTTGCTCAGATTTGTTAAATGCTTCATGTGTGCTGGAAATGAGTAAGCATGTTCTACGAATGCAAGATTCTATTCATCATATCAGCTTATTAACTATGTTGTCTGAATTTTTACTATCCTCAATAATCGATTTTTTTCTGCTTGATCACTCATTGTCAGAAAAAAAAGTGTGTCAAAAGCAACCATTAAGATCAGGAATCTGCCCATTTAGCTTTGTACTTCTGTCCAATGTGTGTGTAGGTTTATTTAATTGTAGGTATGTTATTATTGTGTTGCTTTTGTAAATGGGACATTTCTTCTATCAGATTTCCTAACTAGTTTCTAACTAATTCTAACTAGTTTTAGTTCTATAATTGATTTTTTTTATTTCTGTATATGAAACGTATACATAGCCATCTACTAAATTTTTGTCTGTCATGGTTTTTGCATTGATTCTTTTAGGTTTTCTAGGTAAAGACTCACTTTGTCTGATAGCAATGATTCTTTTACAATCTACTTTTATACCTCCTACTTTGGTCTAATTGCATTGGCTGCCACCTCTATAACAATGTTAAATAATAAAGGTGATATCTGATATCTTGTTTCTGCTTTTAGTGCTAAAGCATGATGCTGGCTTTGGGTTAACAAATTATACCACAACTATGAAAGTCTCATCTATTTCAATTTTAACATATTGGGGAATTACTCATCTATTACTCTTTTATCATAGTGTGATATTTATTCATATTTCATCATATTGTAGAAGTACGCACAGATTCTTATTTTAGATATTAAATATTACCTAACACCTTTCAGAATCTATGGAGATGATCACCATTATTTTTCTCTTTTGATGTATTAATTTTAAAGATTTGGTAGAATATCCTTTTAACACTAGCTAGTCTTAAGAACTGGGGGCGAGTCCCTCCTAGCAAGCCTCTTAGATAGCCTCATCCACCAGAGGGCAGACAGCAGAAGCAAGAAGAACGACAATCCTGCAGCCTACGGAACAAAAACCACATTCACAGAAAGACAGGTAAGATGAAAAGGCAGAGGGTTATGTACCAGATGAAGGAACAAGATAAAACCCCAGAAGAACAACTAAATGAAGTGGAGATTGGCAACCTTCCAGAAAAGGAATTCAGAATAATGATAGTGAAGATGATCCAGAACCTCAGAAAAACAATGGAGGGAAAGATCAAGAAGCTGCAAGAAATGGTTAACACAGACCTAGAAGAATTAAGGAACAAACAAACAGAGATGAACAATACAATAACTGAAATGAAAACTACACTAGAAGGAATCAATAGCAGAATAACTGAGGCAGAAGAACGGATAAGTGACCTGGAAGACAGAATGGTGGAATTCACTGCTGCAGAACAGAATAAAGAAAAAAGAATGGAAACAAATGAAGAGAGCCTAAGAGACCTCTGGGACAACATTAAATGCAACAACATTCGCATTATAGGGGTCCCAGAAGGAGAAGAGAGAGAGAAAGGACCAGAGAAAATATTTGAAGAGGTTATAGTCCAAAACTTCCCTAACATGGGAAAGGAAAGAGCCACCCAAGCCCAGGAAGTGCAGCGAATCCCATACAGGAGAAATCCAAGGAGAAACATGCTGAGACTCATAGTAATCAAATTGGCAAAAATTAAAGACAAAGAAAAGTTATTGAAAGCAGGAAGGGAAAAATGACAAATAACATACAAGGGAACTCCCATAAGGTTAACAGCTGATTTCTCAGCAGAAACTCTACAAGCCAGAAGGGAGTGGCATGATATACTTAAAGTGATGAAAAGGAAGAACCTACTACCAAGATTACTCTACCCAGCAAGGATCTCATTCAGATTCGATGGAGAAATCAAAAGCTCTACAGACAAGCAAAAGCTAAGAGAATTCAGCACCACCAAACCAGCTTTACAACAAATTCTAAAGGATCTTCTCTAGGCAAGAAACACAAGAGAAGGAAAAGAACTATAATAACAAACCCAAAACAATTAAGAAAATGGGAATAGGAACATACATATTGATAATTACCTTAAGTGTAAATGGATTAAATGCTCCCACCAAGAGACACAGACTGGCTGAATGGATACAAAAATAAGACCCATCTATATGCTGTCTACAAGAAACCCACTTCAGACCTAGGGACACATACAGATTTAAAGTGAGGGAATGGAAAAAGATATTCCATGCAAATGGAAATCAAAAGAAAGCTGGAGTAGCTATACTCATATCACATAAAATAAGACTTTAAAATAAAGAATGTTATAAGAGACAAGGAAGGACGCTACATAATGATGAAGGGATCAATCCAAGAAGAAGATATAACAATTATAAATATATATGCACCCAACATAGGAGCACCTCAATACATAAGGCAACTGCCAACAGCTATAAAAGAGGAAATCGACAGTAACATAATAATAGTGGGGAACTTTAACACCTCACTTACAGCAATTGACAGGTCATCCAAAATGAAAATAAATAAGGAAACAGAAGCTTTAAATGACACAATAGACAAGCTAGATTTACTTGACATTTATAGGACATTACCTCCAAAAACAGCAGATTACACTTTCTTCTAAAGTGCGCACGGAACATTCTCCAGGATAGATCACATCTTGGGTCACAAATCAAGCCTCATTAAATTTAAGAAAATTGAAATCATATCAACCATCCACTATGAGATTAGAAATGAATTACAGGGAAAAAAACATAAAAAAAACAAACATATGGAGGCTAAACAATACGTTACTAAATATGCAAGCGATCACTGAAGAAATCAAACAATACCTAGAGACAAATGAGAAGGAAAACACGATGATCCAAAACCTATGGGATGCAGCAAAAGCAGTTCTAAGAGGGAAGTTAATAGCTATACAAGCCTACCTCAAGAAACAAGAAAAATCTCAAGTAAACAATCTAACCTTACACCTAAAGGAACTAGAGAAAGAAGAACATACAAAACCCAAAGTTGGCAGAAGGAATGAAATCCTAAAGATCAGAGCAGAAATAAATGAAATAGAAACAAAGAAAACAATAGCAAAGATCAATGAAACCAAAAGCTGGTTCTTTGAGAAGATAAACAAAATTGATAAATCATTAGCCAGACTCATCAAGAAAAAGAGGGAGAAGACTCAAATCAATAGAATTAGAAATGAAAAAGAACTTACAACCCACACCGCAGAAATACAAAGCATCCTAAGAGACTACTACAAGCAACTCTATGCCAATAAAATGGAGAACCTGGAAGAAATGGACAAATTCTTAGAAGGGTATATACCCTTCCAAGACTGAATCAGGAAGAAACAGAAAATATGAACAGACCAATCACAAGTAATGAAATTGAAACTGTGATTAAAAATCTTCCAACAAACAAAACTCCAGGACCAGATGGCTTCACAGGTGAATTCCATCAAACATTTAGAGAAGAGCTAACACCTATCGTTCTCAAACTCTTCCAAAAACCTGCAGAAGAAGAAACACTCCCAAACTCATTCTATGAGGCCACCATCACCCTGATACCAAAACCAGACAAAGATACTACTAAAAAAGAAAATTATAGACCAATATCACTGATGAATATAGATGCAAAAATCCTCAACAAAATATTAGCAAACAGAATCCAACAACACATTAAAAGGATCATACACCATGATCAAGTGGGTTTTATCCCAGGGATGCAAGGATTCTTCAATATACGAAAATCAATCAACATGATAACCATATGAACAAATTGAAGAATAAAAACTATATGATCTCAATAGATGCAGAAAAAGCTTTTGACAAAATTCAACACCCATTTATGATAAAAACTCTCCAGAAAGTGGGCACAGAGGGTACCTACCTCAACATAGTAAAGGCCATATATGACAAACCTACAGCAAACATCATTCTCAATGGTGAAAAACTGAAAGCATTTCCTCTAAGATAAACAATGAGACAAGGATGTCCACTCTCACCACTATTATTCAACATAGTTTTGTAAGTTGTAGCCATGGCAATTAGAGAAGAAAAAGAAATAAAAGGAATACACCTTGTAAAAGAAGAAGTAAAACTGTCATTGTTTGCAGATGGCATGATACTACACATAGAGAATCCTAAAAATGCCACCAGAAAACTACTAGAGGTAATCAATGAATTTGGTAAAGTTGCAGGATACAAAATTAATGCACAGAAACCTCTTGCATTCCTATACAATAATGATGAAAAATCTGAAAGAGAAATTATGGGAACACTCCCATTTATCATTGCAACAAAAAGCTTGTGTATAAAATTGATGACTAATAAGAACCTGCAGTATAAAAAAAACAAAACCACACAAACAAAAGAAACCAACTAATACTAAACTTTCTTTGGGTTATTTGTATGGAAATAAGTTAATATAAATGTTTCAGACATTACATGAAATTTCTAAAAATCTCATATGTTCCGGTATAATGTTATAAGTCATAACTCTAGTTGTTACTTTAAAATGTATATCTCAGAAATAACTAAATTTCCTTGTCAATTGCATTATTATGAACTTTCATCAAATCTTTAACCGTGGTCATTTTTAAGTCTTTTGTCATTTACAGACAGTTTTGGGTGTACTCTGATGCTTTCGCAAAAATGTTCCTATAAAAGGGTTTCATGTTCAAGGAATTCATGGAAAAGACTCTGACAAGTACAGGTTTCTGGTAACTGACTGTACTGCTGAACTGAATGAATAAGCATTTTCAGAGCTGTGATGGAAAACTGATGAATTCATAAAAGTGCTAACAAAAGATCAAGATAAAAAAATAATTAATTACATCGGACTGAGTGAACTGATGAGGATGATTATAATTTTTGTGACTTTCTCTTTGAATAAAAAAAATAAAGAACTGGGGCCTATGGAGAGTGGGTGGATGTATATTATTTGCTCATTGAAACTTCCTTTGTTTTTACCATGGCAACTAGTCTATTTGAGTTAAAGAACTTTACCTGGGTTAGTTTTGTAATTTTTATAAATAATCCACATGCATGTGAAAAGGTAGTGTTTTCAGGGAACAGATTTTTACATGTACCTTATTATGTTACTTAACTTATGCATGGACAGTAACATGTGAAATAAAGCCTTTCATTACCAATGTATTTCTATTTCTCTTTGTATTTCTAGCAAGTTTTTTTGTTAACTCTTATTCTTTTCTCCATAAAACGTTTTTAATTTTTTTTTCCAGAGGCTATATCACTTGCAATGTGGAATTATTGGGACTATAGCAACTGTAGTATTCATAGAAATAAGACAAATTTCCTTTCAAAAACTCTGGAATTCTTGACAAATGCTACATCAAGATGTAGACTGTAGAGAAGCCACTGTTTTATAATTGTTTAATAACTGATATTTTTAAGGGCCTGTCATGAATGTAGTGAATTATTCCAAAGAGAAAGAGGGACCTAGCCAAGAAATAAAGAAGTCGTTATTTTTCTAGCCCCACTTTCTATGAATATAGGTAACTGCTTTGACCAGCAGCTCATTCTTCACACTCACCGTAGTTCTTCACTGACCCATCCCTGAAACAGGATCAGATTCAGTCAGCAATAGCATTCACCTGGGTAAAAGGACCTTATTCCATTAGTAGTTAAATAGAACATACACCCACCTAATTACATGTCAATCTTAACCAGTAGAATTAGACAGGTAGGCAAGGGGTTATTTGTTGGTAATAATCCCTATTCAGTATTGAACATAAGTAGATTTAATTAATTTCTAGGCCAATACATATATTTATACTCAGCTTGGCCCAGATGTCACTTGGCATCCTCACTAAGCTTCCTATAATCACATCATCCATGTTCTGTGCTCCTATTTCTCTATGGTGAGGCTTCCTGTTTGATGTTAAATCCTCCTTGACTTTTGACAATGAGGCGTCACCACCCTCGGCCAGCTTCCTGCCACCTCCCTATAATTGCCACCTTGCATGGGCTCTTCCTCATCTTAGACAGATAGCTGTTCCCCTCCTTTCCTTCAATGCAACTGTCTCCCCATAAACCAGCAAGCAGAAGAAACATGCATGACAAAAACGTCTTCCCTAAAGCCCAACTGTACCAAACTGCTGTTGCATGTAACTGTCATTGTATGAAAAAATAGAACCAAGAATTTCTTGCCTGTCTCCCTCAGCCATGCTGTGAAGCTGCCTGTCAACCTATTTTCAGTCAGAAATTTACAGTATTTCTTGTAAAGCTTTCTTTACATAAATATTTTCTTTCCTAACTTTGTGCCACATTTTTCTCCTTATTTCTTTTCTTAAAACCTGTTTCTCAAACTAAAAACCCCATATTAGCTTGGCACACTGAAAACAATTCAACAGATGTTGCACTCATCACTGTACATTTTCTGTTTCTACAAAAGAACAGAAAATTGGCTGGGAAAGTAAGTCTCTGTTGATCTTCACTTAATGCTGGTACCATCAATGCCTTCCTCAGAACTCACCTTCCTGTCCATCAGTCTCACTGTAAGCCAGCTGTCATAAACATACTAAATTATTTCTTTCCATGCCACTTTTATACATATCTCCTATCTGGTCAAACTGTACAATGGCTGTTCTGTTATTTTACAGTGTAACTGTCTAAAACGATTGCCATGGGATTTTTTTAACATCGTTTTTTGTTTGTCTTCTATATTTTGTAGTATTTTCCCCTGGTGTCTTTCCTGGGCAGCTGACTTTTCTGAAAGCGAAAACACAGTATCTGAAGAGAAATAATTCCTGATTAAGATTTCCCCACATAAAACTTTTGCAAAAACTTGATAATAGTGTTTACAATTCATTCCATACTTAGTATTTATATGATTATAATAAAGGCTTTCAATTTGAGAGTATGAATAAAGAGTAACAAAACATCTACGTAAACATAAATTCAATTTTGCAGATATGTCATCACTTTGAGTCACTAAGCATCCACATGATGATGTGAATAATTTTACATCACTCAACACATTCAGTTTCCACTCCTTGCCTTATACTTCAATTAGGCATTTGAGGAACACAGAAGAACTGTGAGTTGCCTGCTCTTTGTGTCTGGCTTCTAGTGCATGAGACATAAATGAATTTACCATAAACAGCTGGAGAATAGCATTTATCTTCGAACATCTATGTCAGGAAGATTTTCATCATAAGGAGGCAAAAACTGTAATTTAGTTGCCCAAAGAGTCTATCATTTATCAGTTTTAAGGCTAATGTGTCCTTCAATAAAAAAATGAAACACTATTAAACACCACTCTTCTTTGCTATTTTGGTGTAATATTTCCACATAATCAATGCTCTATAAACATCAAATAAATGAAAATGAATGAACATTGTGATTATTTAGATGTCATTATTCTACTCATGCCCTATAAGAATTTATATAACTGCCATTCACAGAAACTGTTTTAGGTATATGAATTAAAGTTTTACTCTCCTCTTTGTTTTGAACCATTCAATTAAGAACAGTGAAATAGATCCCTAATTTAAATATTTCATATAATAGAGGCATCACAGTCAAATGACAGCTTTGTCTTACAGCCAACTCAGTGACTTCAATTTAATAACACTCACCTTAAACTAGTCTTGAAAGTTCAATAAAAATTATTCTCAGATAGAAATGTAAGAAAATAGATCCCCTGGTTTTCTTATGTGTAAACATATGGAAACTCCAAACCTGGGGAATTCATCTATTCTAAGTAAAGCTAAGAATGTTGGGAGAAAAATCAGGCACATTCTTTAATCTTTCAAACTATGAAATGTAATTTATTTGCATCATTAGAAGAGCTTCCCTCATTTGTCTGCCTTAAATCACTTAAGAGCTTATGATGCTGGTGATGGTTATAAGAATGTAAAACAGAACATTTTGCAGCGAAGTATAAATGAACGTTGAAGAGTGGGCAAAATTCTGGTTGTGTTCTGGAGCAAAGCTGGATGAAACTGTTAGAATCTGAGGAAGAATTGCTGGGTTTCCGAACTTTTTAGGGATTAACCTTAAACAAAAAAGGAAATTTTAATTTTAATGAAACAAAGTGGTATATTATTGCCATAGTGCCTGGCTGGAGCTATTGGGCAGGGAGACACATTTTTTTTTTTTTTTTACTCAAAAATGACTTATAATTGAATCCTAATAAAATGTAAGACAGAACCTGAAATATTTTCAGGCCATGACTGGATGACCAGCTTCACAGATGGTAAGATTCCTGCATGGGTCAGGCAGTGGGCTTCTTGAATGAGTTCCAACAGCCTGTGGTAGTTCTGTAGCCCTCCCTTTTCATTCGAGTCATATTTGCACAATTTGAAAACATTTTAATCTGAACAACATTGCTTAGCTTTTCAGTGATGAATGAATTGTCTGACCCAGCCAGAAAAGTCAAGGGCCTTCATACTTAGGAAATTTGTTCCTTGTTACAAAGTATACTCCTAATCTAGAAAACAGCCTTCCAATCTCTTCAGTTAAGATGCCTCCACAAACTCCTGCCTACATCATTGAAAAGACTGCCTACTGTGTCCCGGAACCACAAGGAGGCCAGGGTCTCTGGAGCAAAGGGAGCAAAATGGAGACTTGGTACTAGAGAGTAAAGAATTCAGAGATGGAGCAGAAAAACAGGCCATGCGGAGTCTTGTAAGCCATTGAAAGGACCATTGCCTTTACTCTAAGATCAAAGGAAGGCCATTGTAAGTTCTTGAGAAGGGGAATGACTTGATCTGATTTACTTTTACTTTTTAAAGGCTGCCGTGTGCAGAACCGGTTCATTAAAATATCTGTTAGTGGATCCCAATAGAAGTTATATCCAAAGTCCTCCACCAAGCCCTCATTCTCCTTTACCTCTTCACATCACTAATCACATTTGAATACTATCCAGGTCTGGAAGGACACATTTGGCCAACTCAAACAGTGTAGGTAATTGTAGGTAATACGACATTAAAAGGACTATTTACAAAGGTGTAGGCAAGCTTAAGTAAAACTAACAGTCAATGGTGAAATCACCCAGGGCTAGAAATAACGGAGTTGTTACCATACCTTCTCTGAAGTGGACAGGAGACCGGTGGTTACCAGAAGCCAGAAGTAAGTTCTGTAGCTGTAGGAGGGGATACCTACAAGAGCCATGTACCTAAACAGAGAAATGCAGACGACCGGCGGCAACCTGCAACAAAACTCTTACTTTGAAAATGCAAACTTGTTCCAATGTGACTGATATATTAAGGAACAATTTAAGCATAACTAAATTTGATGTTTGCTTATGCACAATTTCATCCATGAGAAGTACTGAGCGAACAGAGAAAAGTGCATAGCTAAACTATGCTGAGCAGGAACGCACAAAAGGCACATGCGCACACACCTCAAATATCGACCTGCTACCTCAGTTCACCATGTGTTATGAGCCACGAACACTCACATCTGGTGTTACAACTTTCCTTCCAATTTCAGATAATCCACCTTCCACCACTTTACAATAACTCATATTCTACAACTTTTCCAATGCCCACTTCTGCAATCAAACTGCATGCAGGTCCTTTTTGAGGTAAAGTGCCATATTTATTGTAATATATCTGTGTATTTTTAACAATTTAACATGTGTAAAACTGTGCTATATATTTTTTATTGGGTTTCCATCTTTGAGTGTGTGTGTGTGTATGTGTGTGTGTGTGTCACTGATAAAGATTTTGTGTGTTCTGCCCCTAATCCCATTTTCCCATAACCCTGTGGGATTTCTGTTTGTTTGTTTTGTTTTTATTATTATTTTTTTTTTTGCGGTACGTGGGCCTCTCACCATTGTGGCCTCTCCCGTTGCGGAGCACAGGCTGCGGACGCGCAGGCTCAGTGGCCATGGCTCACGGGCCCAGCCGCTCCGCGGCATGTGGGATCCTTCCGGACCGGGGCATGAACCCGTGCATCGACAGGCGGACTCTCAACCACTGTGCCACCAGGGAAGCCCAACCCTGTGGTTTTAACTGCGTGACTTTGCACTGTGTGGTGATTTTTAGGACAAGAAATGTCCTGTTATAGCAAAACTAATTGTACATACCCAGATCTCACTCACATGCCTCCTTCCATTTTCAGCCAATTCTTCTTACTAACCCAAACCAACAGAAAACCAAAACAAAGAAGCCCACTGTTATAATCCATAAACATCAGCCTCCTGGGGCACAGTGCCAGGTGGAGAAGGGTGGAGAGAGCATCTGAAAAGAAACTGAAAGCGAGGAGCACGGAAACCTTCCTTCATTTAAAAATCCTCTCTTTTGAGTTCTAGTGCCTTGCTACTCAAAATGTGGTCCGGGGATCAGCAGTTTCAGCATCTTTTAGGAACATGTTAGAAATGCAGAGTATTGGGCCTCTCCAAAGAATTACTGAATCGAAGTCTGCATTTTAACAAAATCCCTCCTCAGGTGACTTATATGCACATTAAAGTTTCAGAAACATCGTTCTCAAGTCTTAAAATATTTGTTCTTCCC
Organism: Neophocaena asiaeorientalis asiaeorientalis; assembly: GCF_003031525.2. Classification (NCBI taxonomy): domain Eukaryota; kingdom Metazoa; phylum Chordata; class Mammalia; order Artiodactyla; family Phocoenidae; genus Neophocaena; species Neophocaena asiaeorientalis. The sequence goes on along the minus strand of NW_020172773.1, from coordinate 702,599 downwards.
CTATCTCTTACCTCATTGGTCACTGCCTTGCTGTATCCTTTCCTAGTGTCTCTTCTTCCAACTCTATAAAATCTTCAAAGCTGTGTTAGACCATGACTGGCCTGTAACTCGAAGCAATTTCAATGGTGGAGTGAACTTTGGCCTCAATGATATAATTTTCATCCTAATAGCTAGTTCTAAGAATACAGCAAAAGGTGAAATAACATCTATCCCCAAGAAACCAAATCAAGACCATTAGAGTTAAATTTAACTAATTAATGCTGAGTCAAATACCAAATATTGTCTATCAGCTTGCAAGAAAAATAGCATGAGACCCATAGGCTAATCAAGATTAATTATGAATCAACCGGTATTAATAGATATAGAATTTTTACCTTTTTAAAATAGCAAAGCCTAAGAATTTTTACCTTTTTAAAATAGCATAGCCTAATAGTTGGCTATGAATTCCTCATTAATTAAATTCAGTAAATGATTTTACTTTTACAATTTATTTTCAATGCCAGCCAACTGAAAGCAATGTAATCTTCACCTTCCCTTTCCTTCAGCAGCTCCCCCAGAAGATTCTCCCGGTTACCTATTCTCAAGTCCTGAGAATTATGTTTGACTCATTTCTTTTTTTTGACCTCACTCTTGGGAGACAAATGATCATTGAACCTTAACAATCCTTCTTCCTCAATGTCTCTTATATTTTTTTCATTCTTTCCATTCCCATTTCTAATTTTCTGGTTCATGTCTTATCACCACTTATCACTTGGGATACACGAATAACCTCCTACGTGGTTTTCCTGAATTTATTATTTCCTTATCTCAGTTAGTTAATGATCCAGGAGATCATTATTGCCTCCAGAGTGAAATTCATGCCTGCCCTAAAACTCATGATTTCTGATAACTTGGTCCCAAACTAGCATTCCAACTTACATTGGAACCTTCATGGTGTCCTTCATGGCTCCATCACCAGCCACAGATGAGGCCATATGTCCATCCATCCCTGACTCTCTAGAGGAGAACTTTTGGAGAATTCCTCAACATCTGTCTATTGTGTGTCCACCTAAATTTGTTCCTTTCATCCTGCTCTCATTAAAGGCAGTCCCTTTAACTCACACATGGTTTTCTGGGCTGTCCACTTTGATTTTTCATTTATTTTTGTCCTTGGTGTTATTTTTTCAGATGCCCCTTTATTCCATGCTTCAAAGTCACAGATCATACCTGTACTTCCTTCAGGGCTCAACCCTGAGAAAGCTCAGCTCAAGTCAGTGCACCTGGACCATTTATTTGGTTGAAAAAGAGATCTAGAAGACTTATTTCTAGTCCTTTCTACTTCCTTAACCAAACTAGTTACTTGACAGACCTTGCCCCATTTTATCTTCCATGAATGGAAATATCATTTCCTTTCTTCTCTGAATACTCAAATTGTATCCATCTTCCAAGAACCTGCTGACTTCCACTTTCTCCATAAAGAATTGAATTCCACACCACTTCAGCCACACCAGTTATCCCTCCTTTCTTCACCTTCAGGTACTTTTTTTTTTTATATCAGTCTTTATTTTTCAGTTAAGACTCCTATGGTTTTATGACATTGGTGAACTTTTCCTGAATTGTTTAACTCAGGTTTATGTCTTACCTCCCTAACAAGACCAGGAACAATGTGTAATTTTTCTTGTATGCCTTAGAAATTTTGTATGTGCTCAATAATACTTGTTGATTGAAGCCACAGCAATTTCCCTCAGTTGTTTAACAGAAGAAGAGGTTTTTGTTTTTTGTTTTTTTCCTTAATGGAAACTATAAAGCCTGGACCCTATAAATGTCCACACAAATACTACCCACATGCTGACAGATTAACAATGCTTTTAAAAGTTACCATGAAGGATCCAGTTCAAGTCTACTTTTCATTAAGTTTTAATCCCATAAGCAACTTCCTTTCCCAGAGTCCTTTCTTAGTTACAATGTCTTCATAATGCTATTTAACTTTAACCATTAGAGAACAGGTTAAAACAAACCCATAATCAAATTGACACTGAAAAGTGATAAACGTTGCCTTTCAGTGCAAAGCTTTCTATCTTAAATGTGTCCATCTCTTGTTTACTTTGGTTAATTGCTCATAACTTTATTCCACTAGAACTACCATTTAAAGGTACATGCAGAGATATGTGTACTTTATATACATGAATATTTAATTTCATATGCATGGATGAAATAGAGAACTAGTTTCTTTTAATAAACTGTAGTAAGTTTTAATATAAGAAATGTCTTAAACAGTTTTCAATATTTGAGATATTAGTTTTCAAACTTAATAAATTTGGAATAGGCCTAGAGCATTAATAAAGTTTGTAACAAAAAAAATATGTTTGTGATTTTTATTTAAGAAAATCTTATCTAGTGCTTACTATGGGTCAGATACTCTTGTAACTTTACAAATATTGTCATTTACTCTTCATAACAATGCCATGAGCGAGGTATTATTATAACACCCATTTTACAGCTGGGAAATTAGGCACAGCTAGTTCATGGCAAAGACAGGACTCATACCCAGGCTGTTTGGCTCTTCTGGGCTCCTAACCGTTATATACTGATGCTTCTCTTGTGAAAGAACAAAAAATAATGTTATGGGATATTTTGTGTACGATTATAAGTTTAAAGTATTCCTCTGTCTATATCCAAAGACATTTTTCTGTATATAGAGATCATATATCAGAATATGTAAACTTAACACTCACTAGAGCCACATAAAATCACCGTCATCTAACCTAGTGAATCATGTTTTTGCTATTATACTTCTCATCAATCCCTTCCGTGAATTTTTATTTAGATTTTAAATGTTGTTTGACCAATAGTCTTTTCTGTAGGAATTTGGGCACATTTTAATAATGGTTCACCCTTTAAATTTAATTTTTACGTGTATTAAAGTGAGACGTATATATAATTTAAAAGTCAAATATTTCTATAAACACTTAAAATAAATGACATCCCCAACCCTTTTTACCCATGATTTCCAACTTCCAGAAGCAACCATTTTTCAAGTCATTTTAACTGTTTCCTCTGGTGTTTATATCATTTTAAAGAATCTGATTACACTCTTATTTCTATCTGCTTGTTTGCTTTAGGTAGCATCTATTGACTGTCGTGATAGGTGAGAGGTCTCTGTAGTGATGGGTTGGCCTGGGGAGTGGCAGGCTTTACTCTGAGGTAACAGTGTTAACTCAGACATTTCATTGGGGGATCACTATAATTAGCATCTATAGTATTATCACTTTCCTATTTTGTTTATCCAAGGAAAATCTCCTAATCTCTCTGGGAGTGGGCAAAGCACGGTGTGGAATGAGAATATAAGCATGGATGGCCACCGAGGGAATGACAGTTGGACAGTTTCATTTTTAACTGAGTAGATTTTTATTGAATTCTTTTATTTTCAATAAAGTACCAAAATCCTCATCTGGCTTAACGTCAATAAATCCAGACTCCCTCTTTTCCAACCCATCCAGAAAATAAATCTCCAGTCCATTGCCGATGATGAAGGAAGTATGGTCACCAAGTTACTTTGAGAATTTAAGTGTCTTTGAAAAAGAAAGAAAGAAAGTCCCATCACATTTGGGATAAAATCCAAATTTCTCCTTATCAAGTTGGTTTTCTAACCACCCAATCTCTAGTAGATCTGAATCTACCGTAACTCTTATCCTTCCCTCCTCCCTCCCTTCCACCTTCCCTTCCCTGCTTCCTGGCTTTCTTCATTGCCCTCACTATTAGGATGTAAACTTGCTGTTGTCTTATAAACCACTCAGTACCTAAACCAATATTTGGTGCCTAACTGCCCCTCAATAAAAACGTTTTGAATGCTTGTTGGTAGAAAGCTCACAAATCAAAGTCAAACTTCCTTCACCGAATGCTTTGCTTCATCCTCAGCTGGGGGAATTAGCACCTTTTATTCATGAGAGTAGGGTCTTTAGAAACAAGGTTTTGAGCTGCAACCCAGATTCATGACTTAATGTCATACAAATTCCTTGTCTGTAAGGATGATGGCAATAATACCAGCATCACCGAGTTGTGGGAGGATTAAGTGGCTGCCATTTAGAACACATTCCACAAATGTCAGTGTCCTGTCCTATCCCTGAGACCAGGAAAAGATAACTTCCACTTCCTGATCCTGTGTATCTGTGAAGTGTGAGTGTTCTCAGTCTTTTCTCTCCCTTGGTCTGCCAGAGGGTCCTGGCTTTGCCTGCTCAGTTCTTGGTCCTCTTCATCCCTCTAAGGAAATTTCTGCTGTTGCCACATTCTTTTTTTTTTTTTTCAGCATTGCAGAATTGGAAAAAAAGGTCAAAACATAGAAGGTTATAACTTTGTTGATAGGCTGTGGAGAGAAATACAGTGGGAATAAAACAGGAACCGTGGGCTGTGATAGTGAAGGTGGAAGGTGAGGACAAAGGGGTTCCAGAGGAGTTCAGAGGGGAGTCTGTGTTTGGGGATGGGGGATGGAGAGAAATGGAAGGGACAGAAAGTCATGAATGAGGAGAAGGGTCCTCTCAGATGCTATTGAAAATAGCTAATGTTTATTAGGTGCTTACAATCAGTCAGTTCAATAAATCTTACTTCTTCCTTGTAATAGTCCTATGAGGTAAATACCTAAGAGATATGGGGTTTTAGAGAATAGGAGACAACCTAGAATTTTTATAAGCTTTCCTGTGAAACATGGCTCCTTATATTCTTCTAGAGAAATGAAGAAACAATAAAATTATTATTTAGACTATACATTTCTGCAAGAGAGATTACTCTGAGATTGACCCATAGGGGTCACAGCTTCAAAAGATGACACGTAATCCATTTTACATATATTTCTCATCCCTTAGTATTAGCTATGAATACAACAGACCTTCTCTCTGCTATCCAATGCTGGAAATTCCTTTACTTTATAGGAGTGAAGGACATAAATTTAAAAAACTCTAAAGACAAAAACATTCAAAAGATGATCTCAAGTAAATTAAGCCATGGTCATTCTCTGTGGTGGGGACCAAGATGAAAGCAAGTGAGAAAAGAATAGTTGATGGTTTTTCTCCCCAACAATTTTGGAATATAATTATTTAAACCTGGGAGAAAGACCCCATATTTTAAAAGGAAAAGAAACCACACAATTGGAATTCAAATTTTATTTCAAATTATAATTTTTTAAATCTGCTACTGGAATTAAATTAGCTTTCAATTAACTTCTCTTTTATTGTATTTTCTTTGATCCTGTGGAAGGCGGAAACTTTATTGATTATAATTATTTTTCTTTTAGAAATACTATGCCTGGATAATAGTGTTGGTAAGTGGGTTTGCAATTCTGTAAGTAAATAGATTTACACTCACATCAAAGAATCAAAAGAATATATCCTAAAATATATACTTGTGTCTAGTGAGGGGTTCTTTTGTGCTTCTACTACCCACAGGTTGTCTTGTCTATAAGACTCATTTTTTCTTGTCTTTAATTGAAGGAGTAAAAAGCCCTAAGAATATTAAGGGGACAGCTACACTTCAGACCCATATGTTACCTTATTAGGCTTGGCTTTTAAGTGTGTTTAATTTTCATTTTCATTGCAAAGGCAAACTTCTAGCTCCCTGATCTTTAAAATCATGTGTCTGAATTATTTTAATTCATGTAAGCATAAAATAACACTTTTTATTGCACCATTTTCAGATGATTATTTTTTTTACCAGTTGCCTTTTCAAAATAACAACAAAACAAAAGCATAGATTTGCATAACACTCATACTTTCAAATCAATTTCATATACGTTGTCACATTTTCTCCTTCTAAAGCTTTATGGGGTATGGAGGCTGGTATTATTTTCCACAGTTTATAGATAATGAAACTGAGGTACAGAGAGTTTAACACACTGGCCCAAGGGCACATAGCTAATAAATGATAAAATAGAACTATAACCCAGGTCTTCTCTTTTCTGATCCACAATAAATCATATGTGTTTTTCCAAGCCTTAATTTCTACTCTAACCAAGCTTTTTACCATTAGCTTTTACCAAGTGTTTATGTTATTATTACAACTATCATTATGTTCTAGTGGTGAGCCAAAGTTTGGAGCTAGAGTTACCTCTGTTCCCTTGTTTGTTAAAGGGAGATGCTGACAAAATCTAGCTCATTGTGCTGTGAGAATGAAATGAGTTAACACAAATAAAGGGGCCTTCTATGTGAACCAACCTGGGGTAAGATCTTGGCTCTTTTGTACTAGCTGTGCAAACCTGGGCAAGTTACCTCCCCTTCCCGACTCTATAAAATAAGGGCCGAGCTCAGCTCATAAGAGTCTTGAGAGGATTAACTGTGATACTTGCAAAGCTCCAGTACAGTTCAACTATCAGATAAGTGGTAGCTGCCACTGCTGTTGTCTTCCTAGGTACTAGTTCTTGTCACCACTTGTTTCTGTTTTCCTCTGCTTGGTATTAAGTGCTGCGATTCAGGATTTCATTCCAACATTTACTTAGTTGATTAACATTATTAGTTACTTTGGGGATAGCTGTCCAACTAGATGAAAAAGTACTTAACTACTCACCTACTTTTTCCCCATCTTTCCCACTGGATATAGTGAGATATTTTTCAGAGGCCTTAATAAAAATAAACCTAGTTGTCTGCTCCATCCACTAGTTCCCACAGCACTTAGTTTGTACCTCTGTAATAGCACTTCCTTATGGTTTTTGTTTTTACTTCTATTAACTCGAAGTAAGATGCCAGCAAGCTGAATGGAACCATGGATCAAGCCTGCAGTGTCCCAGGGAACAGGGCTCTGCCCAGAATTTCAGGACCTTGTGCCCATGCTGGCAGCTAGAGAACTAAGGAGCAATTGCCAGAAGTAACACCTTACATGGGTACACAGTCTACTGTCTGAAGCAGGGTGACCTAATCCAAACATGATAAAGTTAAATGGTGGAGACCAATATCTTAATCTAAGTATGTCAGGAATTGATGAATCAAGAATTGATGAAGCATGATCTGATGAATGAAAAAATTTAAAGTGTATGAAGGAAAGGTGAAACTGGAGAAATTCTCTGAGCTAGAATTCAGGTGGTATCCGATTTGAGTTTTTATGTGCCTGCTTGGAGCGGGGGTATTTATGAGAACTGATGCAATGAAGGGAGCAACAGTGTCCCATTTATTCTGGTTTTCCCCGTGCTGGGCACTGAATGAAAAGTTTTCTTCACAGCCATGGCAAGCCCACCTGCAGCTGCCTCTTAACCCCTCACAGGAGGGTTGTCATGTTAAGTCTTTTCCTCCCGGCTTATTAGCAAGGTTCTTCCCATTTGGCGGAGCCCATGATTCTCCTGTGTATCAAACAGTCCCCACTGTTCTATATCCTGTGTTTCTTCAAACAGTTCCCACACACTCCAACAAGGAAATCCTCTTAACTAGGCTAAAATTTCCATGGTGGATAGGTTTTCTCTTTGTGTACTTTATTGTTGCTACGGTTTCCTTCTCCACTATTTACTTTGAGTCACAAACTTCTAATCACAAACGTCCTATCATTGATTTCCTCTGTTACCATGCCTACCTGGCTTACTTCTTCCAACCTGCCTAAGAACAATTCACCCTTTCAATAAAAGAGCATTCGCCAAAGGTTTCCTTTCCCCTTTTCCTCTAGCATGGAGATGCACTTGCAGTACACATAGCTAATGATCATCCAAAGCAAAAATACATGCATAGCACATAAGCTATAGATCACTGGGACAGATGCCACCACGCTCCAATGTAATGGGTCTCAGGAGTAATTCTTTAGCTCCCCTGATATATTTCTCCATATACATAGTATGGGAATTGCCTCTTTGCAGCTCCTGTTTCCCTAGGGAAGAGCTACTGATGACATGCTTAAGACTCATCCTCTTCTATTTGCTGATTTGTAAACCTGCTGTAGAAGGTTAGCTTTAAACAAGATTTCAACCCTGTCTCTGGAACCCTCACCCTCAAAGAATATACAACAGAACCTTGCAACAGAATTCACTCTCTCTCACGGGCATTTATGCCTTGGTAGCATTTCCTGCTTCTCCTGTGTTATATGGAATCTGGAACTGGAAAAGACTGTCAGCATGAGAATAAATAAGTTACTGTTTTCTTGAGTAACTGCAGAGGAGAAATGAGTGTAATGCAAGGGTGTTATAAATATTGGAACGTGAGGTTGAGAGAACGGTGCTGAAAATAACTCTAAGATTTTAGGTCAGAAAGATCAAGAGGAAACAGCTCACATAATATTAAAATTTTAAATTATCCTGAAGCTATTTGAATTTCATTCTAGTCATCCCAGAGCTCTGGAGCCCCTAACATTAGCTGAGGAGTATATATGCAGGAAGTCTATGACTGTCACCCAGGAGATGTCCAAAATGAGCAACTTAACGCAGTGTAATTTTTCTAAGAGTATTTGGAGTACTTTTTGTTCCATTAATATTATGTCATACCACAGAAAACTCATATGAGCTACTGACTTATCAATTAGCATGTCAATTAATTGGCTCCTTAAACATGAATATATATGTGTATATTATATATATATATATAAAATCTACAATATCTGGCTCTAAGTGGTAGCCTAAGGGAAACTCCCAGCCTCTTTGATTTCAGATGATAGGCAGCAAAGGCATGGCTGTTAATTTTTATACCTATTTTCTAATTCTCTCTTTCATCTTTCATATATATATATGTGTGTGAAAATATACAAAATATGTACTATATATATATTTCTATTGTATATATACCCATCTCTAATACTAAAAATGACTCACATTATGTAGCTTGAAGACTTCTATTACTCTGAAAATTAGAACATTTTCTCCTATTGTCTGCCATTTTTAAGTGACAGGCACCAATATTTCTTTCTTTAGTTCTTTAAATCCTTCTCTTGTTCTTCTCTCTTCCTCTTTTCTTTCTCTTCCCATCCAACCTCAGCCCTCTTCTCCCACTACCAACCATCCCACTTCAACCAGGCAATGATGTCTGCTCAAGTACAAACATCCAATATGACAACCTCAGAATTTCTGAGCTTCACCATGTCCAAACCAGAAACGCTCACTTTCCTTTCAGAAACTTATGCTATATGGAAAGAAAAGATACACTTTTAGCTAAAGGTCCAATTAACTGAATGCCCAGAAAAACATAAATGCTCTATAAACATTGCCAATAATCTATTTCCATAAACAAAGGAGAACAACCACTTTCATATCTAGTCTTTTTATAACCCCAAACTCATGAAGACTAATGCTACTAAGTACCTATCATCTTGAGTGCTTGTTCTGGATCAAGCACTGTGTTAAGCAAAATATATTATTTTGTTTAATTCTCACTATGATGCTATGACAATAGTATAAGTAGCATTATTGTCATTTCTCAAATGAGAAAATTGAGATTTAGGATAGATCAACAACTTACCCACGAGTCAAAAAGCTACTGAAAATGTAGACTCGAAACCCAGGTCGGACTCATTTTAAAACACACAGTCTTAGCCCCTGAACTCTAATGCCACCAGGACTTTTTTAAGACTTTCAAAATATACTTTGAGGTAAATGAAAATAAAGTTCTTTATTACATGGAATAAGAGACATTTTTTCACTAAACTCTAACTTACAAATGGAACATCTGCCTACTCGTTTTCTTTTCAAATAGAGTTCCATTAAGATAATAAAAACCAAGGGAACTTACAATGATTTTGGGGGTCATACTTTAAAGCAAATTTCTGATGTTTTATCACTTCAACTTTTAAATAATTCTATAAGAGTCTCTACAAAACATAGACATTTAACTGTATAATGGTATTATCATACCTAAGGAAATCAATGATAACTTTTAATATATAATAACTGGTTTACATTTTTTTTGAATTAGGTGCAGTTCTATGCTTAACAAATGTAGAATCAAAGGCCAAATGAGATCCATATATCATAATTAAATACTCAAAATTTTATACTAAATATTTAACCACTAAATAATAATTTAAAAACTATATGTCAAGCAAATGAATTACTAGATACATTATTTTTATTCTTCTACATTGACAAATATACCTTTACATAATAAAAAACTTGAAAAATATGCATACAGCTATGGTTCTTATATAATTGAAAGTTTAAAAAATATCAAAAGATTATTATTACTGCAAATGTCTGGGTGTTCCTTGGTCAGCTGGTAATGTTTGGACGTGTAATGAAATACAGATATATGTAATTCATAACTTATTATATTTTATTTTTCTTGATTTCAACAGAAACACTGATTTTTATCATTCTGATCATGATTTAGTATAACTTGTGCTGTATTGATAGAAATGGTTTAAATAAATAAAAGTAATGTTATTGTTTTCAAAAGTTTATTAAATTTGAATATACTTCATTAAATGCTATCAAATTTTTTAATTAAAATTATTTTGTCTTATTTTCTTATAAAATATTCTGTCAACTATTAAAATCATAAAATTAATATTAAAATAAAAAAAATTTAAATCCATTACTTAAAATCTGATATTTGTGCTTAATTTTTGAAAATTTTAATTAAGCCATTACTTTTTGATAAGACCATAACTATTCTCAATTCTTGCAATCAATGTCCATCTTGTTGTTGATGTAAAAAACTAGTGTCACACTTCACCTAAATGACCTCTAGATCTACATACACACAAGGTGAGTAAATACCAATGATTTTTTTATTGTAAAAATTTCTCAGTCATCATATGCAACTGTTGTAAATTTCATGCTATGTCATTAGTACATCCAGAACCATGAATTAGAACAGGAAACTAAGCAAAATAAAATAGTGAAACTAAGCATCACTACTGAGAAACAATATTTCATTATACTGCAAAATCTATTGCAGTCATGCTATCTGGAAGGAAGCATTTGACAAGTTAATTAACATGTCTTTTCTGCCAATGAAGCATTTCTGCCTCTCAAATCCTTCCTGTACTATAAAACATTGTCAATTTTCAATGTTCATGAAGGCATAATCCCCAAACCTTCACCACATTTGGAGGCCATCTTCTGTGATTTCTAGGGAAAAAAACTAAAGACATGGAGAGGCTTTTCCCTGGTGCCTGAATGGAGCTGGCCACAAGAATAGATGCTTAGGACTATAGGCCATGTTATACCAGTGCTGAGTGCCAGATCTCAAGTGACAGAGGTATCCTTTTTTTAAATGTTGTTTTTTGTCTGTATTTTGTATTTTTGTGTATGTTTGTGCTATAAAGGAATATCTAACTTGCTGACCCAAGGAAGGAGACCCTTTTGTCCAGGTCAAGTTTAGGGGTCATAGGTTATTTTCAATGTTAGAGGAGCATTTGTTGAAGAAGGCAGCAATTCTAAAAACTTGGAAAGGTCCCTCAATGTTGTTTCAAGTTAACCTAATCAGGAACTCCATATATGATTTACTTTTGTCCAATTTGTTTGACAATGGTATGCAATGTTTCAAACCCCATCTGTACTTCCCTAGCCCAGAAAAGTAAATCATCTGTGGAGTAGTGTCCACTGGGTCCCATCCAACACTGGACAATCAGACTAAAATAAACTTATAATATAAAAAAGTAAACAAAGCTGTTCATCATTGCTTCTATGCAATTTTACTTTCCACTATACCAAGAAAACTCATCAATACAAAACCAATAAAAGAGATTTTAGGAATGGGAATTACTCTGAAGATTTTGCAAACCAGTGTTTAAAAAATAAATTTAAAAAGGTACCTATTCTCCATTCCAAGAATGGGAGATTTATATTCACCAAAGGAAAACAAATATGTGTCAAATTGCTACTTAATCCTTGTTCAGGCAGAATTCCATCAGGGCAAGGTGCATGATCAAATTGCTAGGATAAGCTACTGAAGTTTTAAATATGACAATTCTCACAACAGAAGGAAAAATGGGCTATCAATATCCATATATTTAAGAATATATGGATAGTGAATGGGAGAAACAAGTTACAAAACTGTCTATTCTATTTCAGAGTACAGATGGTACTAATGTAATATGAAAAGCTTTATGCTGATACAGAAATTCTGTTAAAATGTGTGCATGTTTATTAATATTTGTTACATATGAATACACATACATGTAATATATATATACACACCTAATATATACACATACATGTAATATATATATATATACACACACATACACGTGTACATGACTATGTTTGGATAAGTGTACCAGAAATTTTATATAAACACCATGGATTATATTCAAGTAAGAATGAAAGTAATTAAATAGATAAAGGCACTGATGTACATGGACAGACTAAAATAAGTAAATATATGAAGTTTGAAAGTAAAAACATTAATAGCATAATCACATCACACAACATCCGAAAAAACTGTAGCATGGATATGGAGGATGTCTTAATTTGTAAAGTAAAAGAAGAGCAACACATGAAAGTACAGGTCTTCTTAATTATCAAAAATATTTCTTGGAAGTTAGAGAAGTAGGAAATAGAATGCAGGGGAAAAGATCTTTTGTGAAATGAGTCAGTGACAATTAGGGTCCTATATACACCATCACCAGTTCAGAGCACCAAAATATTTCTGCTAAATGTTTCCAAATTTGAATTTCAAGAAACCAGAAGGAGAGCATGAGTCATTAAGATGCCCTGCTCCAAAATTCCCTCATGTTTTAAGTACTACAAAATTCAGTTTGCTAAACTCAGAAGAGAACAAAAACATCTAATTTCTTACAAGCATTTTCTAGTGAGAATAGGGGGCGTTGTAGTTTGATTCCTCTGTTATATGTGTCACTTGCAACTATACTAGAGATCCCATGCATAATGAGGGCATTTCAAATTAATAATAATAATTATAATGAAGACAATAATAATAATAATGTAAATGAAGTTTCTTTTCCAATCAGATAAGAAAGTCACAAGAGACTATTACTCCCACTCTAACAATAACAACAAAAAGCCAGATAAGCTACAAAAATCATAGTTTTTAAAACTCATTGAAGAGTTGAGGACACAATGAAACTTCAATGAACTAATGTCCAGAAAGTGCCAAGCTCATAGAAAAGAACAAAGGTGCTGAGGAAGAATGACATGGGGTGGAATGTGGGAGGGGCATAAGTAGACATTAGATACAGATTTAAAGTGTTAACAGTCACTTGTGAGCTGGCACTGCAGATTGGAATTAGAACTCCACCCACAGACCAAATCTGCACCTACCCGCCAATTCTTGCTCAAGTGTAAGGAGTAATACACTAAAAGCAGAGGGGAGTGGTGTCAAAGAATGAGAGCTAAGAAACAGCCCCACCGACATGTACAAGGGCTCAACTGAGTACAAATCTCCCTATGCGGGGGAGATATTCCACAGTTCTAAAAGCTTACAGCTCAGCTTTGAAGCACATGCAGATCTCTGGAGTCTTGGCAGTGCTCTGATCTCAAGCCTAGCAGAAGGAAAAGTCCTGATTCCAATCTTCAAAACGTTTGAAGACAGTGGGAAACAAAAATAAGCTAATGTTGAAATAAGTCAAACCCAGCTTAACTAGATCATATAGACTCAGTCCCTGCTCCAGTGGCCTAATTTAAAAGTGCCCCTTTCTAAAAGCAAATATTATTTACTTCAGTTCCTTCTTCCTTTTATACAAAATACGTGGCAAAAAATGAAAGGTTATAAGACAACAAAAAAAGCAAAATATATGACCAATGGACAAGAGAAGAAATAGTGAATAGTAGTAGATCTAGAGAGAGCTCAAATGTTAGAGTAATCAAACCAGGAATTTAAAATGACCATGATTTTTTAAAAAGTTAAAGAATATAGTTAAAATGGTGGATAAATAAGCATGAAGAAATGTTAAGTTTCAGCAAAGACATAAGAGATCTAAATAGAAACGTTATATGTCAAAATTGTGGTAAAATATGGACTTAATAGACTGGACACAGCAGAGGGCAGTATCAGTACTGAAAGCAGATCAATAAAAAGCTTCCTAACAGAAACAAAGAGAAAAAAAAAAGTAAAAATAGGAATTGAAATAGGAATTAAAACGAACAGAATATCTAAAATATGAGGGATAGTATCAAGCAGTGTAATACATATGTAATTAGGCTGCCCAAAAAAGATGAAAGAAAGAATGGGGCAAACTACTCGAAGAGATAATGGCTGTTAATTTTTCAAAACTGATGAAAAAATATCAAACTATGCATTCAAGGGACTCGGTGAATTATAAGCAAGATACATACCAAAAACCGAAATAAAACTCGAGGCACATCATAATCAAGTTTGTCTTTGAAAACCATAGACGAAGGGCATGTCTTAAAGCATCTAGAAAACAAGGACACCATAAAGGCAAAATATGCCCCTGAGTTTCTCCTCTCGTCTCATACTATACTTCCAGAACACTTCTGGGGACAAAATGGGGGAGGTGTTTCCCACACCAAGCAATTCTGTGACATGAGCTGGATGTCCTACAATTTCCTTCAGTTCTGACACTGTCCACCTGGGGTTATCATCAGATCCCACAGGTTAAGGTCTCAGTCCTGCAAGACTGAACCCTCACCTCCACTTCAGACATCAATCTCAAATCCAGGTAATCACCTCTGCTTTTTGTAAGGCCAACTGGCCCGAGGCAGGGGAACACAATCAGATTCACAGGTTGCATCAGACTGAAATTCTCCGGACCACCCGGTTCCAGAAACTGCCCTGGAGACATTCCGGACCACCCAGTTCCAGGAACTGACCTGGGGACTTTGAACCCGGCCCAGCCTTCCCGCCTTTCGAGGGGCGGGACTAACGGTTCCCCAGGATACCCGAAAAGACCACCAAATAAGGAATACTCTGTGCCCTCCCAGATTGACCACACCCCTTTCCCTTCTTCCCCTATAAAATCTTGCCCAACTCTCGCCCGAGCGCGACTTCTCTGGCCCCTTTCTCTCAGACCAGTGAACCAGTGAACCTCGCCCGGGAGAGCTCCCTAATAAAGCTCACTGGAAGCTTTCCTCTGTTTCGCGGTGCCATTTGTTAAGATCCGACCTTACATTTGGTGCCGAAACCCGGGAGGGGTACCAAGCCCCACGGGTTACTGCGCGGGCCGCTCCTCCCCTCCGCCAGGAGACAACCAGGGAACCTCTACTCATCCACCCGATCCGGCAGAAAACGGCGTAAGTCCCCCTCCCTTGTTCCCTCCGACCCTCAGAGTCCCTGCCCACCGGACTCTCTGTCCTTAATCGCGGCTGCGTCAGGGATTCCTCCGTCCTCTCTCCGGGCCTCGGGCAACTGTGGAGACGTCCCAATCGCCTGACCGCCCTCCAACCTGCCGTGAATTGGAGGCTGAGACCAGGGACGCCTCTCTCCCTCTCCATTCACTCAGGGACAGACTGGGGGTCATGGGAAACTCACAATCGAAACCAGATCCTAAGACGCCCCTGGGGTGTCTCCTAGCCAATTTTACAGCCCTCGGCTTCTCCCAAGATGTCCGTCGCCGACGGCTTACTTTCTATTCCACTGTGGCCTGGCTACAATATCCTCTAGACAATCAATCCTGAAGGGACTTTCGATTTTAACATCCTCCGTGATCTAGATAATTACTGCCGCAGGACGGGCAAATGGTCTGAGGTCCCCTATGTCCAGGTTTTTTGGTATTTGCGCTCCCGCCCCTCCCTTTGCGTCAATTGTTCTACCTCTCAAATCTTCCTTGCCAAACAAACATCTCCATCCAAAACTTCAATCCCCTTGGATGCCTCTCCACTAGCCGACCCACCCGAATCTCTCGCCTCTCCCCGCTCCAGAGCTCCTCTCCAACGTCCACCCTACCCTGAGGCGGTCCCTCCTCCTTCCGAACCCGCTCCAGCCCCTCCAACCGTTCCCCCGCCTCCCTCGACGGTTTCTCCTCCCACGCCCCTTGCTTCGCCAATTAGTGCACATACACGCTCTCACGACTCCCAAGATCCAAATCTCCTCTGCCCTATGAGGGAGGTAGCAGGAGCGGAAGGATTAGTTAGAGTTCATGTTCCCTTTTCCCTCCAAGATCTCTCTCAAATAGAAAAGCGATTAGGCTCCTTTTCTGCCGACTCTTCCCGCTACATCAAAGAATTTCGCTACCTCTCTCAAGCTTACCATCTAACCTGGCACGATACCTTTGTGATCCTATCTTCTACTCTGACCCCTGACGAGAGGGAAAGAATTCAAACTGCTGCCCGAAACCATGCAGATCAGGTTCACCTTACCAACAACTCCATGCCTGTCGGAGCGACTGCCGTACCTGGCACCGATCCAGGCTGGACTTATCAGGATGGCCAAGATGGCCGCCGTAAACGCGACCTCATGATCCAATGCCTCCTGGCTGGCATGCAGGCTGCCGCTCATAAGGTGGTCAATTTTGAAAAACTAAAAGAGATAACCCAAGAACCTAACGAAAATCCAGCTATCTTTCTCAATCACCTTACAGAGAGGCCTTAACTCTCTACACCCGGCTGGACCCCAACACCCCGGCAGGGGCAGCGGTCCTAGCCACCCATTTTATCACCCAATCAGCCCTGGACATCTGAAAAAAATTAAAACGGACAGAAGACGGCCCTCAAACCCCTATTCGAGATCTGGTAAAGATGGCCTTTAAAGTCTACAATGGCCGTGAGGATTTGGCAGAATCCAGCCGACAGGCTCGGATGCACTAGAAGGTGGCCCTCCAAACCCAAGCTCTTGTAGCCACCCTAAGGCCGGCCATCGCCCATGGATCACAGCATCCACGGGGTCCGAAAAAGGCAACCCCGCCGGGGGCCTGCTTCAAATGCGGAAAAGAAGGCCTCTGGGCTCGCCAATGTCCCAATCCCCAACCTCCTTCTAAGCCCTGTCCCAGCGCGGGCTAACGGGCCACTGGAAGAGTGACTGCCCTACGACTGGCCCTCCCTCAGCGTCTCCACGCGGGGGGCAGGCCGACCCAATGGCATTACCACTCGAACTGCTGGGGTTGGCTGACGACTGACGGCGCCCGGACTCGAAGACCCCCATCACCCTCGCCGAGCCCAGGGTAACGCCACAGGTAGCGGGTAAGTCCATCTCATTTCTGGTGGACACGTTTCCGTGAACTCCAGCCTCCGGAAACAGCGGAACAAATTCTCTCCTTTTTGGGCCTTATAGGATTTTTCCGACACTTGGATCCCTAACTTTGCTCTCCTCGCTAAACCCTTATATCTAACCGCTAAAGAAACCCCTCAAGGACCCCTCACCGCTCCTTCCGCCGTTCGACAGGCCTTTCTCACCCTCCGTAATGCTCTGATATCTTCTCCTCCCCTTTCTCTGCCCAACCCAAACCGACCTTTTCATCTTTTTGTGGATGAACGGGCCGTAATAGCCACTGGACTCCTTGCCCAGCCTGTAGGGCCTTCGTACCGCCCCGTGGCTTACCTCTCCAAACAGCTAGACCCAATCATTCGGGGATGGCAACCATGCCTTCGGGGCCCTAGCAGCGGCAGCCGAACTGACCAAACAAACACTCAAACTGACTCTGGCCCACCCACTAACAGTGTTTTCCTCCCACCGGCTGGTCGACCTCCTAGGCCACAACTCTCTCTCCCTCCTGGGCCCCTCCCGCATCCAGGAGTT
Organism: Neophocaena asiaeorientalis asiaeorientalis; assembly: GCF_003031525.2. Lineage (NCBI taxonomy): Eukaryota > Metazoa > Chordata > Mammalia > Artiodactyla > Phocoenidae > Neophocaena > Neophocaena asiaeorientalis. The sequence continues at coordinate 685,074 of NW_020172773.1, read as the reverse complement.
CCACCTACTATTCATTGAAAACCTAGCTATTTCTCTTGATCTCTCCCCTCACCTGAACCCGGCTTCCCTCCAGCCTCCTTGATTCAAAAAATCTCACCATCTGTTACGGCAGCCGCCCAAATCTAGCCGATACTGGGTTTCTTTGCAACTCATCCCTCACGGTAAACACATCAGTTGAAGCACCACCAGGCATGTTTTTGTGGTGCAATGGTTCCCTCACAAAAGAGATCAATTCTTCCTCCCCCTTCCCATGTATCCCCATTACTCTCGTCCCACAACTCACACTGTATAGCCAAGCCGAATTTTCCTCGCTAATCCCGACGAAAAAGAGCTATCTTTCTTCCTGGGGTCGCAGGCACCTCTCTCACCTCCTCCCTGGTCGCTCCAGGCATCGGGGGAGGAGCCCTAACACACTGTGTCTCAACATCCCGTGACCTAGAACAGAAACTCCAGCTAGCCATCGAGGCTTCTGCCGCCTCCATCAACTCCTTTCAGCGCCAAATCACCTCAGTAGCCCGAGTTGCCCTCCAAAATCGACGAGCCCTGGATCTCCTGACGGCCGACAAAGGAGGTACCTGCCTCTTCCTACAGGAGGAATGCTGCTATTACATCAATGAAACAGGACTCGTCGAAGACAACGTAAAAGCCCTCCATCGCTTAAGAGAAGAACTCCAACGCAAACACCAACAGTCCGCCTCCCCAATCCCCGATTGGTGGCGGTCCACCCTCTATACCTGGCTAACACCAATCTTAAGCCCCTTAATTCTCATCTGTATCTTGCTCACGTTTGCTCCCTGTTTTCTTAGGTTCCTTCGCAGGCGCATGGAGGAAGTCTCTCGGGTGGCCACAAACCAAATGCTCCTCGGTCCTTACACCTTGCTTCCTACAGAACCCCCCACTGGTCTCCCCTAAGCCTCGGACCTCTGGTCGCCTGACTCCCCTTTCAACGCCCCCATTCAGCATGAAGTAGCCAGAGATCAGAACGCCGCCCCATTACACCAAAGATGTCGGGATGTAAGGCCAACTGGGCCGAGACAGGGGAACACAATCAGATTCACAGGTTGCATCAGACTGAAATTCTCCGGACCACCCGGTTCCAGAAACTGCCCTGGAGACATTCCGGACCACCCAGTTCCAGGAACTGACCTGGGGACTTTGAACCCGGCCCAGCCTTCCCGCCTTTCGAGGGGCGGGACTAACGGTTCCCCAGGATACCCGAAAAGACCACCAAATAAGGAATACTCTGTGCCCTCCCAGATTCACCACACCCCTTTCCCTTCTTCCCCTATAAAATCTTGCCCAACCTTCGCCCGGGTGCGACTTCTCTGGCCCCTTTCTCTCGGACCAGTGAACCAGTGAACCTCGCCCGGGAGCGCTCCCTAATAAAGCTCACTGGAAGCTTTCCTCTGTTTCGCGGTGCCGTTTGTTAAGATCTGACCTTACACTTTTGACCAACTGGTCATAAATTTCACATTCTCAAAACTTACTAGATTATCAGTTTATTATAAAAGGATATAACTCAGGAACAGCCACATGGAAGAGATGTATAGGGCAAGGTATGGGGGAAAGGGTATGGAGCTTCCAGATCTCTGGGCACATTACCCTCCCAACACTGCCATGTGTTAACCAACCTAGAAATTCTCCAAACCCTTTCCTTTGGGTTTTTATGGAAGCTTCATTACACAAGCGTAATTGATCAAATAATTGGCTGCTGGTGATTAAGTCACTCTCAAACCTCTCTCCTCTCCCTGGAGGTCAGGAGTGGAGCTGAAAGTTCCAACCCTCTAATCACATGGTTGGTTCCTCCTAGCAACAACTCCCCATCCTCAGGGGCTTTCCAAAGGTCACCTCATTAGCATAAACTCAGGTTGAAAGAGGCATGTTAGGAATAACAAAAGATACCTTAATCACTCTTGTTCTCATCACTTAGGAAATTCCAAGGGTTTTAGTTTTAGGAGCTCTGTGCCAGGAATGACGATGAAGACCAAATACATATTTCTTATTACAAATCGCAGTATCACAGATACATTATGTAGAGTAGAATAATAATATGAATAATAGTTGACTTCTCAGCACAAATAATGGCAGCTAGAAGAAAAGGAAATAATATCTATAAGGTGCTGGGGGGAGGGGGGCAGTACTGTGAACTCAGAATTAGATATACAGCTAAAATATCCATCAAAATTGAAGGCAAAATAAACATATTCTCAGTCAGACAAAAGCTGACCGTAGTGCAGCAGTCCCTTTCTAGTATAAGTGTGATACCAGATAGAATTCTGAAACACAGGGGAAAATGAAGAGCATAAAAGAAAGTATGTTTGTGAAAAAAAAAGTGTTCTAAATTTATATACATATAAATGTAAAATTTATATAAATATAAATGCATATGGTTTATATTTCTTTCTGAATTTATTTAAAAGAATATGGGCTGCATAAAACACAAATTAAAACAATGTATCATGGGGCTGTGGAATAAATAACAATATAAAGCAAAAAGAGTACAAAGGGTAGAAGGAGGGTAAAGGAAATTTTATTGATGTAAGGTAAATGAAACAATACAATATCACTTATAATGTGTGCTATAGCAAAGTGTGCCAACTTAGTGATACCTAGTATAATGTCTAGAGAAAACATGTAAAATAATACAAAGACTTATATATAGCTAAAAATAAATGCATGAGATAAAATGGAATACTAAAAAATATACAATGTACCCAAAATAAGGCAGGAAACAGGAAACAGAAAACAAAATTAAGATGATATATTTAACTCACCAATAATTACATTAATTGTAGTGAACTAACTATAAACAGAGTGTCAGGCTAGATAAAAAATTCAGAACCAAACTCTATGATGTTTAAAAGAAACACACCTTGAAAACAAAGACACAAGTAGGTTAAAAGTGAAAGGGTGGGAAAATACACTATGCTAATACTAAGCATGAGAAAGTTGAAGTGACTATATTAATGTAAATAGATTTCACGAAAAAGAATAAGACTAAAATAGATAAATTTCATAATGGTAAAATGATCATTTCAGTAGGTACATAAAAAGTATTTGACCAAATTTTCCACATCTTCATGAAAAAACTTTCAATGAACTAAGAATGGAAGAAAACTTCCTCAAGTCAGTAAAGTACATCTCTTTAAAAAATCTACAGTTACCATCATAATTAATGATTAAATATTGCATATTTTTCTCCTAAGTTTGGGAATAAGGCAAAGATATCCACTTTCAACACTTCTAGTAAACAGTGACTGGAGTACCTAGTCAATAATTAGGCAAGAAAGAAAATAAAAGGCACAAAGATTAGAAAACTTATTACTTGTAGATGATATGATTATGTACATAGAAAACTATATGGAATCTACTAGAACTAATAAATGAATTAAGCAAAGTTGCAGGTTACAAGGTCAATATGCAAAGATCTATTTTTTTTAATGCTAGCAAAGAAAATAGATTTAATTTAATTTAGAAAATTCAATTTTAATAGCATCAATAAACATTAAATAATCTGGGAATCAATTTAATAAAAGGTGTGTAAAACATCTAGGATAAAACTGCAGGGGCTTCCCTGGTGGCGCAGTGGTTGGGAGTCCGCCTTGGGTACCGAAAAAAAAAAAAAAAAAAAAAAACTGCAAAGCTTTGCTAAAAGAAAGTAAAGAACACCTAAATAAATGGAAAGATATGCCAAGTTTGTGCACTGTTAAGACAATTTTTTAAGATAGCAATTCTCCCCAAATTGACCTACCAATTCAACAAGATCTCATATCATGATTACAGCAGGATTTGGTTTAAAAATTGACAAGCTGAGGGCTTCCCTGGTGGCGCAGTGGTTGAGAGTCCGCCTGCCGATGCAGGGGACACAGGTTCGTGTCCCGGTCCGGGAAGATCCCACATGCCGTGGAGCAGCTGGGCCCGTGAGCCATGGCCGCTGAGCCTGCGCGTCCGGAGCCTGTGCTCCGCAACGGGAGAGGCCACAACAGTGAGAGGCCCGAATACAACAACAACAACAAAAAAATTGACAAGCTGATTCTAAAAATATATGTGGAAATGCAATGACTCTAAATATAGTCACAACCATCTTGGGAAAAAGACACAAATTTGGAGAACTTACACTACCTGACTTCAAGACTCACTAATGAACTGCAATAATCTAGAGAGTGGGGGTGTTTTATTAGCATAAGAACAAACAGATCAATGGAACAGAATAGAGAGTCGAGACATAGACCTATAAATATAGAATAAAATGATGTTCCATCAAGGTGCCAGGTCAATGGAATGAGAAAAGGAAAGTCAATAAACAGATGAGAAACCCAGTTTTCTTAAATGGAGAAAAGGCTTGAACAGATATTTTAAAAATGAGTTAAATACGTGGCCAATAAGTACATGTAAAAGCACTCCAAACCACAACAGAATGCCATTTTACAGCTTTCACAATGGCTAAATTAAAAACAAAACAAAACAAACAAAAAAACAACATCATTAAATGTTGTCAAATATGGGGAGAAACTGGAACTCTCATTCTTTGTTAATAGGTACATAAAATGATACCATCATTTTGGGGAACTGTTTTGCACTTTTTATAATATATATATATACCCTATGATCCAGAAATTTCACTCCTAAAGTATTAGCTAAGAGAAATAAAAATATATGACCACCAAAATATTTCTGTAAGAATTATGATAGCCACCTTGCTCATAAATGGCCCAAAACTGGAAACAAACCAACAGGAAAATGATTAAACAAACACTGGTGTAGTCATAATGAAATACTACTCAGAAATAAAAAATAATATACTACTGATACATATAACAACATGGATGAATCTTAAAATCATATTGGGCAAAAGAAGCCAGACACAAAAGGGTACACATTGAATATCTACATTTATAAGAAATGCCAGAAGGCAAAACTAACTATAGATAATGACATCAGAAAATGACTGACCAGGAAAAGGAGGATGGGAATAGAGTTGACTGGGAAAATGCATTTGGAAATTTTCTATAAGTGATGAAAATGTTCTATACTTAGAGTGGTGGTTACAGTGGTGAACCCAATTGTCAAAATAGTTGAGCCAAACAATTAAGATACGTGCATTTGATTGTACAATAATTATACAACAATAGAAAAAAGAAAAATAAATAAATAAAAAATTGTTTCTCTGGAAAGATTACTATAATTCTTGTAAAAGAAAGAGAAAGTAAAATGACCACTGAATAAAAGGCTTTCAATTAGAATATCCTAAAACTGTCTTTGATTGCTGTTTGCTTACACCCCAACTGTTTTCACATTCTTATCTCCAGTACTACAATAAAATAAAAAATAGGCTCAGCAAACATATAGAATTAGTGAATGTTCTATCATTCCTAGTGGCTGAAACACATTATTTATTCAATAAATACTTAGAAAGGGCAGTTATCCTAAAATTAGGAAGTTATCAGCCCCACACTAAGACAGTGGGGTAAAAGGTAATTTCAGCTCTCTGAAAGTTTTAAAACCACATACTTGCCAGCATTCAAATTTTTAACTTCCACTTTTTCCATTATGTCCATTTCCTTTTTCATCATATATTTTATATAATGACTCTTTGCAAAACATGCAAACAGAATTCTTCTTTGAGTATCAATTTCTGTTGATTTCTTAGAAAACAAAAGGAGAAAACACACAGAGTAGCAATCCAATACATTCTTTATTGGTCCTGTCAACAGACATACAGACACTCATGCACTTGTGACTGAACAGCACTCCCTCATGGCTTGTAAATTGTACCTTCTCACCTATGGTTAATCTTTGGAAGAGTCATTTGTGAAGCAGTAGGGGAAGAAGGAAAAGCTTTTATACCCAGCTGGCAAGTGGAAAGAACTCTGTTGTCTTCACATTCAATAAATAATTTCTGGATTAATTTGAAAATTATCTATATAGTACTACCCACTGGAAATCTGCTCCAACTTAATCTTATTTTCCACTTCGAACAGAAATTTAGATATCTCAGCTATTGAAACAGGAACGGCACATCTCTTCCCTTCCCATGCTTACAGAAGACATCAGTATCAATCACCATGCTCTATCCTTCTGAGCCAGGTATGGCCTCAGAATCTTTCTTACCACAGTACCTGAGACAGCCACTACCATTATAGTGAGATGAAACTACTTGCCATCCTTGTTCTGAATTTCCATTAGTACGACCTTACTTGGTCCAGATCCTATAGCTATAAAATGAGGAGAGTAATATTTATGATTTAAATCAAGGAGTCAGAAGTGCAGTACTAAAACCATCATGGCATCTTCTAGCTTCAAATGAAACAGAGACCATGTGAGTTAAAATGAATTACTATTTGTTATGCTTTTTAGTGCATTTGGTGAAATAGGCTGAAAGTGCACAGTGATACATTATTATTTTCAAAGTGTTTTAACTTGCCTACCTCTAGCAAACTGGAAAAAGACATGCAAGTTTCCTAAAATGACACATAAAACTGAGATTTCAAACAGCTGTAGTCAAATCAAAACAAATATCCTTGTTTATGACATCAAAGACTTCTGTTTTTTTAATAATTACTTCTTAAGCACTATTTCTTCCTTGGAGTAGACCTTTTAATATGTCCACCTCAAATTCACCATGTTAATGTATATTGCTAATATAGGAAACTCAACTTTTAGAACAAAAATTCTTATTTGTGTAGCTGGCTAATCATCTCTAATCTAATTCCTTGTTATTTTGAAACTCAAATTCTTTTTTCTCCAAGGTGACCAATTTACTAGATTGTAAGAGTCCTCTGGTCTTCTCAACTAGAAACAATCCCTTGTTGCAGACCAGTTATTGATACCAATAATTGTTAAATAAAAATGCAGTAGTTGTGTAGATAAGGTGGAAAAGTCAAATGAGAGTGATATAGAGTCAGAGAAAGCAATAGTCAGAGAAGGGAAGAATATATCTGCCATTTATATACTTTAAAAAATTGTTGCATTGACTATCCAGGCAAGAGACTGAAGACATTCCCTTCTTGTGTTCTCTAACAAATATTAACAAAAGCTTTTGCTAGCTGAAAATAAACAACCAATAAGATTTTAGCTATAGAATACAAAATCTAAGACACTGTAATATACTAAGATTAGAGAAATGAATATTTCTAGACTTCTCTTACTGCACTCACTACAAAATGAATTCTTAGCACAATTAATTCAAATCAAACATACCTTTTTTATTTTTGATAGCCTGGTATTTTCTGCAAAATTGTTAAGTTTATAACAAATACACTAAATTTATTTAAAATGTATGAGACTTTAAACTCTGCTAATTTTGGCAGGCTAAGTCATATATTAAGAAGCTTTTTTATAAAAACTATCAACAGTGATTTGGTACCTTTTATTAAGGATTCATCAACTGACTTTAGAAGTCCTCAACCTCTCCCTTTAATTTGGGTTTTCCTGGCTCATCAACATCAGTATTCTCCTCTGGGCACAGGGACTATATTCTCTAGCCTCCCTGTAGTAAGGCTGGGTCATCGTGTCCATCTGTGACATATTTTCTCCCAGATCCTTCAGCCCTTTCCCTTATCAGCTCTGCATTTCAGGGCACCGACCCCTGCAGCCTGTCTTTCCCAGGCTTGCAGTAGTAGCTTGAAGCTGGATTTGGCAAATGAGAGGTACTGGAGGAATATCAGGGCGTAGGAGGAAGGGTAAAACTTTCATGGCTCCAGCTCCCACCAGACAGTGCCACCGTGATTTCAGCTTCCCAAAAGCAACATGATGTAGATTCTGGTAACACTGCCTCCTCCAATGAGAGGGGCTAACAGTTTCCTGTTATTGCTAATCCCTGAGGCTAGTTTAGTGTCCCTTGTTTGGCTACTCAGCTTTGTTATCATCTGTGTCATTTTCTGCATTAAATTTCTTGTAACAAATTCTTTATTTTAGATCCTTAAAGCAGTTTCTTTCTATCTGATGGGGCTCTGACTGCTAACACCACGTTTCTGAGTTCTGATCAAGGTAATATGAGCAGAAATGATGAGTGACGTTTCCACTAGAACTTCTCATGTGTGATCCTCACTCCTTTTTCCTTTCCCCTACTGAACAGAAATGACTGGCAGGACTTAGAAGACATGAGTCCTCAGCCCACTGGCATACATTGTATTTTGACATGAGCAAGGAATTAAACAATTATTAAGTCTCTGAGCTTTCAGGGTGAATCTACTGTAGTATCTAGCATTTACCTTAACTAATACAGGTACCTTTCAGCTTTTCCCACACCCTGTGATTCTTGGGTCTCTATATTCACACATGGAATTATGATTTTCATATTTCCTAATATGCAAAATTAGAGTTTAATAATATTTACCAGGTAATTTAATTTTTGGATTAATTCTCAGTAACTCCAGAAAAAGTTATTAAAAAGGTCAAGTTAGACTTTGGTATATCTCATCTGTTCTTTAAGGTGAATCCTCCAAACTCTTGTGAACCGACCTCATGTTAACATAGCGATCTTATTGTCTTTTAAAATATGTTGACTTAAACAAAATAAAAAATTATGTTTTCTCATATATGGATAAGCAAAGATAGTCCAATGCTAGTAGGATGACTCAGGGGCATTAGGGATTTTTTTTTTCTTCTTATTTTGCATCCTTGTTTTTTTTGTCCTTGGATTTATTGTCAAAGATGGCTCCACACTCCAACCTCAGGGAGGAGGGAGAGCAAGAAGAATGTAAGGATAGAGAAGTGGAGGAAGTTATTTTTATTCTAGATGTCCAAGCCAGAAGCTGCATATATAACTTCTGTTTGCATCACATGGGCAGAACCTACTCACGTTGTCATAGCTGTAAGGGAGATTGGAAATGTGTTCAGCCAAAAAACACTGTTCCTTTAGAAAGGGGTAATGTACATGAGGACTGGAGGGGTGAAACAGCTGCTGCTTCTACCATAGAGGCCTGAAAACCAAATTAGATCAGACTGTTAAAAGGTTCTATATAAACATCAAGAAGAAAGTGATTCCCTATAACAAATACTACATTAAGGAAGCTGACGATCTTAGTGAAAGACTTTACTGAAAGATCATACACATTTTAATATCATATTTCATTGACTTTAAAAAGCCATCAATTAAATGATTAGTAGATGTACCACTATCTTATAACCACTAAGAAAATTTCCTATTAAGCTATGCCACAATAATTTCTTATTATTTAGAATTTTTATTTTATACTTATTGTATTAATTTTTCAAGTTTTATTTATATACGCATTTTAGCACATATCCACTGCTGTTTCCCATCTCTATATGTACACAATAACTCTGTATTATTCCTGAATCATAATGTACTCTTCCTGATGATATTTTAAATAGCAATTAAACTCAATGTGTGTAGTACCAACATTGTGAATCATTCAATTGAAATGATGATATTATGAGCAACTGTGATCAAGTTTTCATATAAGTAGGCAATTACTACTAGATCACTGACCACTGCCTGGCCAACAATAATTATAAGGTGCATTCCAAACTTAGAAGTGTTCAAATGTTAAAAACAAAAAGTTCATCTTCAAATGAATGAAATACAGTAATCATAATGCATTATATGTACTCTCCCACTCTCCCTCTTCCAACCTCCACCATGTCTGTTAGCTATGTTTCTTTCTGAGCAACACAGGTTTTGTAAAGTAGGAGCACACCATCTTCTTTTAAAAGATTAAATTTCACTTTTGTTTTATGGTGTATATTTACATAAATTTGATTTTATATATGTTGGCTATTGTTTCTGTTTTTAGATACCACCTATAAGCATAGCAAGGAAGACTGATATACAGTAATGGAACAGAAGGTGAGTAATAATACCCTTGACAACAAAAATATAAAGATGTAGTAATAGGCAATTGAGAATTGGAGAGAACATGGAAAGATGAAGGAATATATAAGGGCACTAATTCCCTAAGTTTACATTCTGAAAATGCAAGCAGTGCTGTCTAACATTGGCAGATGATAAAGACTAAGATGGTAAATGAATCTTTAATAAGACCTAAAAGGAAAATCACGACTACCAGAAATATGCAGATGGAGCAAAGGGAGAAGAGAAAGTGCAGACCAAGTGAACTGAGTTCTTCATCTTTAATGGTGGGGAATCAACAGATACAGTCTATTCTTTCTAGCAATTAGGTGAGGAAAGAGAAAAAAGGAGCTATTCATTTTCATCATATAACCTCTATCATTTTGGATTTTTTTAACTTTTTAATTTCAATAATTACATTTTAAAAGTTCTTTTTTAGAATAACAGGAAGTTTTTAATGATTACTTATTGTTTTCTCAATTTATATTCCATTTTTTCTTTGCAAGTTCCATAAACATTTAACTTGTACACTTTATCTGACAATTCCAATCACTGAAGTCCTTGAAGATCTACATCTTGATGCTCCTTCCACATCAAGTTGCTTATTGCCTTTTGTTTGCTATTGGTTTTATTTTCTTTGTGAGTTCATATTTTTTTAACCTAACTTTTGGGAAGGATTATCCTAAAGGCTTGAATTGGGTAAACTTCTCAGGGGCACTATTGCTCTGGAGCCTCATGAATCCCATTTAAGGATTTTTTCTGGTCTCCTGTCTTGCAGCGAAACCCAGTCTTGGTCTCCTAGTGCCAGAAATAAGTCGATATTTATCTTAGGGGAAGATTTCCATGCATAGGTTTTAGTTTATTTTGTCCTTAGAAGTATCTCTTATTTTCTGTAATGTTAGTGATTCAAGTAGTACATTAAAAAATGTATATTTTAGCTTGAATTTTGCTCTATTATTGTGGGAGAGTCCTTCATAGTTTTCAGTCAACTGTGCTAGTAGAGGTAGAAGAACATAAAATTCTTTAATGATTTATTAGTTATCTCTTACTGTGCAACAACTTATCCCAAAACTGGGTGGCTTGAAACAACAAACATTTCTTATCTCACAGTTTCTGTGGGTCAAGAATTCAACATGGGATTGGGATGTTAGCTGGGTGTCTCTGGCTCAGGGTCTCTCACAAGGCTGCCATCAAGGTGATGGCTGGAGCTTCAGTTATTTCAGGGCTGGGCTGGAGGATGATATGCTTCCAAGCTCACTCACTCACTGAGGCCTCTGTTGGCTGGTAGCCTAGGTCATCAGTCCCTTGCCCCATGGGCTTCTCCACAACCTGACAGCAGGCTTCCCTCAGAGCAAACCAGAGATGGAGCAAGCAAGGATGAGATGGAAGCCACAATTGCTTCGTAACCTAATCTCAGAAGTGGCATCCCATTACTTAGGTCATAATCTGCTCTTTAGAAGAGAGTCATTAAATTCAGCCCACACTCAAAGGAGGGGATTACACAAGGAATAGAAGGCAGAAGTCATTGGGGGCTATTTTATAAGCTGCCTACCACAATTACAAAAGTACATAAGTTTTAACAGAAAAATTTGGATTTATATAAATCATTTACCACTATTATTGACATATCTTTCCTTGAGTCCTTATTACTATGTCACTCGACTGAACTGCCCTCCACGAATCTCTTCTACCTATTTTATGTGTATGCCTTTAAACTATCTTTCCTGCTTACATGATATTTTCATCATGCAATTTCTCTTCCATAAAGCTTTCTTTAGCTCTTTATTTCTAACCTCTCTTCTGTTCCCCTGATCTATCCTACTTGATCAACCTTATTTCCTCTCCCCCGCTAGGAAACAATTTGTCCTTTAACTGGTTTATTCCTTGCCACTCCCTTATCTTTATTCAAGTTATTTTACATGCTTAGCTTTCCCTATTTCTAGCCTCCTAACAAATAGTCTCATAATCCTTCAAGATCTGGTTTGTTCCATCTCTTCTATCTACGCCTTCTCTTCTTCCAAGCCCATACAGTGACATTTTGTTACCTATATCAGTCATTTGACAGTTAAGCACATACTATTTTGTGGCAGCTCTTATATGAGTATTGCTTTCAACTCCCACTGATATTTAATGTAAATATAATATTTCTTCAGCTAGATTATTAGTACCTCAAAAGCAGGAATTGGTTTTATAGAATACTTACACCAGCCAAAGTGTACCTAGCATACAGATGTCAATCAAAAAACCATCTGAAACACTAACTTATACAGAAATAAATGAAAACTTTCATCTATAAGTCTACTTTTAACCTACGACCATCTGAAGTCTAACCTACCCAATGTATTAATGAATCTTTTTTTGTATTCCAACAAAATAAACTTTTTTTGGGGTACTCAAATGTATGAAAAATTGGTATCCAAACAAAAAACATCAATTAAAATCAAAAATGAATAAAAATCAGTGATGACTGACTTTCAAAGTTTACACGGAATTATAAAGAAGTTTTAGGAAAATCAAATTTAATGATCAACCTTTACAATCTTAGTTTTCACAACTGTGAGTGCCTAATTTTCTAAGTGCAGACATCCCTAAAGATGTGAGGGGGAAAATGAGTGGGCTAGTCATAAAAGACATGGGACATGAGTAGGAAAATAACCATAGCAGGGTCCTAAATGATTAAATAACCTTAAAAATGAAAAACAAAATTTAATCCTATTCCCACTCATGAAACAAAAATCAGGTTAAAATGTTGGTACTCAGGGCTTCCCTGGTGGTGCAGTGGTTGAGAGTCCGCCTGCCGATGCAGGGGACGCGGGTTCGTGCCCCGGTCCGGGAAGATCCCCCATGCCGCGGAGCGGCTGGGCCCGTGAGCCATGGCCGCTGAGCCTGCGCGTCTGGAGCCTGTGCTCCGCAACGGGAGAGGCCACAACAGTGAGAGGCCCGCGTACCGCAAAAAAAAACAAAAACAAAAAAAATGTTGGTAGTCAAGCCCTCTGCGGCATAGTAAGACAGCATCACAGCCTCACTGGGGCCTGGGCAGCGAGCGGATGTTTTCCCTATTACCTTGCTGTAGGATGACCTAATGCAAGGCAATAGACAAGAAAATGATAGGTTAGCCATACTCCAACTTGAAAGATGGCTTTTGAAGAGATCTTCCCTCTAAGTCCAAAAAACTTTCAATCTTATTTCTGTTACAAATTATGCTTGAACAAGTCACAGCAGGACACCCAGGATCTCAAGTGCTTTAAGAAAACAGAGGAACAGCACAATGAGGAAAACTAAAATTTTCTCTTTCTAAACACAATTTAGTTTTGAAAAAAAGGAAAACCTTACTAGGTTATAATGTGTTAAGTGAGGTGTCCAAGGGCAGAGAATGACTCATGGCAAGGCTAAGAATAAAACGTGGGTTTTACACCCTAGAAAATATTTTTTTAAAATAAAAATTAAAAACCTACGTGTAATTGAAAAAGTTTTCTTACATATTTCTAAGTGTTTCACAGAAAAGTTCCTCTTCTCTTCCTCTTCCTCTTCTCTGTCTGCCTCTGTCTCTCTCTTACTCTCCCTCTTTCAATTTGAGGTCAGCACTTGCTAAAATGTTACTACTCTTGGGATATAGAAGCCTTAAATATAGAGGGCAGAAAGGAGAAATGAAAGAGGGGAGAATTAAATGAAGTTAACATTAATAATTTTTGCTGTAGTTGGACTACACTAATAAGCATTTATTTTTAAAATAAATTGTCATGTAGTACAAAGAACATAAGTTCTAGTTCAAACAATCTGAGTTCAAATGCCTGTACTGCCCTATGAGACCTGAGTCTCACTGAGTTTGAGCTTCAGGGTCCTTATCTGTAATTTAGGTTACTGCCCAGCCCAAGAGAGATACTGTGTGTAAAAATCCTTTGTAAACTCTAAAGCTTACATAAATATTAAGTCATGTTTGGCTCCCAAGATTTTACATTTTTGCTCCTAATGCATGAAAGGATAGAAGCTAGCTCTAGGCAAAATTGTCAGATAGACCACATTTGATCTCATGGCTCCTCCATTTTCCATGTTTCACCGTCTTCATTATTTCTCACCCATGTCTGCTGCTAACGGTGGAAATACAATTGCCTCTCCCCTTCTATAACTTTCTTCCTTTTCCACAGTCAACCAAGATGAGAAGAAGGTCCATACCTGTATGTACACACACACACACACACACACACACACACACACACACACATATATAGATATACATATATGTGTGTATATATATATCCCTGTAGTATAGCCATAGAGGGAGGAAGCCTTATGGAAGAAGAAGTAAGATCTTCCTCCCTACTGGTAGCAGTTTACCAGTGGGCTCCCAAAAACAGTGTCCCCTTTGCATATTCCAGAAAATTTGCTGCTATGATGCAGATAGTGGACCATGTGAAACAGAAGACATATCCCAGTAAAAAAGGAGGTTGGGGAAAAATTAAAACTTTTTGCAGCCCTACTCATGGAATAAGATACCAATCACTGGCACATGCCTTTCATTTACTTTCTATTTTGTTTTTAGAAACAGCTTAAAGATAATTTCTGGGCACATGGCTATATTTGTAGGGCTCTAACTGACCTTAATGAAGTTCAACACTAGAACCACTAAAGTATTTATGAAATAATGTTACTCAATATGAACAGTATCCTTTTTTTTTTTTTTTTTT
>NW_020172773.1:664509-670550 GCF_003031525.2 Neophocaena asiaeorientalis asiaeorientalis | reverse complement strand
TTTTTTTTTTTTTGCCGTACGCGGGCCTCTCACTGTTGTGGCCTCTTCCATTACGGAGCACAGGCTCCGGACGCGCAGGCTCAGCGGCCATGGCTCATGGGCCCAGCCGCTCCCCGGCATGTGGATATCTTCCCGGACCGGGGCACGAACCCGTGTCCCCTGCATCGGCAGGCGGACTCTCAACCACTGTGCCACCAGGGAAGCCCAACAGTATCCATTTTTAAAGATGGAACTCCACGTGATATTAAATAGCAATTTGAATTAAAATATACTTCAGCCAGATTTACATTTATAGGCTGAATGAGTGCCAAGGTATATTTTCACTTTTTTGTCTGGGAGACATTTTAAATGTATGAATAGCCCTGCAATATGCAGAAAAACTAAGTGAAACAATAAAAAGCAGCCCACCATAATCTGAGCGACTTGTTCTGGTGATGTAAGCAACTGTAGAGTCTCTAGTATTTTTCTGATAACCATTTTAAAATGCATTTTAATAAGAATAATTACATACTCCAAGGTAGACTTCTATACTATTCTTGTACCAAGAAATTTGATAGCATTATATATATAGACTTTAGAGGATCCAGGGGTTTCTCTCTATCTCATATGTATTATTTCCAAAACCACTTGATTCTAACCAGGAATATGCATAATTTTGACATCAGTGAAAACTGCTTCAGAGGTTGATTGCTATTAATTTCATATATTTTAATACTGTCAGTGTGTTCTTCATGTACCATATGTAACGCTATTTTTGTCCAGCTGCATATTTATGCTAATAAGTAAAGTTCATCAATGATAAGAGACTTTACAAATGACATAGGAACCATTAACATTTTTTTGCTGACTTCAACAATTATTACCTAGCAATTTTAAAATCAATTTCCTATTGCTTGTAATATGTGCCCCTTAGTTAGGAAACTGCTACATCTATATCCTCCTAAAGTATACTTATGTACAATAAATTCCCATTGACATTATAGCAGTTTTCATTTTCATGTAATATTCCATCATTTTTCTACAATAAGGTAGTATTTCAACATGGCTAATTGAGACAATTTGTAATTAATTTACTTCTAGTTTTACCACTTTCATTAGAAAGTCTTGGCAAGCACCTGTCTTTGCAAATCAAACTTCCTATGTGGGCCTTTTACTTGAAGATGTAAAGTTCTTCTCCATGTCCTTCAATCCTTATCTCTTCATTTGAAGATGGGAAGTTCCTCGTCTCATTGTTCCACAATTCTGCCACTCCGGCCAGGAGCCTTTTGACATTCGTCACACTGCCTGGCACACCCCAGCCTTAAACAAATTTCACTGCCTGCTTTCTCAGCCTCTACATCAGGGCTTCTGAGCTCTGATGGAGAAAATCACACAATGGCTCAGATCGATTCCAATTTATGGCCTCCACATTCACTGGGCACTCACAACTGCCTGGCATACTCTCTGTGTTTCTGTAGTCACCCTCTCTCCCAACCCCAAATTGGCAATTTCAAACATTCTCCCCCCTCCTCAAACCTTCTACCTCGTCTCCTGATTTGTCATTCTCATCACAGGACTCTTCTTCCCATCCAGAGCCTTTAGATCCTCTCTACTGCTGAACTGTCCCTCTCCCAAGCCTGGCTGGCCCCACATGTGTCCTGTACTTGACATTCGTCACACTGCCTGGCACACCCCAGCCTTAAACAAATTTCACTGCCTGCTTTCTCAGCCTCTACATCAGGGCTTCTGAGCTCTGATGGAGAAAATCACACAATGGCTCAGATCGATTCCAATTTATGGCCTCCACATTCACTGGGCACTCACAACTGCCTGGCATACCCTCTGTGTTTCTGTAGTCACCCTCTCTCCCAACCTCAAATTGGCAATTTCAAACATCCTCCCCCCTCCTCAAACCTTCTACCTCGTCTCCTGATTTGTCATTCTCATCACAGGACTCTTCTTCCCATCCAGAGCCTTTAGATCCTCCCTACTGCTGAACTGTCCCTCTCCCAAGCCTGGCTGGCCCCATGTGTGTCCTGTACCCCAGATGTTTGGCTTCCTCAGAGAACTTTGCCCTCACACTCAGGGCCTCTCCCTCCTTTTTGCAGCATCCCTCTTCTGCTTATGGCCTCCTTCCCACTAGCCTTGACCTTCCCAAATGTTACCCACATTAAAATAAATGTTCTTGGGCTTCCCTGGTGGCGCAGTGATTGAGAGTCCGCCTGCCGATGCAGGGGACACGGGTTTGTGCCCCGGTCCGGGAGGATCCCACATGCCGCGGAGCAGCTGGGCCCGTGAGCCATGGGCACTGAGCCTGCACGTCCGGAGCCTGTGCTCCGCAATGGGAGAGGCCACGACAGTGAGAGGCCCGCGTACCGCAAAATAAATAAATAAACAAACAAACAAATAAATAAACGTTCTTGATCTCTCCTATACTAGTTACTCCATTTACTCTCCTCCCATTCATTGCCCAATTCCTAACATCTCACCCCATCCCCAAACTACCAAAACTGCCCCTGCCAAGCCGTCAACGATCTCTTCTCACTGATCCAATATATGCTTCTTAATCCTACTGTGATTTGATCTTTTCGGTCTCTGTGATACTATTTATTTTTCTTTCCTAAAATTCTTCCTTTTTGCATCTTCTATGATACTACACTCTCTGGATTTTCCTTGTCCAGTATTCAATGCTCTTTCTAGCTCTCCAGTCGAGGTGTTCTGCCTATCCTTTTCAGGCAGGTTATCAAGGCTCCACCCTCAGCCTGCTTCTTTTGTTATGTTAAATACAGTCCTTTGATGATTTAATCTACTTCGGTAGACTCACTTACCGCTTATATGCTGATAACTTCCAGAATTATAACCCAGCTTTCTCTGCTGAAACTCAGACCCTTCTATATAACTACTCACTAGATATTTCCACTGAGACGTGCAATAGAGTCCTAAAACTCGTATGTTCAAAGCATAACAGGTCAGGGACAGGTTGCCTGTTGCAAATCCATCTATCCTCTCCTGGTTCTCTGTGAATTCCTCTGGTTTAGTAAATGGCACCTCAAACTCCCAGTTTCTTAAGCCAGAAACATATGTAAGTATGCACGTATAAATTGAGTTATATATATATGTATATATTTACACACAGACATAAACACACATGTGTACACATTTTTTTATAACATCATTTCACTTTAAACATAAAATCCATGCAATTCTTCCTTCTCCATATACCTTGATTCTGTCAGTTTCTCTCTAAGCCCACTGCTGCTTGCCTAATTCACACCATCATCATACCTGGGTTAGTGCTGGTGGGAAGGAAGCTGTAAGCAGAAGAGGGATGCTACAAAAGCAGGAGGGAGAGGGCCTGAGTGTGAGGGCAAGTTCTCTGAGGAGGCCAGACGTCTGGGGCCTGGGACCCAGGCGGGACCAGCCAGGCTTGGGAGGAGGAACTCAGCAATAAAGATCTAAATGCTGTCTCTTTCTGAATAAGAGGAGAGGTCTTGGGTTGAGAAGGACAAATCAGGAGATGAGGTAGGAGGTGTGAGGAGAAGGAGGATGTTTGAAATTGCCAATTTGAGACTGGGAGAGAGGGCACCTAAGGAAATCCTCTGTAGACTACCGTTATAGCTTCCAGCTCGTCTCTCTGCCTCCCGTGTGGTCCTTCCTACATACCGCACACTGCAGCCAGACTGACTGTTTAAAACACAGACCTCCTGGGCTTCCCTGGTGGCGCAGTGGTTGAGAGTCCGCCTGCCGATGCAGGGGACACGGGTTCATGCCCCGGTCCGGGAAGATCCCACATGCCGCGGAGTGGCTGGGCCCGTGGGCCATGGGCGCTGAGCCTGTGCGTCCAGAGCCTGTGCTCCGCAACGGGAGAGGCCACAACAGTGAGAGGCCCGCGTACCGCAAAAAAAAATAATAAATAAAAAAAAAAATAAAACACAGACATCCTTTTTAAATACTTCAATCCCTTTCCATAATCCTCAGGAATTTCTAACCTGAGCATGACATGGAGACCATCACAGCCTTGGGACTCCTCAGGAGGTCCAGAGGTTAAGACTTTGTGCTTCCACTGCAGGGGGCACTGGTTCAATCCCTGGTTGGGAAACTAAGATGCCACATGGCGGGGCAAAAAAAAAAAAAAATTCAAAATCACTATCTTGTCCCTCCTCAGCCCTGCACCTCATCCCTTGTCACAGCCAGCTCCTTCACCCACCATCCCAATCCAATTGAATACTTTGAAATGCCCCACAAGAGTAATGTTCTCTTCCCTCTCAAGCCTTAGCACATGTCCGTACCTCTGTCTAGAATGCCTGGATCTCCCTACTCAGCCTGCCCTCTTCCTCTATGTAGTTCCTCTTCCTGTTTCCCCAGTCTTTCTTCGGAGGTTATCACCTGCAGAAAACCCTTCTGCTACACTCCCTGCCATAGGTTAGTTGCCCTCACAGTGGTTCCCCAGTACCCTGTGCGTTAGCCCTTTATCGGCATGCATACTGCATCATGATTTTCTCTTATTTTTTATCCAACTAGCATCACGGCAAGGCCGGAGTAAGTGCTACGTAAACAGTTTTGAATGCATGAAAACTTAAGTCACCCTATAGCAGGTATTTGTTGTACAAGTGTTTCTACCTTATCCATGATTCATTTCCCAAACAAATATGGACGAGAAGGCACAATGTGTGTTCTCCTTAGCTGAATAAGTACATTCATTTTAAAACAGAAAGTTGAAACATATGATAATCTCTCAGCAGGCGGGAGAGACAGAGTATGTATTCTATGAAACCTGGATGTGGTTTAAGACTGTTGAACTCAGGCAGGTCAGAAGCTGGACCTCTCTTATTTGCCATCAGTAATAAGGCCTATCAACCAGTGAATTGATGGCAGAAATGTCAGCAGTCACAGAAGCTAATGTGTGGCTCCTGTTATCTAGCTCATAGGCTCTAGCTACTACATACACAATAGGTTAATGAAAGGGAGCAGTACAATAGTTTTCCACATGACCATCATTTTTCACAAGCAGCTGAAGATTAAGAAAATACTGGCACAGCCCACTAGTTAAATGTTACACTAACTTAACACTTCCTAAAATTTTAAACTCTTCTAAGTTTTCTTTCTCCATTTTAATATACAAGCTACAAAGGTATTCAACTCAATTCCTAAGCCAGACACAATTTTAGTACTTTCTGCTTTAAGTAAAAAGTCTGATAGCTTTTCTTTCATCTCTCTCTTCTTCTGGTAACAGACCTTTCCTATCTATCATTCCATGTAGAGTCTTTAGGTCTATTCAGGGATTAGCCTGGCAACTTCTTATGTCAGTACTAAAATGTCACACAGTTGTTGCTCTTTTAAATTTTATTATAGAAGTGGTATTACAACCTGGGCAAAAAAAAAAAAAAGAAAAAATGACACCTTCCCCATCCCATGCTGCATAGGTATCAAACAACGTCCTTACAAACTAATGTTCTATTTTTTGCTGTAATGCCCTACTTGTCCAGTCTAACTTGTTGAGACAGAATAAGTTGTTATTTACTGTTATGCAGAGTTGCCGGTCAGAATACAGGACACAAAGTTAAATTTGAATTTCAGATAAACAATGAATAATTTCAAATGTAATATCCCATGCAATATTTCTATTATACTAAAAATTATTCATTAATCAATGAAATTAAATTTTAACTGGACATCCTCTAATTTTATTTGCTAAATCGAGTAAGCCTACCTGTGAGGGCTGAAGCCAGGAAGAGATCATCTCAAAAGTCACTTTCTATTTCCTAGCCAGCCACATCCCACCCACCCTTCCCACCATCTCATCTCCTTACCTGAAAAGCCTCACCATAAAAGTTACCAACTCAGAGATGCAACAGGAAAGGGCTTAGCTGTTCAGGTCCAGATCCAAGCCCGACCTCCTCATTTTCCATTGAGGAAACAGGGGTTCAGAGTTCAGCGGCTTGAACAAGGACACAGTAATGGGCTAGCGGAGCTCGAAGGGGTCCCATTTTTCTGTTGTTGTTGTTGTTATTAGTTATAAGCCTTGCATTCTAAAGGTCAGAGACTGGGGGGGGGGGGGGAAG
>NW_020172773.1:533872-664409 GCF_003031525.2 Neophocaena asiaeorientalis asiaeorientalis | reverse complement strand
GGGGGGGAAGCAGATTCATTTTCTTCAGAATGCCACTAACAAAGATAGCTAAACTTGGTTGGGTGGGATATGGTTATGTCCTCTCTTAGAAAGTAGAAAGGTCCCATAAATATCCACTTAATTGAATTGCATGCAGTATAATGCTCAGCAAACCAGTGGTTAAACCAGGAGTAAGAATATGTATATGGAGGTGTAGCAAGAGGACACAGAAAAGAGTTAGCACTAGAGGTGTCTGCATGTCCAAGGAAGCAGGAAAGCCCCTGGGGCCCCTGATGGTTTCTCCTCAGGACTGTACAAGAGCCTTTATAAACCAGTGATGGGCTTGCGTGGCACAACTGATACTTATCAAGGTAAAGGCACATCAGAAAACAATCAACATAAAATGATACATGTATATCTGAACATATTCAACTTATTTATGCTTAGAGACAACTGCCTTTGTGGGTCCAAGTCTGGGCCTGGTCTTCTCATGAACTTTCACTCTACACCCCCACAGATAAAACATCCATCTATATGGCATCTCTTGTGTGTTCCTGAGGTGTACTATAATTTTAATACTGTAAACTCTCAGACATATGATTCTCAAGATCATTCCCAGGCTCCTGAAGGACGCAGCCATCAGAGAAATCAATGGAAATAACACTCCGAGCAGAGAAAGGCCTCATAATACGTGAAGCTCAGAGCCTGTCTGCTGTCTGTCTTGAAAGTGAGCTAAGTGGGAATTTAGCATATGCTTTGGAACAAGAAGGAATAACAGGTTTACATTGTGCTGGTGGCTGGAGTGATGTGATGTAGTCAGGTACAAGGGAAAGGCAGTGTACATGATCAAAGGGATCCTGTGACTATGTAAACCACACAGAAAAACTGGCTTGGAACTAGAAAACCAAGCAAAAAGAAGACCTGGTCTACTAATAAATGCAATTCATAAAACTTAAAGAAGACAGAGAGAAATGGATCAGGTGCAAAAGCCATAGAGACATTTAGGACTGAAACTCAGATTGTGCCTGTAAAGACAGACATATACAGGGTGCTGGAGCCAGCTCTGGCTAGCCTCTGGGGGCCAATGGTGTACTTCTCTTCCCAGTGTCTCATGTTGGTAGTTTGAAAGTGGCCATGGTAGGAATATTTATATATGGAAATTGACAAATGCTACTAATCAGTGTGTGTTTGTTTTGCTTTCCTGAGAGCCAGTTTACATACACAGCACTGCCCACTACCTAAAACCCAGTAGAAGAAACATGACAGGAATGGTATAGCACCAACAAGCCCAGGATGCCTTCAAAGAAGATGGCCTGGGGCCAGAGGATGTGTTCATTGAGGCAGAAGAGGCAGGTCCAGAAATAGAATTGGAAAGAAGAGCCTGGTATAATTTCTCCAGATTTAAAAGTCCTACCTATCTGAATCTAAATCAGAATAGAAATTTAAGCAGTTTACCTCAAATTACGTTGAGGTAGAGAAAAGAGAACATGTAAATTTTAAATAATATTTAGAAATCAATGCTCTGTAAACATGCACATTTTTATTTTTATTTTGTTTGCTTCCTGAATTTTCTTTAAAAACAATTTCAAATCCTGTGTTTGCTGTCCTAAGGAGTATTGTTTCTAAACCTTAGTCTTGATAATCCCAAATGATGTTTCTGGAGCCAGGGCAGGGAGTGGGACAGAGATACCAAAATGGCAAGAAGGATGTAAAGTTAAACTTTGCCCATTTCCAAACAGAAACTAATAGCTATTTGAGCAAGCAGAGCTATACCTGGAATTTGCAAAGCTGCCTCCAGAGGGTCCAGAGGACCCCCACACACCAGTAAAAGCCCCAAATACATGAACAGCGCTTCAGTTGGCATCCTCAGGGGTAGGCCCTGAATTTGCTCAACAATATCAAAATTGCCCATTAATTTGCTTTTCCTGTAACTTCAAGACAAGGACAAACCTTTGACAATCTGTGTTTGTATGGGCAAGCAGATCATCACTTTTACACTTAAGCAGGAGATAATTGCTAAGCCTATTCCAAAGAACAGAAAAGAAACACATTTCTTACATTTTCTGTACCAAAAGTTTTGCCAATCCTGATAAAGAATTTTTAAAACAACTCTGATTATGAAATTACCCAGTATGTGCAAGAGAGAGCAGTCATCTCTTTTGCTCTGATGAGAAATTATTTTACTTACTACTGCAAATGTAATCGTCAGTTTATAAAGAATATGTAAAATAATGACTAGGGATATTATCAAAACTAAGTACAAGTATATGGTATACTGTGTGTGTGTGTGTGTGTGTGTGTGTGTGTGTATGTTGGGTTTTCTACTTTGAGCTCATGTAAAAACCTTCTTGATGTTTCTTTTTAAAAACTCACACTTAAAAACTCATTATTCAAGAAAATCTTCATTTTAAAGTATATATATATATATGTATTTACTGTTTTAGAGCAGGAAAATTATCATAGTAATCAATCAATTCAGAGCCTAGATGCTACAAATGAGGAAACTCCCACTGGTTTGTTAATGGAAGAGCTCAAGTCCAATCTTCTGGCTCTGAAACCAGTGTTCTTTCTACGACCATGATACACTGCTTCCCTGAAAAGGAATACCTTAATAACTACTGACTGAGGGGTATAAAATATTAAAGTATGTGGTATATTTAACAATTCAGGTGGAGTGAGGGCAAAGCAGGTTAACCAAAAGCAAAATACTATGAAGCCTGGATAATCCTACCTGCAGCAACCCAAGAGAGCCTCAGCTGGTGGCTTCAGTTAGGGCCATCTGCAATCTCGAATCCTTCCTCCTAACTTCGTGGTGAATGACTCTGACCAAGTAACCACAATGGGTAATTGCAAGACAAGAAGGCCTCTAAAATGGCTTCTACTGTAAAATGCTCATTGCTAAGTGCATGGTCACTTTCTTAACCACATGAGTACTTTCCTATGTGCTGGCATGCCAGGTAACTGCTGTTACAGAATCTGCATTGCAATTGCCTGGTATTCGTAAGAAAATGTCCAACTCTCTTTTGACACGTGAGAAGTCTTTATATACTACCCACAGAGAGTGCTTTGACTGTATTTCTACAGGGACAAAGTTGCTTTAAATTTTTGCCTCAGCATTATTTTATGTTTTCGGGAACAATGAATGGCACTGATGTATCAAATTTTTGTATCAATTGTTTTGACAGCTAAGAGCAAAGTTCAGAATGAGCTTTCTAATCCCCCATCGCTTATTCTATTTCTAGTTTACACTGACCTATGCTTGAAAAGCACTTGTTATTACAAAAATTAAATAAATATTGAGAAAGTGCTGATGATGCAGGTGTGGATCAGTAGAATTCCAAGGGATGCCATTCAAGTCATAATGGATGTGGATGGTGCCCCCTCTGGGGTTGTGCTATGTACAACCTGCATGGCCATGCAGAGTGGCATCATCTCCTTGGGGGCTCATTTTCCTATAATTATAAGAGGTGATCTCATATGTTTCACACTCTTCAGCAACTACTACCTCCTCAGCCCAGTTTTGCAAACTCCTCCCCCGGGTCTCAAATTCACAGATACCATACCCAACAGAACCACAACTACTTGATCTGTGATGACAAAGGGAAAACTTTCAGCTTAAAACTATGAGAGGTAGAGGATCTAAGCGGGAATGTACAGGTTCAAGTGCCCATCCAGCAACCTGAGCAAGTCACCTATGGACTCAACCTCACTCTCTTCAGGGGTAATGTGACAGTAGTGAAACCCGATTTTCCTCACTCTCTTACTGCAATGAGGTAATGAAATTGAAATCATCCATCACAATCCTGTCATCTACAGGGAGGGGCAGGGGATTCAACAGATATTAAAGAACCCTGAAGGAATTCCTATGATAGTCCTGAGATTTAGGCCAATCGTTGACCTAAGGACCACAATTCATTCAGTTAACCTAAGGGACTCAGGCACAACAGCTGCTTAATCATGGAGAAACCAACGTCAAAACTTGAGGAGACTGGGGAAAAAATGTATAAATAAATCGTAAAAAAAAAAATAAATTAATAATAAACATGCATAATCAACCTCACCTGCAATCAAAGGAGTGCAAATGTAAACATCAAGGAGAAAATATTTCTCACTTATCAAATTAACAAATCTTAAAAAATACTGGGGAAGTTGAAATGAGATACTGTTCCACACCACTAGCAAGACTATAAATTGGCATAATTTTTTAGTAAAGCAATATGACAGAAGGATACGAAGCCATTAAAAAGTTACTGCTCTTAACAAAAAGAATAAAATACCTAGGAATAAACCTACATAGGGAGACACAAGACCTGTATGCAGAAAACTATAAGACACTGATGAAAGAAATTAAAGACAATAACAACAGATGGAGAGATATACCATGCTAATTGAGTCATTTGTTGAGAGGTGGATGGATCTAGAGACTGTCATACAGAGGGAAGTAAGCCAGAAAGGGAAAAACAAATATCGTATATAATGCATGTATGTGGAACCTAGAAAAATGGTACAGATGAACCAGTTTGCAGGGCAGAAGCTGAGACACAGATGTAGAGAACAAACATATGGACACCAAGGGGTGAAAGCCACGGGGCAGTGGGGATGGTGCTGTGATGAATTGGGAGATTGGCATTGACATGTATACACTGATGTGTATAAAATTGATGACTAATAAGAACCTACTGTATAAAAAAGTAAATAAAATAAAATTTAAAAATTAAAAAAATAAAGTTAGTGCTTTTTGTCTTAGGAGTTCCATTTTTAGGAATAATCCAAAAGAAATAACCCAGAGATTTACATTAAAAGATATACAAGAGAGTAGAGGCCCCCGCTCACCAAAAAAAAAAAAAAAAAAAAAAAAAAGATATGCAAGAGAGTACATATGCTTGGGAGAAATTGCCCTCCCCCACCAAAAACCAAACCCTGTACTTCCAATAAAATCATGGTACATCCATCCAATAGATTATAAGGCAAAAACTATTTTTTAAAAGCAGAATGTTAAATGACATGCAAAATGACTCTATACAGTGTCAAGTAAGGAAGGTAGGATATAGACTTGCAATATGTGTAGTTAGCATATGGAGTGTACTTTGTAAAAGATAACTATAATCAATGGCAGTATTGAACAGGAAAACAATGACTGGACTATTTTTAAAAAGTTCAAAAATTGGCAAAACTAAACTATGGTGTTAGAACCGAAGACAGTCATTACCTTTGGGGAACAGAAACGGGATAGTGATTAGGAGGGTCTTCTGGGGTGCTAAGAATGTCTTATTTCTTTTACTTGGGTGGCAGTTATCCTGGTGGGCTCACTTTGTGATAATTCATTGAACACACTTGCAGCTGACTCATTTTTCTGTACGTGTGCCATACTTCAATAAAAGTTATACATATATTATTTGTTAAAGTATAAAGAAAAGCAAGGGAATGTTTGTCATACAATTCATAACACTGTTGAGGAGAAAGATTCAATCCTTATGTATTGATAATGTTCTACTTCCTGAAATGTGTGGAAGGTATATGGCTGATCTTTTCATTTTTTTTAACTTTTTAATGTACACAGCAGAACTTTAACTCCTACATCCATATACTTTAGAGTACAAAAAAAAGTTTGAGTATTTTTCTTTAAAAGAGAAAAGATATACAAAATCTTATGAAGTATATTTATGTATACCCTACCTGTGCATTTATGTGTGTGTGAAAGAGGCAGAGAAGAAGCATGATCTATTTATCTATCTGTTCATGGTAAAGAGATTGCAAAGATATACACTAGAATGGTCTTAGTGTTTCTCTTAAGACTACAGGTTATTTTTATTTTATGTACATCTTTTTGTATTTTCCAAAGTATTTTTAACAATCATATTACTTTTAGAATCTGAAAGGAAAAATACAAACTCTTCCTACGATTGAAAAAAAAAATCAGGTGCCACGCACGTATCACGCAGGTGTCACGGGCAGGGAGGGTTTGTGGGTGGGGCCGCGCGCAGAGGGGCGGGGCCTCGCGAATGTGATGTTTCAAACCTGGGCTTCCACGAGCACACAGACCAGCGTGGCCTCGGACTGGGACGTTTGGACTCAGACGCGGCCAGATGCGGCAGCTGGGAGGAATCCAGAGCTTCGCGCCGCCCCCGCTGGGCTGAGGCACAACTGCGTAGGTAGGGGGCCATTCAAGTCTGGTCGGTTAAAACTTTTCAATTCCCCTGGCTGGGTGAGAAGGAAGGGGGCCTTCAGGAAGAAGCTCGAGGAAGTTGGAGAAAGTAGGACCTCCTTTCTTCCTTACCACTCGAGAAACGTTGCCTATTGATAACCCTAATAAAGTAGCCAAGAAATCATTTCCTGCAGGCAGTTAGAAGACAGGGAGTTCCCAAGTGGCTCCCTGTCCCCTATACGCGGCACTCCCTATCACATTTGATGAGAAAGGAAAGGCCAAGATCCTATTTGGTTCCCGAGTAACAGACTTTTACTTTGTTTTGTCCTAACTTGTATTCCTTCATAAAGTGTATAATATGAGGACACTGACCTCTGGTCAAGCGAAAGATGATCACTATTTCACAGTCCAGATTTTATTACCACCTGTTTTCTCCCTAACTCATGATATTACTGTGTCTGTAACTTATCACTGAGGAACTGAAGACATCCTGTGTCACTGAGTGTGGTTTTAGGCAGAGAGACAATCTGACACAATTCTCTCTCTGACAATTGTCAGAGAGGCAATCTCTAAGACACAGACCATTTCTTCATTTGTGTACTCTAACATCATACATGGCATAAAATGTGTGCTCCGAGATGTTCGATGTATGAGTGACTGAATGAATGGTTGAATGAATGATTATCTTTAAAAGGAATCTGCCATTCAAAGGTGGCTCGGCATGAGCAATGAAAAATTGTATCAAGCTTGTTTAAAGTTTGCTTTGCACATTACTTGTCTATAAAATATTCATAAGTATCAGTAAGAATCTCTGTTTTTGGAACACCAGCAGAATATTTACCACTTTTAGTAAGCCACTAGTTTTAAATAAATGAATAAAAATTTATTTGTAATGGTAAATATTTTTGTTTAATTCCCTATGATTACATTTAATGTGCTAATAATGTTATTATACACAACAAAGGGCTGTGGATCTTTCACATGTCACCAGTAAGACCTTGGGCGCCATACAGGTGCTCTCTTTTACATATTATTGCAGGCTGGATGGACTGTTTTCCTCCAAATGGAAAAATAAATTAGGACCCAATTATAACATTTTACAGGTTTTTCCCCCCCTTCATGTGAGACAAGAGCTCAAGGATTTTTGTAAAGGGAAAGGTAAATAAAGGTAGAAGAGAAAAAGAATGCACTGGAAGCAAGAGATAGGCCAGAATCCTTCTAACCACCTAACTCTGCACACAGCATGTAGTTTTTCTTCATTGTCTTGATCTGAATAAGGAGTGAAATATTGATTCTGATATGGGAGAAAGGGATATGACCGGAGGCGAGGCTGTGTTGTGTAGTATTTCAAAGAGGTTTTTAATTTTTAAGCCTCTTTTTCAAGTGCATAGAAACAACGTAAACTGGTGAGTTGTCATGGTGTTTAACACAAATACATAATCAAGATAGAACTGAGATTTCTTTTATTTCCAAAGTGAAATTTTCGCTTAAGTACCTTTTCAACCCTGTTATTATAACCAAATAGCTAAAACCTCCAATCTGGTCATTTTCAAAGATCTATCCAAAGAGAAATAATTTTAAAGGCCATTTGAGAAAAATACCCTCTCCTTTATTCTTTTTTCTTTGTCAGAGTTTGGAATGGAAAATAACTACTTGTAACAGTATCTGCCCTAAATTCATAAAGCTGTTCATCTTCTGAGCACTGAAACCAGTAAGCTGGAAATTCATTACAGCTTAAAAGAAAACAACAAATGGACATGAATAATAATCACGATATACAGGACCTTAAAATGGTCTCCAGGCATAAACCCACAGTTCATTCCTTATAGCAGGAGAATTTTTTCTAATTAAGAAACACAACGGGGCTTCCCTGGTGGCGCAGTGGTTGAGAGTCCGCCTGCCGATGCAGGGGACACGGGTTCGTGCCCCGGTCCGGGAAGATCCCACATGCCGCGGAGCGGCTGGGCCTGTGAGCCATGGCCGCTGAGCCTGCGCTCCGCAACAGGAGAGGCCACAACAGTGAGAGGCCCGCGTACCGCAAAAAAAAAAAAAAGAAACACGATGACTAAAGCCACATCTCTCCACATAGCATTTGACTGCAATTTCTTTTTTTTTTTCCTTGTATGTGACATATCAGTTTAAAATAGATGAATAGGTACCCACACAATGGAAGGCTATGGTAACAAAAGCCATACAAACACCATATGCTCATGGGTGTTTAAATCCTTTTATATCAGGGAGCCTGGATTATTGTCTCTCAACTAGTGTAAAATATATCGAGTCATCTTCCTGGAAAGTAACATTCAAGTTGTAACATTTTGCACCCATGAAGCGCCTTGTTGAATTTTTTTCAGGCTGTTAATAAAATATTACAGCAGTCTAGTTTAAAGATCACTGAAGTAGAGACTATAACTTATCACAGCTCTGGCTAAATTTCAAAATACACATGATGAATGAGCATGAGTGAGGGGTCCAATAGAAAGAGCATTTTCCTGTCTAATTTTTTTAAATTGCTGAGCAATAATAACAACACTAAAAAGGATGCCAATAGTATAACAGCATTTTTCAAGCACTTACTATTACCAGGCAACCTTCTTCTATTACTCTTGTCAACAACTATGAGGCAGATATCATTAACTCATTTTGTAAATGAGGAAACTGAGAACACAATAGCCGTTACCAATATCAACATCATTCCAGATTCTCCATACGATGGGAAAAATAACTGTGATGGCAAACATTCAGCTTTACCTCTACATTTTAGAAAGCCTTAAGGGGTAAAATTTACATACCATATGATGTGGTATACATCTGTATACACCTAGGTATGTCTATTATAAAATGCTGAGGATTCATGTATTTGAACCACTAATAGTTCACAAATTTTAGGCAACTTTGAAAGGTAACTGAGCTGATTTTACACAGGATAAGCATTAGAATGTGTCCCTTTAACCTTAATTAGTAGAAGCTGAAGCTGTAGTCACATTGCAGTCTAGAATTGCATGACACGTGGAAAACTGATACGGTTTTAAGTAGATCATTTAAAAAGAAATGTTTCAGGAAGACTAGTGTTATTATCACTGGCTAGAAACAGAAATTACCAATAGAAATCAGAGCTCTTGGCAATTTCTTTTCATAAATGAATTGGCTGTTTCACCTATTTACTTAAATAAATGATTTATTAAACTGTAATAAATAGATATATGATAAAACAGTAATTAATTGATTAAAAAGTATTAATAGATAAATAAAATTTATTAAAGTAAATAATACAATTTATTCTCTTAAGATTTACTTAAGTTGCATGTGTGCCTTTCAAGGGTAAGCATTAATATATGGAATCAGAATTAAGACAGTAGGATTAAATTCCCTTTAACAAAGGAAGAGACTTGTATATAACTCTGTTTAATCTGTTGTTTTTAAAATGTGCTTGAAAAGATGGACTTGAAAATATTGGTCTTGCTTTTCTTCAGGCACCTTTAGTTGTTACTTATTAGGATAATAGTTCCACATGTTAGTTTAAGAGCTATTGGCACTCAACCTGGGTGGTGTTTCTCCACTAGAATAACTTTCCTTAGGAAATTCCAATTCTGGGTGTTCATCTGATTCCACATGCATGAATGCTTCAATGCTCTCCTACCAGTTATCACTTAAGTTCCTATTAGCCAGTATAACTCAAGCAGAAGAATTCAATGCTGTCTTTGAAGATCACCTAACTTATAGTTTGAAAAGACATTGTATTGTCACCCCTCCTTCCAAAAAAAGTGTGCAATTAACTTGTCAGAAATCAGCTCAGATTTGTTAAGTTTGAAGGAAGGTATAAGGCGCAAAACTACGACATAGTAACCACTTCACACCTCTGTTCAACAGACATTTGGAAACCTAGGTTGAAGCACAGAAAAAAAGGAATGCAATAGTCCTGTGACCTCCACAATCAGCTCTCAGCGTATATTCCCAAACGTAACTTATCTGTTCTACTTTAGGCAGGTGTGTGTGTGTGTGTGTGTGTGTGTGTGTGTGTGTGTGTGTGTTGAAAGCCCATGGGATCCTACTCAGATGATGAAGATAATGGAGGAAAAACATGCAGAAGGCATCTCAATGTCCTTAGGTACTGGGAGCAAGGCTTAATTAAAGACTCAAAAGTTCAGACCTCACTTAATTCCCTCATCTTCCCTCATCTTTTATATTCACTAATTTAGTTCACAGTGAAGAGAACACCGTGTTAAATGTGAGAGCCATTACCAGACTGATGGGCAAGACTTGATCTACGTTAAAAATCACATTTATTAATTTAAACATTTCAACCTGACTGCGTACAGAATCCCTTCAGATGTTGCCCATACATTCATTGGTCAATTCCATGAATACAGAAAAGGAAGTATAATCTGTAGTTCACAGAGGCTCTGTCTTCTCATGCAGTTCCCATTTCTTCCCATTTTCCTCCCAGAGATTCTGCCTTCCATGGGCCTTCATGTTATTCTGTCTGTTGTCACAGAATTTGTTCAACCAGTACCCACACTACACTGGTCATCTGGCTTTGGTCTTATCTTCCAGTAGTAGGTGACTACCTCTGTTTTCCACTTATCTCTCCCTCTCCCTAATTCTCAATATTTTTCATTCTTCCAGATCTTTCATATCTACAATATGCTGTCAAGAATAATGGGACACAGTTGGGTTATGGGTGGGGAGGGAGATGTAGTTTAAAAATGTCCCTCCAGGAGCCTGACGCATCTCTTCCTCCAGCCTTGAGAACACTGCTTCACTTTGGGACATTCATACCAGGAGATGTTACTTATGGTGGTATGGATGTTTTAAAGTGAGGGCAGAGGAAAAATGATTCCATTAATTTTTGTAGCAGAATTCATTGAGTGAGCTCTTGAGGCCTCATTTCTTTTAAAGTTGGAAAGTAGGGATGCAGAAAGGGACTATTTCTACTTACCAATCAGAGATAACTCAGTAATGATTTAAAATAGCCTCTTTGGGTAAATATCTTCCTCCTCCCCAAGACGCAGGACAGGGGAAGCTTACTCATGTTCATGGCAACCGAAATGGGAAGAGGCCTTGTGTCAATGCCTTCTCTAGTCCTCCCTGGCCTCTATTGATACATCCTTCTTTCCACCTTTTCCCCAGGATTGAGTGTTGACTGAAGTACAGTACAGTTGATCCTGAGTTCATTGATCTGGTCATCAGGTCATCAGATTTACCAGTGAATATATCAAACAGTTGCAGGGAGACTGGGTCATAAAAAAGCAAGCCTGGAGGGATTTTTTTTTCCCTTACCATAACTAAACTTTAAAAAATTATGATAATGATAGCAAGCAAATCATTCATGCCCAGTGCAGTTTGTTCAGGCTCTTCAGGGCCTTCAGAAACACAGGCAGAGAATCTCTTTTACTCTACCTACCCTACACACAATCTAATCATTCCCAAGCCAGTCACATGAACTGCATTTCATTTGTTTTGTGTGGTTTTGCCCTCCTGGAGAGTTCTGTAGAAAAACACCTTCTGATTTACTGTCAAATTTTTTCCCTGCCTTATTACTTGTATTCTCAAACAGTGCAGAGATTGTAGGTGGGGGAGTAAAGGGCATGTGTTTGGGAAAGTCTTACCTCTATTGCCTTGAACATATTAGAGATATTTTAAATTCCTAGCTAACTCTTATATCTCAGTCACCTATACATGTGTTTCTATTGTCTACTTTCTCTTTTGATTTTTGATTATGTTTTCTTGGGGAGTTTGAGGCATACTTAGTAATTTTGGGGTTTTTTTTTGCTGCATTGGGTCTTCATCGCTGCACAGGGGCTTTCTCCAGTTGCAGCGAGCGGGGGCTACTCTTCATTACCATGCACGTGCTTCTCATTGCAGTGGCTTCTCTTGTTGCAGAGCATGGGCTCGAGGCACGTGGGCTTCAGTAGTTGCAGCACGTGGGCTCAGCAGTTGCGGCACGAGGGCCCTAGAGCACAGGCTCGGTAGTTGTGGTGCATGGGCTTAGCTGTTCCACGGCATGTGGGATCTTCCTGGACCAGGGATCGAACCCGTGTCCTCTGCATTGGCAGGTGAATTCTCAACCACTGCGCCACCAGGGAAGTCCAGTAATTTTTTATTAAATGTTGACTATTTTGTATAGGAGACTGTAGAAGATCCAGGTGATGTATCCTGCTCTATAATGGATTCATCATTCCCTTCACTAGGCAGACAACACAGTAATTCACCTTAATTTAATTGGGGACTGTTGCATGTTGAGACTGGGTTGCAGGCCTGGAAATGGTCTATCTCTAGTTCACTCTGGTTCTCAAGAGTTTTCAGCTGTAAGTCTGATGTTTCTTTGAGGCCATTTCTCCTGCAGGTCTCACAAGACTGCCAACACTTTGCATTGCTTTGCAGAGGCTTTCTGCTTAGGTCTTTAGCATCTTGCCCCATGTAGCCCCTCAAGTTAGCCTTTTCTCTGGATAGTAAACATCTCTGTGCTTGAATTTCCCCAGGTATCTACCCAAAACCATACTGGTTTCACCCAGTACCCTAAGTAAAATGCTGAGATTCTCAGCCCCCTCCCCATACCAAATTGGCAAACATTGCCCTGATACAAAATGGCTGTAAAAGTCAGCTCATTTCCATGAAGAAGTTATACCCTATCCATTTCTCATTGCCTCCCAGTACACTCATACTGATTACCTGGTATTTAATCCTGCTTTTCTACTTGGTCTCAACAGAAATTCTGGTCTGCTACAAACTACTCCACCGGATAAGCAGAAGCTAACATGTAACTGAATAGTTCAAATGATATATTTTGGCAGGTTCAAATTGTTGAAATAGTAATTTTGAAATATGACTTTTTTTCAAGTTTGATACACATCAAAACTATTTTTTTCCCCAAGAAGTTCTTTGATTTCATGGTTCTCTTTTTCTGAGATCAGTGGGGAAATACTAGTGGATGATTAATATACAACCAGTTTTCAAATATTATTCAACTCTGTAAACCTGTAAATCTTCATTAAGTGTAATTGAAACATGATTGAAAAAATAAAAAATGTACTTCTAAACTATTTTGATATCTTCTCTAGCTTAATTCCAAAATTAATTTCTCTCACAGACAAATGTATTGATTTGTCTATGAGAGAAATTATTTATTCTAGAAAAAGTATAATTATTTATACTAGAAGAAGAGTCAGAAGAAATCTTCAAATAATAGTACTAAAAACTATACAAGAAATTAAATTATTGTTTTTTTTATTTTATTTTTCATGGGGGAAGAAGGGGCAGTGTAGTGTGGTTGAGAGGAGAGGCCCAGGGGACTCTCTTTGCCCCTTCACCCCCTTTTTATATCCCAAAGGAAAGTAGAGGGAAGCTGCCTCTGCCTTGAAATGAGGCTATGTGCTTCAAACCTGGGGACAGGGATAAGAGAGGATCTGTGCTTTAGGCAACCTGAGCCAGAAGCAGAGGGGTATTGGGGAGGATACATGATGCTTATTGCTTTGTATGTTTCACTGGGAAGGAGGGCACCACCAACAGTAGCTCACAGATTTGTAAACTGAGCCTACTGGCTTCAAGAGGGGAGCAATGAAGTCAAATTAAATATGAGTCATTTGTGCAAAAATAACAAACAAATATATACAAGATCTAAATAGTTCCATTTGAAAGAACTTCATAATTATCTTTAGTAAAATATCAAACTAAAACTCTTGCAAAGAATCAGGTAAACCCTACTTTTGGCTCAGAAATTTATGATGTGAAATGGCTTGGCATGCATAGGAAGGTAGATAAATAGTTCATATTCTAATCCTCTCTCTCTCTCCTTCTCTCTCTCTCACTCTTTTTCTCTTCTCTGCCAGGTTCCATGGTAAGTGCATATAACATTGTACCATTAAGCCACAGGCAAATCATACAAAAATACCCCAACCAATAGTTTCTCAAGTGTTAAAAATGCCTTTTATTCTTCAGCCTCTAAAGGAGAAGACAGTTTAGGGTAAGTTAAAAGGCACTGTAAACATACTAGAAAATATTAAAATGACAATAGTGATAATTCTGTTATACAATATGGTTGGAGATTAGGGGATTTCTACGTTCACTCTCTACCTGTCTCCACCCCACTCCAAAACATAGTTTACAGAGATTTATAATGATCTTAGGTGAAAATAAATATCCAGTTCAGCCTCAGGGGAAAATAATTTAGGAGCAGTCTCATATTCATGCCTCAGGTTCTACTTGTGAGGTAAGAGTGGCAAATATTAATTATTCATGCATTACCCATGATGCACCCATTTTATGGATCATGCACTATGTGACTGGTTATATGTGATAACAGTGAAAATAGATTAGCTATCCCTCTTTGTGTGGATATTCTCTCATTTTACCAATTGCTCTCCAGGACACAAAATTCCCAGAGAATAAATATCCTGAGATTCCATTTTTATGTAAATATTAGTCGCCAACTTTTGAAATTTAAGAAGAAAAATGATGTGTGTGTGCGCATGCCAATGTAAACAAAGCTTCACAATGTAAAGCAAAGCATCAATTATTAAAAGTCATAAGTATGCTTTATATATGAATATTATGTTTATAATTTGCTCATGATATAGTATATATACTATATGTAACACCATAATAGCTACCCTTTGTAGAGAAGTTATATGCTAAATGATGCATTAGTTCCTAACAGATGTTGCTTTGTTAATCCTTCAGTCATCCCTATGAGGAATGAACTGGATGAAAAAAACAAGATCCATCAAAGTAAAATAACTTACTGAAAGTTTCTTCAGCAAAGAAGAAACAGTTAGGATTTGAGCTTATATGTCCTCAACTCTAAAACACAGGTCCTGTCTACTATGACATTTCAATTCTTGAGCTTGGAGCACCCTCCCAGGAAAGTCAGATAGCAGTTCTGAGCTCTTACTCCCAAGCTCCTATGAAGCACAATCCATTTTATTCACCTTTATAATTCCCCAGGAAAGAGCCTAGTATTTTCCCCTAGCAGGAACTCAACAAGTGTTGACTAAATGGATGAATGAACGTCTAACAATAGTCCATCCTTATAAACTTCTTTTTCGGGAAGCTAATCATATAGACTTTAAAGTATTTCCTTAGCATCAGATAAAGGAAGCATCTATCTACCTATCAGACTGCTTCATCAGTGCCAGCCCAGGTACCAGTTTTACCACAGCAACATGAAATATATACATCATTGGCTCAGTGCCAGCATGGTCACCCAACTACCTATATCAGACTCCAATGGAGTAGACTGACCTTGGACATACTTAGAGCACCAGTAAAGTAGCATTACCAAGAGAATAATTCTCTAGGAAAACCTTGCATTTAATCACTGTATTGTGTTACATAAGTGAAATCTCATTGATCTTAAGAAATGTACACTGAAGTAATACAGGGTAATGAGACATGATACCTGCAACCTAACCCACAAATAACTCTGAAAAAAATAAATAATATAAATGTATATATGTGTATGTGTCTCTGTATACCTGTCTACACTACACACACACACACACACAATTATAAATAAGGGCAAAATGTTTAAAATTGGTAAATCTGGGTAAAGGACAATTGAGAGTTCTTGATATTATTCTTACAACTCATCTATAAATTTAAAATTATTTCCAAAAAGTTAATTAGTTCATTTTATTTCTTTTTTTAATATCTTTATGAGTATAACTGCTTTACAGTGTTGTGTTAGTTTCTGCTGTATAACAAAGTGAATCAGCTATACGTATACATATATCCCTGTATCCCCTCCCTCTTGTGTCTCCCTCCCACCCTCCTTATCCCACCCCCTCCAGGTGGTCACAAACCACCGAGCTAATCTCCCTGTGCTATGCACCTGCTTCCCACAAGCTATCTATTTTACATTTGGTAGTGTATATATGTCAATGCTACACTCTCACTTCATCCCAGCTTACCCTTCCCCCTCCCCGTGTCCTCAAGTCCATTCTCTACGTCTGCATCTTTATTCCTATCCTGCCCCTAGGTTCCTCAGAACCTTTTTTTTTTTTTGATTCTATATATATGTTTTAGCATACAGTATTTGTTTTACTCTTTCTGACTTACTTCACTCTGTATGACAGACTCTAGGTCTATCCACCTCACTACAAACAACTCAATTTTGTTTCTTTTTATGGCTGAGTAATATTCCATTGTATATGTGTGCCATGTCTTCTTTATCCATTCATCTGTCAGTGGACACTTATGTTTCTTCCATGTCCTGGCTACTATAAATAGTGCTGCAATGAACATTGTGGTACATGACTCTTTTTGAATTATGGTTTTCTCAGGGTATATGCCCAGTAGTGGGATTGCTGGGTCGTATGGTAGTTCTGTTTTTAGTTTTTTAAGAAACCTTCATACTGTTCTTCACAGTGGCTGTATCAGTTTACATTCCCACCAACAGTGCAAGAGGGTTCCCTTTTCTCCACACCCTCTCCAGTACTTACTGTTTGTAGATTTTTTGATGATGGCCATTCTGACCAGTGTGAAGTGGTACCTCACTGTGGTTTGGATTTGCATTTCTCTAATGGTTAGTGATGTTGAACATCCTTTCATGTGCTTCTGGGCCACCTATGTGTCTTCTTTGGAGAAATGTCTATTTAGGTCTTCTGCCCATTTTTCCTTGGGTTGTCTGTTTTTTTGATATTGAGTTTCATGAGCTGCTTGTATGTTTTGCAGATTAATACTCTGTCAGTTGCTTCATTTGCAAATATTTTCTCCCATTCTGAGGGTTGTCTTTTCATCATGCTTATGGTTTCCTTTGATGTGCAAAAGCTTTTAAATTTCATTAGGTCCCATTTGTTTATTTTTGTTTTTATTTCCATTTCTCTAGGAGGTGGGTCAAAAAGGATCTTGCTGTGATTTATGTCATAGCGTATTCTGCCTGTATTTTCCTCTAATAGTTTTATAGTGTCTGCCCTTACATTTAGGTCTTTAATCCATTTTGAGTTTATTTTTGTGTATGGTGTTAGGAAGTGTTCTAATCTTATTCTTTTACATGTGGCTGTCTAGTTTTCCCAGCACCACTTACTGAAAAGGCTTTTCTCCACTGTACATTCTTGCATCCTTTATCAAAGATAAGGTAACCAAAGGTGTGTGGGTTTACCTCTGGGCTTTCTATCCTGTTCCACTGATCTCTATTTCTGTTTTTGTGCCAGTACCATGCTGTCTTGATCACTGTAGCTTTGTAGTATAGTGTGAAGTCTGGAAGCCTGATTCCTCCAGCTGCATTTTTGTTTCTCAAGATTGCTTTGGCTATTCGGGGGTCTCTTGTGTTTCCATACAAATTGGGAAATTTTTTGTTCTAGTTCTGTGAAAAATGCCATTGGTAGTTTGATAGGGATTGCACTGAACCTGTAGATTGCTTTGGGTAGTATAGTCATTTTCACAATGTTGATTCTTCCAATCCAAGAACATGGTATATCTCTCCATCTGTTTGTATCATCTTTACTTTCTTTCATCAGTGTCTTATAGTTTTCTGCATAGAGGTCTTTTGTCTCCTTAGGTAGGTTGATTCCTAGGTATTTTATTCTTTTTGTTACAGTGGTAAATGGGAGTGTTTTTCCTCAATTTCTCTTTCAGATTTTTCATCATTAGTGTATAGGAATGCAAGAGATTTCTGTGCATTAATTTTGTATCCTGCTACTTTACCAAATTCATTGATTAGCTCTAGTATTTTTCTGGTAGCATCTTTAGGATTCTCTATGTATAGTATCATGTCATCTGCAAACAGTGACAGTTTTACTTCTTCTTTTCCAATTTGGATTCCTTTTATTTCTTCTTCTTCTCTGCCGTGGCTAAAACTTCCAAAACTATGTTGAATAACATTGACGAGCGTGGGCAACCATGTGTTGTTCCCAGTCTTAGAGGAAATGGTTTCAGTTTCTCACCACTGAGAATGATGTTAGCTGTGGGTTTGTCATATATGGCCTTTATTTTTATTTTTTTTAACATTTATGGCTGAGTAATATTCCATTGTATATATGTGCCACATCTTCTTTATCCATTCATCCGATGATGGGCACTTAAGTTGTTTCCATCTCCGGGTTATTGTAAATAGAGCTGCAATGAACATTTTGGTACATGACTCTTTTTGAATTTTGGTTTTCTCATATATGGCCTTTATTATTCTAATGGTAGGTTCCCTCTATGCCTACTTTCTGGAGAGTTTTTATCATAAATGGGTGTTGAATTTTGTTGAAAACTTTTTCTGCATCTATTGAGGTTATCATATGGTTTTTACCCTTCAGTTTGTTAATATGGTGTATCACGTTGATTGATTTGCATATACTGAAGAATCCTTGCATTCCTGGGATAAACCCCACTTGCTCATGGTGTATGATCCTTTTAATGTGCCGTTGGATTCTGTTTGCTAGTATTCTGTTGAGGATTTTTGCATCTATGTTCATCAGTGATACTGGCCTGTAGTTTTCTTTTTTTGTGACATCTTTGTCTGGTGTATTTGTCTGGTTCGGGTACCAGGGTGACGGTGGCCTTGTAGAATAAGTTTGGGAGTGTTCCTCCCTCTGCTGTATTTTGCAAGAGTTGGAGAAAGATAGGTGTTACCTCTTCTCTAAATGTTTGATAGAATTCACTTGTGAAGCCATCTGGTCCTGGGCTTCTGTTTGTTGGAAGATTTTTTTTTAACTTTTTATTTATTTATTTTTTTTGCAGTACGCGGGCCTCTCACTGTTGTGGCTTCTCCCATTGTGGAGCACAGGCTCCGGACACACAGGCTCAGTGGCCATGGCTCACGGGCCCAGCCACTCCGCTGCATGTGGGATTCTCCCGGACCTGGGCACTAACCCGTGTCCCCTGCACCGGCAGTCGGACACTCAACCACTACGCCACCAGGGAAGCCCCTGTTGGAAGATTTTTTTTTTTCTTTTGCGGTACACGGGACTCTCACTGTCCTGGCCTCTCCCATTGCGGAGCACAGGCCCCGGACGTGCAGGTCCAGCGGCCACGGCTCACGGGCCCAGCTGCTCCGTGGCATGTGGGATCCTCCCGGACCGGGTCACGAACCCGCGTCCCCTGCATCGGAGGCGGACTCTCAACCACTGCACCACCAGGGAAGCCCTAGAAGATTTTTAATCATAGTTTCAATTTCTTGTGATTGGTCTGTTTATATTTTCTGTTTCTTCCTGGTTCAGTCTTGGAAGGTTGTACTTTTCTAAGAATTTGTCCATTTCTTCCAGGTTGTCCATTTTATTGGCATAGAGTTGCTTGTAGTAATCTCTCATGATCCTTTGTATTTCTACAGTGTCAGTTGTTACTTCTCCTTTTTCATTTCTAATTGCATTGAGTTGAGTCTTCTCCCTTTTATTCTTGATGAGTCTAGCTAATGGTTCATTAATTTTATCTTCACAAAGAACCAACTTTTTGTTTTACTGATCTTTGCTATTGTTTCCTTCATTTCTTTTTCATTTATTTCTGATCTGATCTTTATGATTTCTTTCCATCTGCTAACTTTGGAGTTTTTTTGTTCTTCTTTCTCCATCTGCTTTAGGTGTAAGGTTAGGTTGTTTATTTGAGATGTTTCTTATGTCTTGAGGTAGGATTGTATTGCTATAAATTCCCTCTTAGAACTGCTTTGCTGCATCCCATAGGTTTTGGGTCTTCATTTCTTCATTGTCATTTGTTTCTAGGTATATTTTGTTTTCCTCCTTGATTTCTTCAGTGATCTCTTGGTAATTTAGTAGCATATTGTTTAGCCTCCATGGGTTTGTACTTTTTACAGTTTTTTTTCCTGTAATTGATATCTAGTCTCACAGCATTGTGGGTGCAAAAGATACTTGATACGATTTCTATTTTCTTAAATTTGCCGAGCCTTGATTTGTGACCCAAGATATGATCTATCCTGGAGAATGTTCCATGAGCACTTGAGAAGAAAGTATATTCTGTTGTTTTTGGATGGACTGTCCAATAAATATCAATCAAGTCTATCTTGTTAAATGTGTCATTTAAAGCTTGTGTTTCCTTATTTATTTTCATTTTTGGATGATCTGTCCATTGGTGAAAGTGGGGTGTTAAAGTCCCCTACTATTACTGTCGATTTCTCCTTTTATGGCTGTTAGCATTTGCCTTATGTATTGAGGCACTCCTATGTTGGGTGCATAAATATTTACAACTGTTATGTCTTCTTCTTGGATTAACACCTTCTTGATCATTATGTAGTGTCCTTCTTTGTCTCTTGTCTTTATTTTAAAGTCTACTTTGTCTGATATGAGTATTGCTACTCCAGCTTTCTTTTGATTTTCATTTACATGGAATATCTTTTTCCACTCCCTCACTTTCAGTCTGTTATGTGTCACTAGGTCTGAAGTGGGTCTCTTGTAGACAGCATATATATGGGTCTTATTTTTGTATCCATTCAGCCAGTCTGTGTCTTTTGGTTAGAGCACTTAATCCATTTACATTTAAGGTAATTATCAATATGTATGTTCCTATTACCATTTTCTTAATTGTTTTGGGTTTGTTTTTGTAGGTCTTTTCCTTCTCTTGTGTTTCCTGCCTAGAGAAGTTCCTTTAGCATTTGTTGTAAAGCTGATTTGGTGGTGCTGAATTCTCTTAACTTTTGCTAGTCTGTAAAGGTTTTAATTTCACCACTGAATGTGAATGAGATCCTTGCTGGGTAGAGTAATCTTGGTTTTAGGTTTTTCCCTTTCATCACTTTAAATATGTCCTGCCCCTCTCTTCTGGCTTGCAGAGTTTCTGATGAGAGATCAGCTGTTAACCTTATGGGGATTCCCTTGTATGTTATTTGTTGCTTTTCCCTTGCTGCTCTTAATATTTTTTCTTTGTATTTAATTTTTGACTGTTTGATTAATATGTGTCTTGGCATGTTTCTCCTTGGATTTATCCTGTATGGAACTGTCTGCGCTTCCTGGACTTGACTATTTCCTTTCCCATGTTAGGGAACTTTTTGACCATAATATCTTTAAATATTTTCTCAGACCCTTTCTCGTTCTCTTCTTCTTCTGGAACCCTTATATTTTGAATGTTGGTGCATTTAATGTTGTCCCAGAGGTCTCTGAGACTGTCCTCAATTCCTTTCATTCTTTTTTCTTTATTCTGCTCCCTGGCAGTTATTTCCACTAATATATCTTCCAGGTCACTTATCCGTTCTTCTGCCTCAGTTAATCTCCTATTGATCCCTTCTGGAGCATTTTTGATTTCATTTATTGTGTTGTTCATCATTGTTTCTTTGCTCTTTAGTTCTTCTAGGTCCTTGTTCAATGTTTCTTGTATTTTCTCCATTCTATTTCCACAATTTTGGATCATCTTTAGTATCATTACTCTGAATTCTTCTTCAGGTAGACTGCCTATTTTCTCCTAATTTGTTTGGTCTGGTGGGTTTTTACCTTGCCCCTTCATCTGCTGCATATTTCTCTGTCTTCTCATTTTATTTAACTTACTGTGTCTGGGGTCTCCTTTCTGCAGGCTGCAGGTTTGTAGCTCCTATTGGTTTTGGTTTCTGCCCCCAGTGGGTGAGGGTGGTTCAGTTGGTTGTGTAGGCTTCCTGGTGGAGGGGACTAGTGCCTGTGTTCTGGTGGGTGAGACTGGATCTTGTCCTTCTGGTGGGCATGGCCACGTCCGATGGTGCATTTTGGGGTGTCTGTGAACTTAATATGACTTTAGGCAGCCTCTCTGCTAATAGGTGGGGTTGTGTCCCTGTCTTGCTATTTGTTTGGCATGGGGCGTCCAGCACTGGAATTTGCTGGCTGTTGGGTGGAGCTGTTTCTTAGTGTTGAGATGGAGATCTTTGGGAGACCTCTCGCTGATTGATATTATATGGGGCTGGGAGGTCTCTGGTTGTCTAGTGTCCTGGACTTGGCTCTCCCACCTCAGAAGCTCTGGCCTGACACCTGGCTGGAGCACCGAGACCATACCAGCCACGTGGCTGGGAAGGAAAGGAAGAAAAAAAACACAACGAACAAGTAGAACCCCAATCCAAATCGTAAAAGCAAAACTAAACAGACAAAATCACACAAATAAACATACACACACGGTCATGAAAAGAAAACAAACAACAACAACAAAAAAATACAAACTGTCA
Organism: Neophocaena asiaeorientalis asiaeorientalis; assembly: GCF_003031525.2. Taxonomy (NCBI): domain Eukaryota; kingdom Metazoa; phylum Chordata; class Mammalia; order Artiodactyla; family Phocoenidae; genus Neophocaena; species Neophocaena asiaeorientalis. The sequence goes on along the minus strand of NW_020172773.1, from coordinate 642,234 downwards.
GCACCCTCGGACAGAGGATAAAAGCAAACCTAAACAGACAAAATCACACAAAGAAACATACACATACACATTCACCAAAAGAAAAACAAAATTTTTAATATTAAAAATAATTAAATTAAAAATAAAGAAAGAGAGCAACCAAACCAATAAATCCACCAATGATAATAAGCACTAAAAACTAAGATAAACATAAAAACCAGAAGCAAATTAGATGCAGAAAGCAAACCCCAAGTCTACAGTTGCTCCCAATGTCCACCACCTCAATTTTGGGAACATTCGTTGTCTATTCAGGTAATCCACAGACTCAGCGTTCATTAAGTCGATTGTGGAGATTTAATCTGCTGCTCCTGAGGCTGCATGAAGAAGTTTCCCTTTCTCTTCTTTGTTCACACAGCTCCTGGGGTTCAGCTTTGCTTTTGGCTTTGCCAAAACCTAAAGGCTCTTCCCCGCCCAGACAGGAGGGTGTTACAGCAGCAGCTGATTAGGGCTCTCTTGCTCACTCAGGCCAGGGAGAGGGAAGGGTACAGTAGTCATAATTCGAATGCAGGATGAGCCTGCAGTGGCAGAGGCTGGCATGACATTGCTAAAGCCTGAGGTGTGCCATGTGTTCCCCCGGGGAAGTTTTTCCTGGATCACGGGAGCCTGGCAGTGGCGGGCTGCACAGGCTCCCTGGAGGGGAGGTGTGGACAGTGACCTGTGCTTGCACACAGGCAATTTGGTGTCAGCAGCAGCAGCGTGAGCATTTCGTGCCCGTCTCTGTGGTCAGCACTGATAGCCGTGGTGCGCACCGTCTTTGGAGCTCGTTTAGGCGGTGCTCTGAATCCCCTCTCCTCATGCACCCTGAAACAATGGTCTCTTGCCTCTTAGGCAGCTCCAGACCTTTCCCCGGACTCCTTCCTGGCTAGCTGTGGCGCACTAGCCCCCTTCAGGCTGTCTTCACACAGCCAACCCCAGTCCTCTCCCTGGGATCTGAACTCCGAAGCCCGAGCCTCAGCTCCCAGCCCCGCCCGCCCCGGCGGGTGAGCAGACAAGCCTCTCGGGCTGGTGAGTGCTGGTCGGCACTGATCCTCTGTGAGGGAATCTCTCAGCTTTGCCCTTTGCCCCTATTGCTGTGTTAGTGCGTGGAAACTTTTCCTCCTTCACAGCTCCCTCCTAGAGATGCAGGTCCCGTCCCTATTCTTTTGTCTCTGTTTTTTCTTTTTTCTTTTGCCTTCCCCAGGTACATGGAGAGTTTCTTGCCTTTTGGGAGGTCTGAGGTCTTCTGCCAGTGTTCAGTAGGTGTTCTGTAGGAGTTGTTCCACATGTAGATGTATTTCTGATGTATTTGTGGGGAGGAAGGTGATGTCCACGTCTTACTCCTACACTATCTTGAAGGTCTCAATTGGTTCATTTTAAAGATACATTTCCTACCTTTGGGTAGATATAACTTTAAAACATGTTTGAGAAAACTTAATAATTTAAAGGGTAAATCAAAGGATAAGAAATCTTTGTGGTTACTGTTCATTAATTGTGTGACTTTCTGCAAACAAAGCACTAAACTGTTCAATATATGTTTCTTCATTTGGAAACTGCAACTGCGATAACCATTTACCTTGTGTATTATGGGGAGGCAGTGGAGTGAGGTAGAAAGAACTCTGAGAGTTGCAAGATGTGGTTGAAAGCACTGATTCGCTGTGTGACCATGAGCAAGTCATTTCACCTGCACAAGACTCCATTTCTTCATCAGCAAAATAAGGATATTAGATGAGAGCGTATTGGGAAGGCTGTCCATCTCTATCCTTCTACAATTCTGAGTTATAGTTTAAGAAATAAAATGTTAAAGTCTAAGAAGTAAGAGCCATATCAACAGAATTAAAGAGATGGCCAAAGTTGGGGGAAAAATTTTTTTTTCTTTATACATCTGTACAGTCTCAGACTCTTAGGTAAATAGAAACTTGGATTACTTTTATAGAAGGACAGAGCAGTGTTTGCAAAGAAACAGAACTTTCTCTCAGGATGCCAGTGAATTTGGCAGGCTGATTGCATTTGTGTTTCAAGAAGAAATGTAGCCAAATGTCTCTGAAGTACATTGAAACATGACTTGCCCTACCCTCATATTCCTCCCACAACAAATGAGTTACTGTTTTTACAATCAAATTAGATTAAGGATTTTTGAGAAGTACAGTTGTGTCCTCATGGACCACACTTGTAAAGATAGCAAGTTGTATCATTATCACTTCCCCCAAAAGCTCTGATTTTTCTGATGCTTTTGGTTCTGAATGAGCCACACTTTATGTCAACAAAGCATCAGGGAAATTATTTATTTCTCAACAAAGACTAAAGTAAAAGAGACCAGGATAGGCACATCATAAATATTGTTGAATGAGAGTAGCAAACAATAAAAATAGGAAAAACAAAACAAAACAAAAGACAGAATAAGGATGCCACAGTGTCTGGAGAAGCATTCCATAGTGAAGTCAATTTGTAAAAAGCTAGCTTATATTTAGGTGACTCCCAACTAAACTGTCTAAGTTTCTGTAATATGGTACAGCAGGAAAAAAGAGGTAATTTTGAATTTTTCAATAAATGTACAATAAAATAAGATACAGTCATCTGTTTGTCCAGTTAAAAAAATATTAACTGTATGCTTACTCTGTGTCTAGAACATTCTGAATATATAGCAGTGAACTAGCATACAAGGTGCATTCTCTCAGGGAGCTTATATTCTGTTGGATAAAAGGTATACATGAATGAAATATATATATACACACACACACACACACACACACACACACACACACATATACATATGAGTAAATATATCTGTGATAAGTGGTATGGTGAGATTTAAAATAGATATATGACTGAGCGCTGTTACTTTAATTCATTAGAGAAGGTTTCTTTAGGAATGGACATTTAAGTTATGATCTGAGTAACATGAAAAACAGTGAAGAGAACACTCTAGACCAACTAGTGCAAAGGCTCCAAGGTGGGAATGAACTTGTTAAATTAGCAGAACAGAATAAAAGCCAGGTGGCTGGAATACAGTAGACAAGGGAGGAAATACATGATGAATTTTCAGAGGGTGCAGGGGGATAAGGGATTTGTATTCTATTCTAGGTGTTGTGGGCAGCCATTTAAAGGTCTTAAGCAAGAACATGGTGGGATCTGATTTTCATTTAAAAGGACGACTTGGGCTGCTGTGTGTGAGAAAGCAATTGCAATAGTCTAGGCAGGAGATCATGGGTCCTAGAAGGTATCATCATGAATATGGAAAGAGGTGGACCTTTGAAAGAAAGAGTCAGTAGGACCTCATGATGGATTGGAGTTAAGTAAAGGAAAGGATCAAAGAAAACTTGTAAAGTTCTGTCCTGGCCAATGGATGTGGGGGCATGTACTGGAATGGGAACACTAGGAGATGGGCAACTTAAGATGAGATGAGATTTAAGAAACCTGTTTTCGGCTTGTTAGTTTTAAGATGTATATTAGACAAACCAAGTAGAGATGTCATATAAACAGTGGGGTACACAATTTTGAACTTCTGGGAGTATTACATACATTATCTTTTTTGATTCTCACGTGATTCTCCTGTACCCAATCATTCCCGTTTCCAGAGGAGGAAAATAACATTTAGAGAGATTAAATAACGTCTCCTAGAGCATACAGTTCATACATAATAAATCTAGAATTCAAACCTTTCTTGCATCTCCTAACAGGATGTTCTTTCCACTGCGTGAAGAACAATGAAGGCACCTTTCTAATGCTTTCCTCTCTCTGATACAACACAGCAGTTGTTCACAGTGTACCAGGTACAATGAAGCACAGTTGCTTTGATGCCATTATTCCCATTTGGTGACTTGGTGATCAGCAAATGGTTTGGTAATTTCAAGTCTGAAATCCCTGGAATCCACTCAGTGTGGAAGTGTAATGTCCACATTATTTTTTTCCTGAGTTTAATGACTTCTGGAATACAACAGGACCATCCTTACACTGGCAACTAAAGATCTTATGAAAAACAATTAAATTCTAATGCGTTTCTCAACAAATTTGGTTCATATACTTGTTAACCATAAATCACCACTTCATTTTGTTACCATTTTAAAAGGAATCCTACCCAATAAAACAGCAGTAAAATTGAATGCCTAGTTACTAAACTTTTAAAAATGTTTTCTAAGGTAGGGAAAGTATAAATCCCAATCAATGATGGTGAAATGCAGAGGAATTTATTATCCTGTGGTCCAAAAGCTATGGAATTTGACATCGAATGTCCCAAGTTCGAGTCTTAGGTCTGGTAGATTCTCTTGGTGATCCCTCAAGTTGTTTAACCTCTTGCTTTCCTCATTAGTAAAATAAGGGTAATAATATTTATGCAAAAGAGTTGCTGTGAGAAACAAGTGGAATAGTCCAGTGAGATAACTTTGTACACTGGGAGTACCTGTTGGCTGCTATCATTATTCATGAAACACTGCACAGTATGTTTTATTTTGTGTTTCTTAATAAGCGTCATGAGCCCAATTCACTCTCCCTTCTGATAATGGTGAGCTATTCCTTATGGTTACCTGGATAAAAGAGAAGAAAAATCGCCTGTATAGGGATGCCTCTCATTCTTCCTCCTCTCAAAAGCAAATCTCTTAAACTCCATCAGTCCCATGTTCCCACAGAAGCATGTTCATTATTGCTACCATACTACTCACACCAACCATGCACTCATATGAATAACAAATGTGTACTGAGGACCTACTATGTTCCAGGCTCTGAAGGAGCTAAACATCAGTATAGAAAAGACTGTGATACATTTCTGCCCCTCCAGCAGTTCACAGTCTTGTAAGAGAATGTCTCCTCTGTATAAAGTTATTTCTCTGTACATCCCTCTCCCCATCCTACACCTTTACTCCCAGCTATGAGCTCTAGAATGCCAAGAACGCTGTCTTGGTCATCCTTAGTTTCCTTTATAACACATAGCACAGTACATTTCTCTTGGTAGGTGTCCAATAAATAATTATTGGATCAAAAAAAATCTTTCGTAGTGTGTTTTTTAAAATATCAAGGTGTACTAGTGGACTAACAAGCAAGATGTTATTCCTTATGATGTCTCTCTGGTTACATTTAACAACAAGTTAAAATTAGATCTTTTTTTTTTTTTTTTTTTAAGAAACAAAACCATAGCAACTGTGATGTTGAATGTTTCAAAGAGCAAATTTTTAAGGGTTCTCTTTTACTGGATTACCCATGTTTGAGCTGCCTATTTCAATCAAAATGCTAATAAATAATTTGTTTTACTAATAGCCATGTAAACCACTGATTGTATCTACGAAGCGATAGAATCTCCCAAGTAAAACAGAATGCTTAATGAAATGCTTGTAGAAAAAAATAAATGTGTTGAAAATCCACTGAAAAAATTTTTAATGGTTACCCCCTGGAAATGATTGAACATTAACCTCTCCTTGTTTCTAGTACGTGTATTTATTATAAAACTTTCAAGATTGTTCTGTTTCATATCAATATTTGTTGGAGATCTTTTCTTAAGGCATGCCTCTGAGGAAATCAATCTTACAGTCTTCTAAATGAAAGAATGGGCATTTTTACAGAATGTTATCAGTGAATACTTCTTTGACATACATAATGATTGTCTAATAGTTTTCTCTAAATGTATTGTTATTGAAGTAATGATTAAAGTATAACTCAGTGCCTCAGGAACACTGACTAATGTCATGTTAATCAACTAGACAACTAAAAAAATAAAATAAAAAAATGAAGAGGTTGATAGTTTAAATCTAGTGGTAGATGATTCACTTGAACTATCAAAGAAGAAAATGTACTTTACCCAGGACCAAATTTAAAACCAAACAAAATCTAGCGAAACACCTCTCACAAAGTTACAAAACCATACCTTAAAAAAAAATCCAATTTTGTTTCTCTTAAAATGTTTAAATTAGCCTTTGATTCACAGCATCCATATTGATCAACATCTATTGAATGTCTACTCTATGCAAAGCATTGAACTAATGTCAAGATAAGTAAAGCACATTTCTACTTTTAGGGAGCTTAGTGGAAGAAATAAGTCATTCGTGCATAATTGCAATGTAGAAAGTAGGACTATGAATGCCGTCAGTATTCTGAGGAGGGAGGGGCGGATAACTTCTGGCTAGGTTTGGACAGGTAGAATGAGGTGAGAACAGGAAGAGGGCGAATTCTTAGCAGACAGACTGAAAATAAGTATCTTTACGGAAGTAACAAGAAGTTCCCCTTGACTTCAGAGCAGTTTACAGAAGGTGTGCTAAATAAATCTGGAAACACACATTGAGCTAGCTGGTGAAAGGCCTTAAATTCCAAATTATTTAAATGGAGTTGTATATTTTTTTAAAAAAGCGGTAAGTGAGCAGTTTCATAACTCTTCTGTACACATGCAACAATTTTTATAAAGAACAGGCTCTAAATCTGAAGCTGACGTCACCCTGTTTGGAACAACACTGAAAAATATTGGCTGGGTTTGGCCATGCTTTTTCAGCCTGTACATTTACACCCTTTTTTTTTTGACATTAGGATATTTATTCTGGGTTTTTGTGGGGACCTGAATTATATGTTTCTTGGACAAATTTGGAATACTTGCTCTTCCAGATGCTTGAAAATGTTACAAATGTTTTTCCGCTGATTGCTCTATATATACAGTGTAAACTTTTCCCCCCTCTATTATTGTTTCTTGTAAAAAACTGCACTGAAGAACAAAATTATGATTTCTATAGAGAGGTTTAAGGACTAATGAAGAAATACCCAGAAACCTGTTTCTTAAAAACAATAAAACTTTCTTTCTTGCAAAGAAAAAGGTGCAAAGTTGGGATGGGGGTGCAGACAACTGACAGGAAGATTGGACTAGGGGAATTTGAAGGAAAAGAGGCAGAGGGAGGGAGGTGGAGGGGAAGAGGGAGAGAGAGAGAGGAAAAAAAACCAATTACCTTCTACAAGAAGTGGTTGTAGAGATAAGTTTATATGTTCAAGAGATATAAAATAAATATGAAAGAGAGAAGTAATGCTGCTATAGATGTTAAAACTGTTACTAACTACAACCAACTACAGATATTCTGACACATTTTAGCTACTGCTGCTTGAAGTAGGGAGAGAGTTTAGAAAAGATACGTGGGAGATACTATGAAAATTTTGAAATAGCTAACCGACATTTCCTGTTTGTATTTTCGAAGCTGATTGTAAGAACAGATATGAATCAGAGATCCATAAAATCAGATATTTTGAGCTTTAAACAAGTGTCAAGTGCTTCACATCTCTTTTGCATTACAGATAGTATCTGACAAAGAGGGGAACACAAATATAATTTCTATAGTATTCATAAGTACCAAGCTTTATTTGGAACTTAGCCACACTGCAGTATATAAATTTACTAAAAATTTCACATGACGCTTAAAAGAATCATACAATGCATGTGGGGCATTGGAGTTGTGCTACTTCCATTTCTGCATCTCTGCTACTGAAACTTATCAGTATAAATGTATATCTCAAGTGTCCATCCACTGGAGATCTTAATTCAAGGACTGAAGCTAACTTTTCTCAAACTAAACCACATGCGGCATAAAAGGGCAAACGTAAGATAGAGTTATGGCAGACAGTTTTTTCCTCACCACCCTGAGTAGCCACACTAGTGGTCCAAAAGATATACTGGATGCCAGCAATGAATCCAAGAGAGGAAAAGAAAACAGGACCCTTCCTGAAGTAAAGCTGCAGTAATGGGTCTCATGATGACCAGTCATGGCTATCTCCTTCAATACTGAGCATAACACAGACTGGCAAAATTTTTAATCTTTTAGGTGTCTTCCCCCCCATAGACACAAAACTCTAATACATCATTATAAATCACTGGGGAAATATTTTTCTAGTATTCAACTTGTGCTAATTAACATCCAAGACAGCTGTTATTAAAATTATTTGGAATGCCATCTTTCGTATGAGATAATTTGGATCATCACGGTAGATGTTTCGATACGTCCACGTTTGACCTAAACCTTTTTCTGATGACACAAGTACAGTGGTGGGGGGGAGGAAAGTGCCTCAAAAGTTAGAGTCATACATAGAGTTTTGTATCTTCCTGTACTTTCCTTAAGAATCACTGTGTCAAATTTCAGGGTCTTTTAAAGGTTTTCTGGGGCAAACCAGTCTTTCAAGCAAACAAATGAAAATAATCAACAACATTAACAAAATCATAAGATTTGACAAGCTAGTCAAGACTTTATCTTGAGTCAGGCACTGTCCCTGTAGTAGATGAAAAGAAGCAAGAATGTTAGCTTTTATCTCATTATTATCTTATTGTAATACTCAGCCCTTCTTTCTTGCATTTTCTCTTTTCCTTGTGTTCTGATGTGAGTTTCCTATTAGCTATCCTAAGGAACAGCATGCTTTAGAGGAAGTATCCCAGACTAGGAGTTAGTGAGTAGAAGTCCCAGGGAGGAAACAGCAATCCAGGTTCTGCTAATGTGACTTTGACAAGCAAATTACCCTCTCTATTCCTTAGTTTCTTTGAAAAATGTGGTCCTTACTCCTATTTATCCTACAGAGTTGTTTCCAGGACAGGATATGATAGGTGAAAGAGTCTTAAAAATAGGAACCGAACTGACTACATCATTATTAGGTCTTAACATATTTTATATTTTGAAACTAACCTAGAAGCAGAAATTGTATGCAGAAACCTTTGAGTCGAAAGACTGTTAGTTATATTTTTTGAACACAAGTGATTTAGGAAAATGCCTCATCTTCATATAATACAATATTGATACCATTGCTACAAAAATATGAATAGAGTAGCCTGAAGATGAATATGTGACTCCATATTTAATGAGAAGATGAAGGCCACGTTCTTCTGCTTTCAAGTTCTTTCTGAATAATAGTTACCTTTAAAGCTGTTTAAACTTGAGATTCCCATTCCTAATAGAAGAAACAAATTGAGGAAACATTGTGCTCATAACATTTCTAGAAGCCTTTCAGAGGAAGCAGCTGTGGTTTCTTTAGACTCGCAAGTCTATTATGCAGGTTAACGGTATATTTTATAATGAGTTCTAGACCACCTGCCTTTCTGAAGAAATTAATATTGAGATAGACTTTTTTGGGGGGGGTCCTCTTTTGTCCTCAGTGGCTATGCATAAGCTTTTCCTATTCAATGAGTTTGGGCACCCCATAAAAATGTTCATTCAACGTTGTTCAGCTATAGATGGTTATTTTTGAAAGACATTGTCTAAATGTGTTTTCAACAAATTCTTGGTGAATTCTGAGACTGAAACATATACTTCTCTAGTAAAACAGTCAGCAGATGATGTACATACAGTTTTACTTTAAGGTGATAAATACCTATAATGAATTAAACAGTGTTTTCAATGAATTTGACTATAGTCTGACTAAATTAAAGCCACTGGAATTTCAAAATTTTGTTGTAATTATGTGTCTTCTTCTCACCCCTACAGGTGTTTCAGGGGGAAATCAATGGATTCAGGAAGCAGTAGGAGTTTGGAGAATACAATAAATAGGGTCTATCCTGATCAACTTGTTCCAAAGATAAACACAAACAAGAAAATGTCCACCTTAGCAAACCCACCCAGCATCCTGGAAATGCCACAAGAGATTAAGAAAAGCTGTGGAGATAAACAGGTAGAAATCACAGCTGAGAGAATAAAAATGGCAAAGAGCATCAAAAAAACCCAAAGCAATGATTTAGAGAAAGTGGCCTTTAAACGGAAGGCAGAAGGTGAAGAAAAGCCAGCTGGAAAGAAAGAGGCAAAAGTAATAGACCTTGACAGCCCACTGATCACCATGCCTCTGCCTCACATCCCCTTAAAGAATATCATGGATGTGGAGGTGAAGTTGGTCTACGTTAATGAAGAGGACGTGAGCTATGAGTTTGTAGAGTCCTACATGTCCACTGGGAATCGGCCAACATGCCAAGCTGCTGAAATAGTAGTAGACCCTTTCCGTGTACCTAATTTCACCTTTCTGCCTCAGATTGACAAATGGCTTCAGGTAACCTTAAAGGGTGCCAGCTCTTGCTACAGACAAAAGAAATACGCCGTGGCAGCAGGACATTTCAGAACAGCACTGGAGGTATGGGATTAAAAAAAAACATAGATTGGTGACGGGAAGCTGTGAAAGGGAAAGTTGTGATTACATTGAGCAGTTCTGATTATACTGTAATGAACAGCGATCATGGGGTGAAAATACTGAATGATATCAAGACTATGCCGTTCTCAGTTTACATAAATAAGATGTGCCTGCAAATTAATATGCTTGTGTGCACTTGACATACAGAAATTACCCCAAAAGCACATCTCATGCATTTTCTCTAACAAATTCTGCAGTGGGTAACATATATTAAAATGCAGTTGGTTTTGTAATTTAGATGTATACCTATAAAAACCATAAAGTTTTAGTACAGTGGTGATGGGTATAGATTCTCTAGAAATAGGCAGTTAATGAATATACAAACTGTCCCCTTTTGATATGTAGTCTTCATGATTAAACATAACCATCTTACTTTTTAGCATGGGCTGATAATTTATGTATAATACTGATTAAAAACAAAACAACACCATTTTACCTTACCATCAAACTTCCCTTCCCTTCCCATTCTACTGAGCTTTACGAATAATTATTTTTCTCTCTGCAAGCAGGTAAGTTGGTCAATATCTTGGCATAAAGAAATAGCCCATGGGCTAAAATAAACGTGAGAATCACCAATAAAACACAAAAAAGGTCATGGGAAAAACTGCACCATCTCATGACCCACTGAACTTATAAAAGGACCAAAGTGTGTAACTAGAACTCCCATTGGCTTGGCAACATTCGTGACTGCATATTTAATTAACTACAAAAAATAGTTCAAGGCATTTTATATATGCCTGGTGGCCACTGGAGATTTACACAATGAGTTAAGACAAGGTGCCTCCCTCTAACAATTGGTGAGGGAGAGAAAGCAGTAAACAGTTAAATAGAGATGGCATAAAGGAGTGACTGATCCACCATGGAACCTGGGGCATGGGCAGGAGTCAGATGTGAGATGTTTGTGATGGATATTTAAAATGTCTTATTTACACTGTTACTCGCAGGTTAAAAATGACTACATCTACAATGAATTATTAATGGACAATAGTAGACAATGGTGCCACTAAATATTTAAAAAGAAATTCTAGGCACAAAAAAGGAGGCCCAAAGAGACATGAAGTGGTAAGACAGTGCATCTATAAATATATGTCCTTATAAAGGGTCATTTACACAAAGAGCCAAAGAGTGATGCACTATGTAAACTTCTGAACTATGTAAAAAGTGCCCCCAAATTAAGTTATCCACAAACCACTGAGAACCCTCTGCTGTTCTTTGAGCTAATGACCAGAAGCCACTGACTGGGAAAAGGAAGCTAAGTAAAGACTCCAGGAAGAACCGTGGGCACTTCTGCTAGGGCTATTTTCAGCTGAAATTTGGTGGCGGTGGGTGGGGCGGGTATGCAGGGCTGAAGGTGTAATTTTTTTTTTTTTGCGGTACGCGGGCCTCTCACTGCTGTGGCCTCTCCCGTTGCGGAGCACAGGCTCCGGACGCGCAGGCTCAGCGGCCATGGCTCACAGGCCCAGCCGCTCCGCGGCATGTGGGATCCTCCCGGACTGGGGCACAAACCCGTGTCCCCTGCATCAGCAGGCGGACTCTCAACCACTGCGCCACCAGGGAAGCCCTAAAGGTGTAATTTTGTAGATAAAGGAAAAGAATCATTTTGGCAATGGGAAAAAAAAGGCATAAAATAAGAAAGAACATAAAATTCAAGTTAAGCCTATGTAGAAGTAAAAGATATTTGCAGTATCTGGAAGAAAATATCCGTTTTTCCCATAAAACCTAGTGTTCAGAAGTGTAAAATTGGAATCAGGTTTTAATGACCCCAAGATTTGTACTACAACTGTACTGGAAGATGCTTGTGTTCTGACTCTGCTGTGCACATCCTCTCTCTCTCCCTCCCTCTCTCCCTCTCTCCCTCCCTCTCTCCCTCTCTCTCCCTCTCCCTGCCTCCTCCCCCTCCCTCAAGGGTTTTTAGGAAAGTGTTGGATGCTGACACAAATTACTGGTAATTAACAAAAGTAATTAGTTTGAGACCAAAACTTAGCTTAGACATCTGGCCTAGCTTTTGTTTAACTTTTTAAATCTTACCTAGAATGTCTCTTAATAAACCAAAGTTACTGGGAATAGAAAAGATTTTTAACCTCTTTAACTCTTTCCTCTCCTGAATTTAACTTCTCTTGAATTTAACTTCTTCAGTATTAAGTGTTCTCAGGTATTACTTCATGCATCTCTTGCTTTTCCTTAGGTCCTAACATGACTGAGTAAGATAGGATGGATGACAGAGACCAAGGCATAATGATAAGGATCACACCTGAAAGATAAATGCAACTATGAATATTTCAGTGTGTGAAGTTAGGATTAGATTTGGCTACAAGTGACAGAAACCCAAAATACCTGTGTCTAAAGCAAGAGAGAAGTTTTTGTTTGTTTGTTTGTTTTCATATAAATGTTAGGTAGTCAAGCGCCGGTATGGTATGACCATCAGGTACCAGATTCTATTTTGTTCCTTAACATGTGACTGTGACCTCTTAATCCAAAATGCCAGCTCCTGTTGGTGTCATCACGCCCACCTTCTAACCAGCCATTAAGAGGGCAAAAGGAAGGAAAGAGTCACCCTGCGTCCTTCCAAGCACACTTGATGGGAAGTTGCACACACCATTTCCATTTTTTTTTCATTGACCCGAATTTGGTCATGTGACTGCACAAAGCTACAAGGGAGGCTGAAAATTATGGTCTTTATTCCCGATGGCCCTAACATTCATGGTCACTAACATTCTAGCTGTACTTTCATGGGGAAAGGAATAATTATTAATAAAGACCTATAGGAAAACTTAAAGGTCTGGGAATGTGCTAATCGTATTTTTCTTATTCCTATTACTGAAGAAGAAGGGGAGGATGGGTATGGCTATTGAAGGATAGCTAGCAACTCTCCCATGAAGTGATTATTACATGAGAGGCATTGTGAGGCATATAAAATGCTTGGCAACTGAGAGGTACAGAGTCAGCTGTAGAAATATACAGAAGACTGGTTGTGGTTAAAGGTAAGACCACAAAAAAAGAAACAGAAAGTAAAAACTGGGGAAAGGCCCTAGAAATTTGTGAATATTTATTAATAGACACAATAATTTCCAACTTATCTAATCAACGCATTAGAATGTTCTGCTTAAACATTAGTTTCCCTGTGCTCTTGACAAAGTATTAACTCCTTTTGTTTCTATAACATGGTCACAAACTAGACAGGTAAATTTCTGATATTTTATAAATGAAAAAGATAAAAATGATATGCAGTGATCCAGAAGATAACAGTTTAGCTTCCAAAAAGCAGTCAACTTTAATCTTTTAGGATTTTAGAACATGGGAGGCATTTACTTAAATGTGCTTAATGAAATAATTTATCTTTCTGTGCTTCCTTTTTACTATATAAAGTTGAACCAGTTAAGTAGGTTAGATTAGTCCTTAGCTCTGTGACTAACTCATCAATCTTTGTTAAAATCAGTCATCAGACTTCCCTGGTGACGCAGTGGTTAAGAATCCGCCTGCCAGTGCAGAGGACACGGGTTCGAGCCCTGGTCCGGGAAGATCCCACATGCCGTGGAGCAAGTAAGCCTGTGTGCCACAACTACTGAGCCTGCGCTCTAGAGCCCACGAGCCACAACTACTGAGCCCACGTGCCTAGAGCCCATGCTCCGCAACAAGAGAAGCCAACACAATGAGAAGCCCACGCACCACAACGAAGAGTAACCCCCGCTCGCTGCAACTAGAGAAAGCCCGCGTGCAGCAATGAAGACCCAATGCAGCCAAAATAAATTAATTAATTTTTAAAAATCAGTCATCACTTGCTCTTGTGTTTGAAATCACAGCAGAAATCATACCAGATGGGCAAAAGGTACAAATTGAAAATAAAAACCATAAATTCATATTAAATCACAGTTTTATGCCTAGATGCTATTACCTATAATTTTTAAAGAACTATATAAATTCACCCCCTATTAAAATAGTAGGGATTCTATAAAAAATAAATAAATAAATGTAAGACATTGGCCTCATGGGCCAATGAGGCATATTAGGCAATATACACTATTTCCAATAAATTGCTTGGCTGTCAACAAAAAGTAAGAAGAGATTAATTAATAAACATTCTAGCTGTACTTTCATGGGGAAAAGAATAATTATTAATAAAGACATAGGAAAACTTAAAGTCTGGGAATGTACTAATGGTATTTTTCTTGTCATTTATAAGTTAGCAAAGGCTCTAATAATTTTGTGGCACACAACCTAAACCATACCATAATTTCAACCTTACTTATAGGATCTCAGTAATGGAGAGGCTTCCACCTTTTGAATCAGAACAGATCTATACCCACCCTTTAAGATTCACAGCTTCAAACAATCCCACTGAACCAGCCAAAGAAGTCAGACCACAACTTATCCCTCACCAAATGGAACTTTCAATTCTTCCAATTTCATCATGTAGGAACCCCTTGAGGGTTCCACCTTGAGGTGCTAATATTTTTCTTTTTTAATATCTTGGCGCTCCAGTCACTGATCTGTGAAGTTAGAGTAATAACTCACATTTATGGAGCTCTTTCTATGTGTCAGGTGCTGTATTTTACATTCTGGGAATATTTACGTTCAATGTTCCATTTCACTTTCACAATAAAAACGTGAGATGGGACTATTATTCTTCTGTTGCTAATGAGAAAACTAAGGGATGGGTAGGTTAAGTAACTTGCTCAAGGATCAACAGCTAGCAGTGGTAGTAACAGGAGTAGTTGAACCAAGGTGATCTGGTTCAGAGCTCACCACCTTAACCGCTATGCCTTTGCTACTCGAAGTGAGAGTTTGTTGGAATTACAGAACTTTGGACTGTGCCAGACCTGCAGAATCAGGATCTGCATTTTAACAGATCCCAAATGGTCCTGGTACACACAGGAGTTTTACACTCTGTGAGATGCTGACAGTAGACAAATTTGCCCTCCAATTAAAACTGTGCAGTTTGGTCCCCAATGTAAAATGCTCTCTGCCCCTTGCTAATTTCATAGGAAAGAATTTCCTTTTAAGCAATTTTTTCTATAACAATTGTTCAGAATTGGGGGATTTCAAGGACCTTAAAACTCTTGTTAAAAGTTGGAGGGGGGAGAGGATTGACCTTGTATTTGTATTGTACAAGAACATTACAAAAATTACCATCTATTATCATCATTATTTAATTAAAATATGGAGCAGCTGAACACCAAAAAGATAGAAAATAGAAAGGGCATACTCTCAAAAAAGGGCATACGCTCAGAATGAAGGATATTTTTAAAATAGATTATAATTCAACTTTATGAAAAGTTGACTAAATTGTCTTTTTTTTTTCATTGCCCCTTGGATCAGTAAAGTATTGGTCTGAGAACCAGCTTTTGGGAACCACTGTTCTAGAACACATTCCCTTTATGGTAAACATTAGGTATCCAGGACCACTGAACCCGCACCAGGGCCTTCTTATGCGATTACTTCCAGTGTAATGGAATTTGGTATGAGGCAGGTCCATTTTGGAGCCCATGCAAGGGGGTTTATTTAATGAAGTAGCAAAGATCTCTCATTATAGGGCAGCCTCACCTATAATTGCTCTGCTGAGAATAATTCTGTAGCAAATCTCTAGGGCATGAAAATATGGACATCCCAGAAAGCTTAATTTAAATGGATTCTAACACAGATAGTTCCTAGTCCAACATAATCAGGAAATCAAGAGTTCACCAAATTCGCTGAATGCCTGAGCTGTCTTTTTACACATCTGTGGATTTGCATAGAGATTCAGTATGCATTTCTTAAACTCCTGCTGGGGGTCCAGGCCCATTTATTTAGATAATCATCAAAACAACCCTCCAAGACAGATATTATCATTCCCATTTCACAGATAAAAAAACAAAAACAAAAAACTGATGCTCTAAGAAGTTAAAAAAACTTAAAGTGCCCCAGCTAGTTTGTGGCAGGGCTGAGGTCAAATTCAGGTGCCCTGGTTTCACATCTGGAATTCTTTACACTCTTGCTTTTCATACTTTAAAGTTTATAAAAGTTGTATAGGAATATTGTTAAAAATGCATGTGGTCTGTGGTAGAGCATCCAGATGCCTCATTTCAAATAAGCTCCCAAATGACGTCCATTGGGAGCCGCTGGTCCAGGGACCACTCTGAATAGCAGAGATTTATGCCACACCACTGGTAGGTTTGTAAACACCTGCCATTGCCCATCTGGCGAATTAGCAGTAAGCACTTCGATGTATCTAGCTCACTTAACCCTAGGTGGCCACAATGATCCAGAGCTCTGATGGACAGAGCACTGAATTTGGAGTCAGATTATCTGTATTGGATACTGCTTCTGGTACCTAATTGCTGTGTGACTTTGAGCAACTTTCTGAACCTCTTAGAACACTGTTAAGCAGGAAGGGTAAGAACTAATGGCCAACCACAAGGTGCTTTCACAAAGGACTGCTTGTTGGGAAACATGAGGAACTCTAAATCCATGTTCAAGTTGTCATTGTGTTTCATTGTTTTTTTTGTTTTGTTTTAACATCTTTATTGGAGTATAATTGCTTTACAATAGTGTGTCAGTTTCTGCTTTATAACAAAGTGAATCAGTTATACATATGTCCCCATATCCCCTCCCTCTTGCGTCTCCTCCCCCGCAAAATCCCACCCCTCTAGGTGGTCACAAAGCACCGAGCTGATCTCCCTGTGCTATGCGGCTGTTTCCCACTAGCTATCTATTTTACATTTGGTAGTGTATATATGTCCATGCCTCTCTCTCACTTTGTCCCAGTTTACCCTTGCCCCTCCCCGTATGCTCAAGTCCATTCTCTAGTAGGTCTGCATCTTTATTCCCGTCTTGCCCCGAGGTTCTGCATGAACTTTTTTATTTTTTTTAAGATTCCATGTATATGGGTTAGCATACAGTATTTGTTTTTCTCTTTCTGACTTTCTCTGTATGACAGACTCTAGGTCCATCCACCTCACTACAAATAACTCAATTTCGTTTCTTTTTGTGGCTGAGTAATATTCCATTGTATATATGTGCCACATCTTCTTTATCCATTCATCTGTCGATGGACACTTAGGTTACTTCCATGTCCTGACTATCGTAAATAGAGCTGCAATGAACATTTGGTACATGACTCTTTTTGAATTATGGCTTTCTCAGGGTATATGCCCAGTAATGGGATTGCAGGGTCATATGGTAGTTCTATTTTTAGTTTTTTAAGGAACCTCCATACTGTTCTCCATAGTGGCTGTATCAATTTACATTCCCACCAACAGTGCAAGAGGGTTCCTTTTCTCCACACCCTCTCCAGTATTTATTGTTTGTAGATTTTTTGATGATGGCCATTCTGACCAGTGTGAGATGATATCTCATGGTAGTTCTGATTTGCATTTCTCTAATGATTAATGACGTTGAGCATTCTTTCATGTGTCTGTAGGCAATCTGTATATCTTCTTTGGAGAAATGTCTCTTTAGGTCTTTAGATTCTTGACATAATTACAGTCACCTAGGGGAGCTATTAAACATACACACACACACACACACACACACACACACACACAGGGGTGCCCAAACCCACCCTCAGAAAGTCTTATACAATTGTCTAAGGTTCAGGCAATGACCATGCTTGGGGTTCTGGTATTTTGAAGTTCCTAGAGCAGCTAAAAACAGTTGAGAACTGCTCACACAGAAGATCCTTCTCCTTAAAAATTACCTACAATAGATGTTAACCCATGTGTGCTTTTTTGAAGGGAATTAAGAGAAGTAATATCTAAACATTCTAAAGCTATTACAAAGCATCAAGAAAAATGTGAATATCACTGTCGTGAAAACGTACTCTTTGGAAATTTACATTTAAAACAATCTTCTCATATTCACTTAAAAAGCAAATTAACTCAATAACTACTTTTCTATTAACACTAATAAATAGGTTGATACTAAACACCGGTCAGTGGTTAGTTAGCATGTGTCTCTAAATTCATTTCGTTAGATGACCTCACAAAAAATGAGTTACTAATCTACAGGAAGCCGAGCAAGATCTTTTCAGTGAGCAGGTTCATTTTCATAGTTTACGGGTCATAGTTAGGGGTTGGATTCAAACGGCAGTTAACCTTAGGGTATTTTTTTTTTTTTTTTTTTTTTTTGCGGTACGCTGGCCTCTCACTGTTGTGGCCTCTCCCGTTGCGGAGCACAGGCTCCGGACGCGCAGGCTCAGCGGCCATGGCTCACGGGCCCAGCTGCTCCGCGGCATGTGGGATCTTCTCGGACCAGGACATGAACCCGTGTGCCCTGCACCGGCCGGCGGACTCTCAACCACTGCGCCACCAGGGAAGCCCAACCTTAGGGTATTTTTAAATGCTGTTAACTCTGTTTACATTGTTGTGAATCAAAACTCAACCAACTCACTCACTGAAGTCTTACACAACCCTAAACTGTAATTCAATTTGATGATTCCATGTGGAGGTTCACACACATTAAAAAAAAAAGACGACTCGTATCCAAATATTGGATAATGTTGCCCAACATTTCTTCCACTATCCAACGTTCTAAATTTCTTGCAAGGCTTCCAAAGCCAGATAAAGTTTAAAACAGCAATCCTCTCTCTCTTTCCCCTCCCCCTTTCCAGCTTTCATACACAACACAGGGTGATGTTCAAACAGACTCTGCATGTAATGAGCAGATGAGGTCCACTTAAATTTGTTCACAGTAATGTAGAACAGAGTAAGGTTGTGGTTACTCTTTTGATTCAGATGATCTAGAAGAAAGTTAGGGGGAAACTTTTATTTAATCATCTAGTTTTAACACTTCGGTTGCCTCATTTGACATTCACTAAAATAGAGAAGACTTTCTTTCCACCTGAGAGATGATTCTGTTTCTATCAGAGAACAGGATGTAGACAGGCAGGGTGTAATAAAAAAGGGGAACCAAATTTTCATTACACTGTCTCAGTATGGTTTCATTATTTTGAATGAATTGTTATGAGTACTGAGAACACTGGCTTCATATATACTTGAAGGCCGCCACCAAAATATATTTTATATCCAGAAATAACTTCTGGAGTACTTGCTTTGGGATATGATGATGATGATTCAAATTATGCTGCTAATCTATGAGTAATTAATCATTGACTTTGTGGGATACGTTTTGCTAAGAAATCAACCACAAATTATTAAGTGACAACTTTCTCACTACTTTCTGTCAACTTGTTGGGTGATGTTGGGGTAAGATCGCATTATACGACAGGGATTTGGTTCTCAAGGAACTTAGATTCAAGCTTTAGAGAGAAGTTCTATAACTGTAAGGAAATTAGAAATCTATCAAGTGTTCAGTGATGTGCAATGGCCGTGTAGAGCAAAGCTTTAGGATAGGAATGTTTGATGGAGTTTGTGATACACATTTATGAGCATGAACTCGGTGGCAGGCACTTTATCTATACTAACACCTCTAATTCTCACAGTAACCCAGTGAGTTGGGAACTATTATTATTCTCTATTAAAGATAAAAATGCATAAAATACAGAAATGCTGAGAGGATTTGTGGTGAATTTAAAGGTTTGAATGAACCTCAAAAATAAATAACTGGGGGCTTCCCTGGTGGCGCAGTGGTTGAGAGTCCGCCTGCCGATGCAGGGGACACGGGTTCGTGCCCCGGTCCAGGAAGATCCCACATGCCACGGAGCGGCTGGGCCCGTGAGCCATGGCCACTGAGCCTGTGCGTCCGAAGCCTGTGCTCCGCAACGGGAGAGGCCACAACAGTGAGAGGCCCGCGTACCACAAAATAATAATAAATAAATAAATAACTGAATGGAAAAGCGGGTGGGTAGAGGGGACAGAAAATGAGCATGATATTGGAGATAAACATTGCTAACAGGATGGAAAACTTGAGGAAAGATGCATGAAACCTAATAAGGACAGCAAAGAGATGGGCAGGCCAGAGGAAGGCGTTATTGTGAAATAAAGGTGGAGAGATAGAGCCAGATGCTGGATGGTCTTAAAAACCAGGCAGAGGAAATCGGAATTGGTATTTAAGGCAATAAGCGGGTTCTTGGATAGGGAAGTAATGATGTGAAAAAAAAAAAAAAGAAGAAGAAGAAGAGGGATTGCTTGAGAATCAGTGAAAAAAATATTGAATAGTTACTACTTTATCAACACTATGCTGGTTACTACTACAGGAGCTACAAGGAAGTATAAGATTTCAATCTTTATCTTCAATCTTTATCCTTTCTTCAGTTACATCTATAATATAACTATACTGTTCTTATAGCAGACATTTTATTTGCTATGATCCAAGTGCTGATTTTGGGAGAAAACAGCCAGGGGGATGAGGGTGTGAAGGAACTAGAAAGAGAAAACTCCAGGGTAAAATAGGAATGCATAGAATGTTCCTATGTAAGAAAGTACAGGGCAGAATAGGGAGAAATAAACCTAGAAGAGCTAGCAGGTTGCCAGGGGTCCATGCATACCTTGTCAAGATCTTGGACATTATTCAGTAAATAACAAGAGGCCTCCCAAAAGCATCACTGTGGGGAATGATGGTGTCAATTACATATTTATTTATTTTTGCTACATCACTCTAGTGTATGTAGAGAACAAAAGCAGTGCTCAATCTCTGGGTTATATCTTATTACTGGGTTATGAAATCAGTTTAATGGATTGTGACCAGCATTATGTTTAACTTATATCAATAGAATAGAAATACAATAGAAAATATCAGAGTTCATGAAATACTGGAAAGTTTTACTCTGTGAAAATTTTGATCCTGTTATATACCCAGGTATATCTATATCTATCCATAAATAGAAATGTACCTAGGAAGAGGAGAGAGAAATAAATTAATTGTGCTGTCTATCTAGCTCTGTGTGTGTCCCTGTTGTGATGTAAAATGTATTTCTTATCATGGATCTTGGTCAAAAATATTTGAAAGCCACTGGTTTAGAGGCAGATTTAAGAGGGAAAAGACTAGAGGCCATTAGCAGGTTATACCATGACAATCTTGATGAGAAAAGTAAAGGACAGAACCAGATAAGCAATAGTAAGTATAAAGAGGAGAAACCAAAATGAGGGAGGGAAGAAAGGAAGGGAGGAAGGGAGGGAGGGAGGAAATAAAGAGGGAGGGAGGGAGAAAGGAAGGGAGGAAGGGAGGGAGGGAGGAAATAAAGAGGGAGGGAGGGAGAAAGGAAAATGTTCACAACTTAGTGGCAGTTGAGAAACAAAGAAGCGTTTTCGAAGTATCAAAGCGCCACCAACTCAGGAACCTGAGGTGAAGAAGATGAATGCAATTTTGGATGTATTTTGTGTGAAGGCTGGTGACAAGCTCAGTTGGTGCAGCACATTTGTTGCCTAGAGACAGGTAGGTAGGAAGCACAGAGGAAAGTTTATGACCAAAGATAGACATTTGGAGGAATCATCCATACTTGATGCCACCTGAAGTGTAACAAGAAAGAGAGATGAGGAAAGAATCCTGGAAAACGTGAATAGCTAAGAAAAGACTACCTCTCAGATTAAGAAATAATGAGACAAAATTAATTAGGAGAGACCTCTAAGAAGTTACTCCTCATGGACGGGAGGCTTTAGGAAAATATCTAGTTACAGAGTTTCTAAAGGTAGCATTTAGAGTGAAAAATAATCTTTGGCTGTCAAAGGTCTATGAAGAGAACAATTTTAATGGGTATCACTGAAACTCAACTAGCAAAGCAAGAATAGGAGTGGACATGAGCTTAGCAAGCCTGGAGATGAAGTATCTTGGATCTGAAAAGTTAGACTAACCTTGTTCATATGTACCGTATTTAGAACGTGGACTAAAATTAAGCCAGCAAAATTTATACCCTGAAATTTCAGTGACATGATTAGTCTTTGTACTCATTATATGGTTGAGCATATGATATAATCTCAGTAATCTCTGTTAAAAGAATAAACCATCATCTGAAACTAATGCCTGATTTCATTGCTTGTAATCAAGGGTGTGCTTCTAAGACACAGCCTTTCTCATAGAGCTAACTGCCAGAAGCAATGGTGACATTTGGAAAGGGAAGAAGTAGGCACAGTGTCTAAAACATTTACCTTGAATGGAAGATGAGAAATGGAACAGTATTTCGAAGGGAATATAGAGTGAAGGGCTGATTTTTACTTTTTTTTTAAGGATATGGACACTGGTCATGATTATACTGAAAGAGCCCTTAGAGACAGAGAGAGTAAAGGTAATCAAAAGATGATTGAAGGTGTGAGATCCCCCAAGGAAGCGTGAAAGGATGGGGGTCTGGAAACAGATGGAAAGGTTAGATTTGAACACATGGAAACCTGTTCCCCTGTAATAGGAAGGAAGAGTTTTTAAGACTTGAGGGTAAGTTGAGAGAAGTTTTTGATTTTTTAATTGAGTCAGAAGCAGTTGAGGAATTTGAGAAAGATTGGACAGATAGCAGAGAAAAATTAGACAAAGCCTAAATAGGATTAAGGCAGAGGATTCAGGGATCCCTAAGAAGAGGGACCATGAATCTATAGTGAGAACAAACTGCAAAGTTATGTGATTTTCTACATTGTGTCTCTGAGCATCCACAAGTTTTCATGGACTCAGACTTGAGGTTTTGATGAAATGGATGAGAGGGCAGAGCTACTGTGATTAATGATGAGAGAATGATTACCATGGTGGACTCCAGGTCTGGGCTGGGTAAGAAAGGACAGAACAGAGGGTATGTAGTGGCCCAGGGTCTGACAGTTAAAGAAAAGGCATTTGAGGAGAAGAGAGGGAAAGAGCTGAAAGGCTAGAAGATTTGGTCAAGGAGTAGTACTGGAGTATAAGATTTGAGAGGTTATAAGTTTCATGAGATCGGGCTACTAAATTAGAAGAGTTCAGGAATTAAAAAAAAAAAAAAAAAAAGCGAGAGGCCAGGATATTAGATGAGTCATCCACAGCTGGATACTGGATATCTGAAGTCACTCAGGATGATGTTATGACAAAGAGCAAAGAGGAACCATAATCCAGGTGTCAACTCTTAGTAAATGTGGGGAAATAATGAGGAGTTTGTTAGGTGACAGTAGAGAGGGTAGGATAGCCAGATGACACGGTTCTGTGATACTGTGCTAAGGGACAGGAAGGACAAAAACCTCCATGTGACAGAGGCTTTAGAGGACAAGGGCTCCTTGGAGGGTCCAGCTTAAATTGAAGAACATAGAAAGAACCTCTTGATAAAGGGTATGGGGTGATTTGTTTACAGTGGGAGGGACCATGACCCTGAGAGTAGATCAGAAAGGAAGGAAGGACAGATTTCACAGAGAAGCCACAGAGCACAGCTGGAATGAGACTTTGGGAATGTCTCATTCAAAGAGGGGTTAAAACATGCTTGGAGCAGCAGGTATGAATTATCCCTCCCCTCCATTCTGACTGGTCAGTGGTCTAGCCCAGGTGTATCCACTTGTGCTCAGTCATAGAAAGCTCAGCAAGCCTTAGTCTGAAGGAAGAGAAAAGAGGGTTTTCATACCCAGCAAAGTATAAGGATAATTTTCTTCTTTTTGTTACTCATACCTCTCCCATGTCCTTTCTTCCTATGTACAGCACTAATCAAAAAACAGTTAGGGTTATTAGAATTACTACAATGATAAATTGCTTTCATAATACATCTTTGAAGTTAATCAGCAAGGTTGTTTTTATATCTTGGCATGTTCATTTACATGTATTGGATTTTTCTCGTTTTTTGATACTTGGAATATTACTGAATAATAGTTTATGACTGCTTTAGGAGGAAACATATCAATACATATAGTGAGAAGCACACCTTTTTAATAAAAGAGTTACCTTAATTTACCTGAGTGCTTAAAAAATTAATTTAAAATATTGATAAATAAGAATTCTCAGTGGCTTTATTAACATACTGTGTGTGTGTGTGTGTGTGTGTGTGTGTGTGTGTGTGTGTGCACTCTGTGCTTTTAGTATACTCTATTTGGGATGTTTCCTAGAGCACTGGCTTTGAGATAGGGTGATAATTATTTGCTGGCATGTAAGATTTAAACACAACAAATAAATTATTTTAAATACCAAGCATAATGGTGAAAAATGAAAATTAATGAAACAGTCAATATTCACACTTTCTGATGCCTTCCTAAGGTGTGAACGTTGAAAGCTGGTAACCTCACACCAGTTGTTTCTTCTGTTTTTATTTTAATCATTTTTTAACTTTAAAACTTCACTCAGCAATGGACCAAAAAAAAAATACTGGAAGTAGTTTAAAACAGCTCAGTCCTGATACAAATCTCAAATTAGGAATGAAGGAGATGCCCTACCATTTGTATGGGTTATGGGAGCAGCAGTCAAGTATCCACTTAAGCAAAAGAAGTAAGTAAAATATTATGATCTCTAGCACCAGAGACACATGTCATCGTAGAGTATGGGAAGCCATTGCTGGCACCAGGGGCCCGCTCAGCATTTCTGGGTCCCACAGAGTTGTCCTCAAAGATACTTTAAAGGGCTTCCCTGGTGGCGCAGTGGTTGGGAGTCCGCCTGCCGATGCAGGGGACACGGGTTCGTGCCCCGGTCCGGGAAGATCCCACATGCCGCGGAGCGGCTGGGCCCATGAGCCATGGCCGCTGAGCCTGCGCGTCCGGAGCCTGTGCTCCGCAGCGGGAGAGGCCACAGCAGTGAGAGGCCCGCGTACCGCAAAAAAAAAAAAAAAAAGATACTTTAAAATTGAGTTATTGTATATTTCTCTCCACGTTATTGGCATGAACACTTGAGGGTGCATTCTAAAACAGTCCCTACCGCTAAGTGATGGATTCAGGCAGAATTCTTGTCAGAGGAGGTGTCCAGAGAACAGGATCTCACATGTGGTGACGCCCATTTACGGCATCATACAGTTGCTGCCACTGCCACTAGTTAATTTAGGCTAAGGAGGAATATGAAAAAATGAAAATGAACGCCAAAAGGCTTAGCTGAAGCTGGAGAGAGGTGTAGGTGGCTGTGGTAGGTTTCTGACCTCCACTTAAGTGCCTCCTGATGACAGGTACATGCGCAGTGCAATCTCAGGTCAATCATCAGCTCACCCCTACACAGCATGACTATCACGAGTGGGAGGCGCGCCACTCACTGTGTTTGGATTATATATTTTAACTTTCTCAACTTATTTTTGGAATAGGTAATATATTTGCATAGTTCAAAATTCAAGAGGTATAAAATAGTACGCAGTGAAAAGTCCCCTTTCTAGCCCTATCCTCCAGCCACCCAATTTCCAAATGGGTAACCACGGTTTATCTTTTAAGTTAATAAATACAAGCAATATGGTAGTACATGATATTCTTTCTGCAACTTGATTTTACTTAGAAGTAAGTCTTAGAGGCTGTTTTATATCAGCATATATTTCCTCCTCTTTATCATTGCATAATATTCTATTATATGGAAGATACCTATTCCCCACTGATGAACATTGATTGTTTCCAGTGTTTTGCTCTTAGAAATAGTGCTGCAATTAATAACCTTGTATGCATGTCATTTTGCACAAATGCAGGCGTGTCTGCAGGACACATTTCTTAAATTAGAATCCAAGAGTTTGCACGTTTGAAATTTTAATAAATATTGCCAAGTTATACTCCCATCAGCTGTGTACGAGAAGAGGTATTTTTCTTTATTCTCACCAAACCAGTGTGTTTGTCTAGGAGTGCAATGGTTTTCAATTCAAAACAAGTTTGAAAAGTACCTTTTGGGCAAATGAATTTCCCCCTATACAATTCTGGTAATTCTTTGCAGAGTAGGAGAAAACGACTTCCCTTTCATTTGTGTTGGGTTATAAACTTGCATTAGAACTCAGTTACCATCCTTTAGGAGTGCCCATGCTGACCTGACTGGCCATTTCTTACAGAGTGAGGTAAATGTCTCTAGAGTGAGGTAAATGTCTCTAAAATGAAGTGCGTGCTCTTATTTTCAAGAAATGGGATATTCGTTAAGCAGTAACATTTAGAAAAAATATTCCTAGTCTATAAAAGTCAGAAAGCTCTTTATTAGTAGTAAGGTTATTATATAAAAGCATAATTTCTCTTATATTTAGAGACTGTAAAATCTTTGGCACTTTAGGAATTGTGTATTATTTGAGGTTGTAACATTTTAGATTTTGATGTCATTTCTAATGCATCAAATCTAGCATTGTTCTCTCCTAGAAAATCCTTAGAGGAAAAATAAACGTGGTAGAAGTTAATAGCTACCTAAATGTAGATTTCACTTGGAATATTCAACTAATAATGTGTTTTACAGGTAGCATATGGTAACGCAGTCATATTAATTTTGGATGAATTTTTCTGTATTAAATTTTGTTGAAAGTGTTACATTTTAATTACTGTCTGGTGTAAACCATTGATTTCAGATAGAAAAATAATGTGACTCCTCCTATTACATATTTACTCTAGAACAAGAAACAAAAAGACTGTCAATAATGGCTAAGTCAATAATGATACCCAACTTGGAAATTCCCTCTGACTGGTGGGAGTGATTTGATGGAAAGGCTGTTTTTATTCCATGACATCAGTGCTGAACTTTGAGTAGCAACTGCCTCCAGGATTACTATTCTTAAAAAAAAAACCTGAAATCTATAGATGGATTAAAGATACATAGATAGATTGAAAAATTCTCTTTATTCATTCTCCATCTCTAAGAAACAAAGGAGAGGAAAAAACACTTCCCAGCCAAAAAAAAAAAGAAAAAAAACCAGTAGTTTTCTATTGTCCTGAAATTGCTTCCATTCAAATACTTACAGGTACAGTCTTAACTCCGATTTGCTCTGTTGTTTGTGTGCTTAAGTCAGCATTTATTAAGTGGTCAGTGTGTGCCAGCTATTTACCGACTACACCTCTTTCAGTTCTCACAACCACCCAAGGAAGTAGGATTATCATTAGCCCCATTTTGCAGATAAGGAAACTAAGGCTCTGGGAAGTCAAATAACTTGCTTAAGATCACCCTACCTGTAAGCAGTAGAGTTAGAGTCTGAACTTAGGCCTATGTGATTCCAAACATATGGTAACTATAACCACTACGTAATGCTGCCTACTTAGTAGTGGAGCCACTTTTCAAATAAAATCCTAAATAGAACCATGAGTGATATTCAAAATATTTTATAATCAACATAGCCAAATCACAGCATAATCATAAAAAGGGCACACACTAATGAACAGATGCCTACAACGAACAGCTGAATATGAGCTCAATAAATTTAGACAAATAAAGTGGAAATGTTCTGAGGCGGCTATGGAGGGCCTATGACTCACCTCTGTGGCCTGCCCATCACGGGAAGAAGCTCATTCCATCCTCACTTCCCCTTTCAACTCCCACCTCACAGAAACTGGGGTTTGGTAATAATGGAAAAAAAAAAAAAAACTCTCATGAAGCCACATACTGTATTTATTAAAACATGAGCCAATAGAAAGGTTTATATTCCTTTTACTTGTACTCTTTGTAACTAGAGATTAATCCCTTTAAAAAATCTTTTGACTAGACCTAAGTCTAATATTTCTAGTATCATTTCATAGGGAAACCTGGCCTTGTATATTTCAGCTTGGAAATATATATACCTGCTAGGAAATATATGTCTCTCCTTTATGGTCATTTACTGAATGTTCACAACTGTATACTTACAATTCCCCTTTAGCTCAAGATTACTTTCCTTTTTAAAATGTTATGTAGAGAGTATAATGTCCGAGAGGGGATTTGGCTTTTAAACATTTGATTCATTCATTTAAACAGTTACCAGGTAAACTGCACAGTGGGAAACTGGATATTATTCTTACTGTGAGAAAATCAGACAAGTATTAGAGCGAAGAGTGTAAGACAAGCCTAGTAATCATGAACATTCATGTATTGGAGCCTCAATACATCAGTGATTGAGCCAGTTAGTACCTTAGTTTCTTTTCAGAAAGCCCATGTGCTGGCTTACTATACAAAGAAACATAGCTAAAATAAAAGCAAAGGAACACAAGTCAAAAAGGGACTCAAATAGGGAAGGGGCAGAGGAAGTAGGACAGGAAACAGGAAACAAAGTAAATCAGAAAACCTATTCTGTGCTTACTAGGAGCCAAGGTGAAAAGGGAAAAGGAATTCATTTAGCTAGCTCACATTTACTAATTTTAAGTAATACTGACCCATAGGAAGAGATAGTCTTTTTATTACTACTGCGTTCTAAAAGAAATTTGTTATGTAGGAATCTTTATGAGGAGTATCAATACCTTTTGAGATCATTGATTTGGAAATATAAGTATAATTTTTAGGAACAAGCAAAAGCAATGGCTCTGTTTTTGTCTCAAAATGCATAACTTTTGAAGGCTTTTATCTTGTGGCATTTGCATGCTTAATATAATCTTAATACTTATAGTATCATCATATACATATTAACCTCTGGGAAATTTTTATTTTGTATTGCAATGTCAATCAACAAATTTTTATTATGTGCCTGTTCTAGGTACATTAGGCTCTGGGAATGCAGTCCAAAACAGTCATATTCTCTTCCTTCGTGAGGATTCTTGTTCAGAAATAAAAAAGCAATGAAGAAAAATGTGTGTGTTCCAGTGAAGGAAGAATGAGATGCTATGGCATCTGACAGCATCTAAAGCTGTGGTTCCCAGATTGTTTATTTCATGAATGAGTATGATGTTTTTTAAATGGGGGTCAATATAGGTTGCCAATATTTTATTAGCCAAGAAAAGTCATTTAAAAGAGAAAAAAAAAAAAGGCACTGCGGTGGACCCTTTAACAACATGGGCTTGAACTGTGCAGGTCCACTTGTATGCGAATGTTTTTCACTAAATGAGTACTTCAGTACTGCGAGGTCCATGGGTGGTTGAATCCGCAGACGTGGAACTGAGGATATGGACAGCTGACTGCAAAGTTTCATGCGGATTTTTGACTACGCAGGAGTTGGAGCCTCTGTTGTTCAAGAGTCAACGGTACTGCCTTCTAACAACATCATTTCATTGAAAGAACACTCTAAATTAAAAATACAGGGGAGAACGTAGTCTTAGAATGAAGGGCAGCTTGCCAGGGATGAGGGCCCAGGCGGCCACAGGAAGCCAAGGATACAGCATTACATTTAGTCTTCATGTCTCCATAGGCTCCTCTTGGCTGTGACAGTTTCTCATACTTTCCTCATTTTTCATGACCTTGACAATATTGAGGAGTACTGCCCTATTCTAAAGCCTCAGTGTCTTCTGCTTCAGTTGGCAGAAAAGGAAAGAGACAGTGGAGGAGCCACTTTAGATTCACAGAAACCCCAGCTTAGAGGAGTTGCCCATCCTTTCTATTTCTGGAATGGAGCAATGGAGATCACCTCTAGCATGCAGTGCTAAGGCAACATTTCCAATTTGAATATTCCATTGGTCAGGCTGCTGCAGGCAGCCTGGCTTTAGGAAGACCATCCAGGTGGCTGACAGTCTTGGTGCTCCAGCCGGGTGTCAGGCATGAGCCTCTGAGGTGGGAGAACCAAGTTCAGGACACTGGTCCACCAGAGACCTCCCAGCTCCACGTTATATCACATGGAGAAAGCTCTCACAGAGATTGCCATCTCAATGCTAAGACCCAGCTCCACTCAATGACCAGCAAGCTATAGGGCTGCACATCCTATGCCAAACAACTAGCAAGACAGGAACACAAACCCACCCATTAGCAGAGAGGCTTCCTAAAATCATAATAAAGTCACAGACACTCCAAAACACACCACCAGACATGGCTCTGCCCACCACAGAGACAAGATCCAGCCTTACCCACCAGAACACAGGCACCAGTCCCCTCCACCAGGAAGTTTACACAGCCCACTGGACCCACCTTACCAACTGGGGGCAGACACCAAAAACAACGGGAACTACGAACCTGCAGCCTGCAGAAAGGAGACCACAAACACAGTAAGTTAAGCACAATGAGAAGACAGAGAAATACACAGCAGATGAAGGAGCAAGGCAAAAACCCACCAGACCAAACAAATGAAGAGGAAGTAGGCAGTCTACCTGAAAAAAAATTCAGAGTAATGCTAGTACAGACGACCCAAAATCTTGGAAATAGAATTGAGAAAATACAAGAAATGTTTACCAAGGACCTAGAAGAACTAAAGAGAAAACAAACAATGATGAACAACACAATAAATGAAATTAAAAATTCTCTAGAAGGAATCAATAGCAGAATAACTGAGGTCATAGGCTCCTCTTGGCTGTGACAGTTTCTCATACTTTCCTCATTTTTCATGACCTTGACAATATTGAGGAGTACTGCCCTATTCTAAAGCCTCAGTGTCTTCTGCTTCAGTTGGCAGAAAAGGAAAGAGACAGTGGAGGAGCCACTTTAGATTCACAGAAACCCCAGCTTAGAGGAGTTGCCCATCCTTTCTATTTCTGGAATGGAGCAATGGAGATCACCTCTAGCATGCAGTGCTAAGGCAACATTTCCAATTTGAATATTCCATTGGTCAGGCTGCTGCAGGCAGCCTGGCTTTAGGAAGACCATCCAGGTGGCTGACAGTCTTGGTGCTCCAGCCGGGTGTCAGGCATGAGCCTCTGAGGTGGGAGAACCAAGTTCAGGACACTGGTCCACCAGAGACCTCCCAGCTCCACGTTATATCACATGGAGAAAGCTCTCACAGAGATTGCCATCTCAATGCTAAGACCCAGCTCCACTCAATGACCAGCAAGCTATAGGGCTGCACATCCTATGCCAAACAACTAGCAAGACAGGAACACAAACCCACCCATTAGCAGAGAGGCTTCCTAAAATCATAATAAAGTCACAGACACTCCAAAACACACCACCAGACATGGCTCTGCCCACCACAGAGACAAGATCCAGCCTTACCCACCAGAACACAGGCACCAGTCCCCTCCACCAGGAAGTTTACACAGCCCACTGGACCCACCTTACCAACTGGGGGCAGACACCAAAAACAACGGGAACTACGAACCTGCAGCCTGCAGAAAGGAGACCACAAACACAGTAAGTTAAGCACAATGAGAAGACAGAGAAATACACAGCAGATGAAGGAGCAAGGCAAAAACCCACCAGACCAAACAAATGAAGAGGAAGTAGGCAGTCTACCTGAAAAAAAATTCAGAGTAATGCTAGTACAGACGACCCAAAATCTTGGAAATAGAATTGAGAAAATACAAGAAATGTTTACCAAGGACCTAGAAGAACTAAAGAGAAAACAAACAATGATGAACAACACAATAAATGAAATTAAAAATTCTCTAGAAGGAATCAATAGCAGAATAACTGAGGCAGAAGAACAGATAAGTGATCTGGAAGATAAAACAGTGGAAATAACTACTGCAGAGGAGAATAAAGAAAAAAGAATGAAAAGAATTGAGGACAGTCTCAGACACCTCTGGGACAACATTAAATGCACCAACATTCGAATTATAGGGGTCCCAGAAGAAGAAGAGAAAATGAAAGGGACTGAGAAAATATGTGAAGAGATTATAGTTGAAAACGTCCCTAATATGGGAAAGGAAATAGTCATTCAAGTCCAGGAAGCACAGAGAGTTCCATACAGGAAAAATCCAAGGAGAAACACACCAAGACAGATATTAATCAAACAATCAAAAATTAAATACAAAGAAGAAATATTAAGAGCAGCAAAGGAAAAACAACAAATAACATACAAGGGAATCCCCATAAGGTTAACAGTTGATCTTTCAGCAGAAACTCTGCAAGCCAGGAGAGAGTGGCAGGACATATTTGAAGTGATGAAAGAGAAAAACCTACAACCAAGTTTACTCTACCCAGCAAGGATCTCATTCTGATTCAATGGAGAAGTCAAAAGCTTTACAGACAAGCAAAAGCTAAGAGAATTCAGCACCACCAAACCAGCTTTACAACAAATGCTAAAGGAACTTCTCTAGGCAGAAAACACAAAAGAAGAAAAAGACCTACAATAACAAAACCAAAACAATTAAGAAAATGGTAATAGGAACACACATATCAATAACTACCTTAAATGTAAATGGATTAAATGCTCCAACGAAAAGACACAGACTGGCTGAATGGATACAAAAACAAGAAGCATATATATGCTGTCTATAAGAGACCCACTTGAGACCTAGGACACATAGAGACTGAAAGTGAGGGGATGGAAAATGATATTCCATGCACATGGAAATCAAAAGAAAGCTAGAGTAGCAATTCTCATAACAGACAAAATAGACTTTACAATAAAGACTATTAGAAGAGACAAAGAAGGACACTACATAAAGATCATGGGATCGATACAAGAAGAAGATATAACAATTGTAAATATTTATGCACCCAACAAAGGAATACCTAATACATAAGGCAAATGCTAACAGCCATAAAAGGGGAAACTGACAGTAACACAATCATAGTAGGGGACATTAACACCCCATTTTCACCAAATAACAGACCTTCCAAAATAAAAATAAATAAGGAAACACAAGCTTTAAATGATACATTAAACAAGATGGACTTAATTGATATTTATAGGACATTCCATCCAAAAACAGCAGATTACACTTTCTTCTTAAGTGTTCATGGAACATTTCAGGATGGATCATATCCTGGGTCACAAATCAAGCCTCATTAAATTTAAGAATATTGAAATTGTATCAAGTATCTTTTCTGACCACAACACTATGAGACTAGATATCAATTACAGGAATAAATCTGTAAAAAATACAAACACATGGAGGCTAAACAATACACTATTAAATAACCAAGAGATCACTGAAGAAATCAAATAGGATATCAAAACATATCTAGAAACAAATGACAATGAAAACATGATGACCCAAAATCTATGGGATGCAGCGAAAGCAGTTGTAAGAGGGAAGTTTATACCAATACACTCCTACCTCAAGAAACAAGAAACATCTCAAATAAACAACCTAACCTTACGCCTAAAACAATTAGAGAAAGAACAAAAAAAGCCCAAAGTTAGCAGAAGGAAAGAAATCATAAAGATCAGATCAGAAGTAAATGAAAAAGAAACGAAGGAAACAGTAGTTAAGATCAATAAAACTAAAAGCTGGTTCTTTGAGAAGATAAAATTGATAAACCACTAGCCAGACTCATCAAGAAAATAAGGGAGAAGACTCAAATCAACAGAATTAGAAATGAAAAAGGAGAAGTAACAACTAACACTGCAGAAATACAAAGGACCATGAGAAATTACTACAAGTAACTATATACCAAGAAAGTGGACAACCATGAGGAAATGGACAAATTCTTAGAAGAGCACAACCTCCTGATACTGAACCAGGAAGAAATAGAAAATATAAACAGACCAATTTTTAAATTGGTGATTAAAAATTTTAAAATCTTCCAACAAACAAAAGGCCCAGGACCAGATGCCTTCACAGGCGAATTCTATCAAACATTTAGAGAAAAGCTAACACCAATCCTTCTCAAACTCTTGCAAAATATAGCAGAGGGAGGAACACTCCCAAACTCATTCTATGAGGCCACCATCACCGATACCAAAACCAGACAAAGATGTCACAAAGAAAGAAAACTACAGACCAATATCACTGAAGAACACAGATGCAAAATTCCTCAACAAAATTCTAGCGAACAGAATCCAACAGCACAGTAAAAGGATGATACACCATGATCAAGTGAGGTTTATCCCAGGAATGCAAGGATTCTTCACTATACGCAAATCAATCAATGTGAAAAACCATATTAACAAACTGAAGAATAAAAATTCAACATCCATTTATGATAAAAACTTCTCCAGAAAGTAGGCATAGAGGGAACTTATCTCAACATAATAAAGGCCATATATGACAAACCCACAGCCAACATCATTCTCAATGGTGAAAAACTGAAACCATTTTCACTAAGATCAGGAACAAAACAAGGTTGCCCACTCTCACCACTATTATTCAACATAGTTTTGAAAGTTTTAGCCACAGCAATCAGAGAAGAAAAAGAAATAAAAGGAATCCAAATCGGAAAAGAAGAAGTAAAACTGTCACTGTTTGCACATGACATGATACTATACGTAGAAAATACCAAAGATGCTACCAGAAAACTACTAGAGCTAATCAATGAATTTGGGAAAGTAGCAGGATACAAAATTAATGTACAGAAATCTCTTGCATTCCTATACACTAATGACTAAAAATGTGAAAGAGAAATTAAGCAAACATTCCCATTCACCACTGCAACAAAAAGAATAAAATTACCTAGGAATAAACCTACCTAAAAAGACAAAAGACCTCTATGCAGAAAACTATAAGACACTGATGAAAGAACTTAAAGATGATACAAACAGATGGAGAGATATACGATGTTCTTGGATTGGAAGAATCAACATTGTGAAAATGACTGTACTACCCAAAGCAATCTACACATTCAGTGCAATCCCTATCAAACTACCAATGGCATGTTTCATAGAACTAGAACAAAAAATTTCACAATTTGTAAGGAAACACAAAAGACCCCGGATAGCCAAAGCAATCTTGGGAAAGAAAAACAGGGCTGGAGGAATCAGGCTCCCTGACTTCAGACTATAGTACAAAGCTACAGTCATCAAAACAATATGGTATTGACACATTGGAATATTACTCAGACATAAAAAGAAATGAAATTTAGTTATTTGTAGTGAGGTGGATAGATCTAGAGTCAGTCATACAGGCTGAAGGAAGTCAGAAAGAGAAAAACAAATACTGTATGCTAACACATATATATGGAATCTTAAAATAAAAAAATGGTTCTGAAGAATGTAGGGGCAGGACAGAAATAAAGACGCAGACACAGAGAATGGACTTGAGGATGCAGGGAAGGGGAAGGGTAAGCTGGGATGAAGTGAGAGAGTGACATGGACTTACATACAATACCAAATGTAAAACAGATAGCTAGTGGGAAGCAGCCACATAGCACAGGGAGATCAGCTTGGTGCTTTGTGACCACTTAGAGCATGGGATAGGGAGGGTGGGATGGAGACGCAAGAGGGAGGGGATATGGGGATATATGTATACGTATAGCTGATTCACTTTGCTATACAGCAGAAACTAACACAACATTGTAAAGCAATTATACTCCAATAAAGATGTTAAAAAAAAAAAAAAAGAAGAATTAAGGGCAGACTTTCACCAAAAAAAGGAAATAGACAAAGAGAATTTTCAATCTCACCTTGAGGTATATATAATGTTTTAGCTGCAAAAAAATCAAAACAAAACCCGATTTTAATTGTAATTTGTAGAATGTGCTACAAAAAGCATAGTGCTTTGAAAGAAAGTATCAGGAGTAGCCGCTTCAGAAAAGGAGAAAAAGGAGCTCTCCTGAGAAAAGGTAGAACATTTCATGTGAGGCCCAGAGGATGAGCGTAAGCCAGACAGGCAAGGAGGAAAAAAACCAAAACATTCCCTGTCAGGAAGGTTTAACACTCTCCCCTCCTTATTTGTGTTTTGCGGTTGCCCTAAAACAGTACCACCAGCTTAAACACAATTTATTACCTTAGTCTCACTGATGAAATGAGACTCACTGACTAAAATTAAGGCCCCGGCAGGAGGACTGCATCTTTCTGGAGGCTCGACTTCCTTTGCCTTTTCCCACTTCTAGAGGAGGTCGCCTGCAGTCCTTGGCTCGTGGCCCCTTCCTCCATATCTACAGTGTAGTATCTTCAAATCCCTCCCGACTCTGGCATTGACTCTCTTCTGCCTCTCTTCCACATTCAGAGAACCCTTGCGATTACACTGAGCCCACCCAAATAATCCAGGATGATCTCTTTATCTTGAAGGCAGCCGATTAGCAACCTTCATTCCGTCTGCAACCTTAGTTCCTCCTCTCCTTGTTGCATGACATATTCACAGGTTCCAAGGGGTAGGATGTAAACGTCTTTGGGAAGCCTGTGTCCTGCCTACCACACCCTCTGACTCATGGAGAACACAGTATATGCTAAATTGCTTCCTTCTCAACTACTGGCTTGTGAAGAACTGTGAAGAGTATGAGATATTACTCTGCTTGCAAGCTAATAGGATGGCCTGACAGTGTTTGTGGATGGCAGTAGAAGGCATGAGACTCCTGGGTCACAGACAAAGGACTTTACTATTCGTGGCAGAGCAAGCAGCATGCGCATCATTACATTTGCCTCAGCTCCCCTTATCTCCAAGTCCCACAGGAGTGATACAGATGAGGCCTGATGGATACCTACACCCACTATGGACTGTGTTATAGGAGAAGAACCTCAAGTTTAGGGAGGCCGGATCATTTATAATGGGCAGTAAGCATGCCTTCCCTTTTTCTCAGAGGGAGACACTACCTCTTTTTTCCAAGGCTGTTCAATATACAAATATCCTTACAAAGATGATCCAGAACAAAGAGTGGTTACTCCTCGTTTGCAAGATGTATGAAAAAACTAGAGAACCTTGGAAAATTGTCCACAAATATCCCTACACTGCATCTGCTTTTAATAACCTGGTCTGCAGCTTCTGAAATGCAGGGACTAGTTCTTTGAAAAACATTTAAAAATCAATACATTGTAAGTTAAAAGGTTTTCTCTTTTCAAATATAATCTTTTCAACTTTTTACTTGTTCAAGTCAACCTCTCTTTATACATTGCATTGAAATATTTTTCTAGTACCTAATATGTTCCTTGTTATCCTTGCCTTGTCGTCAGATAATTCTGTATGAAAACATGTTGACTTTTTGGCTAGTTTAATAAACAAATGACTAACGCAAAAAGACAGCTTGACCTCAGTTCATAATGAGGAAATAAATATTAGCAAATTTACTAATGAGGGCCCTGATACAAACAGGTAATTATGAAGAGAACCAGGTGCCAATATGACCTTAATGTGAAATGTCATTCTATGAAAAGAGTGACTTGAGAGGGGGCCTTTACTAAGAAGTGGAAGACAAACAGATTCGTTCATTTCTACGTATTAAATCCAAACCCATTCTGAGAGCAAAAGATGGCTGCAAAGTTCGAGACCCAGTTAAATATGCAAATGATTATACTTGATATTAGAAGTATCAACATTTATGAATTTGCTAATGTGTCTATTCCCTCTTTTTCTGACATTCTTTTAAGTTAAAACTACTGATTAGATAGGTTTCTAGTTTTAAGGGCCAAGAAGGTTACAAGGAACATCTTAAAGTATCTAATGATAAAAATGAGCTAGATCAGAAGAAAAAGGAAATGAAATACATTTTAGCCTCTATGTGCAGAAATGATGGTAGTAGATGCATATCAATAAGACATACTCTTTGAGCAACTTTTTCTTCGAAGTGGTAATACATAAGGCAAGTTGTCAATGTCCTCCTGTCTAGTTGTCCTGAGACCAACACTGTGATATCAGACCAAGGGAAAGATGGCAGCCTTTATTCCTAAAAGAGAGTTGCTCAGAAGCCAACTAGGTTATATTTATACTCTACATATGTAGTGATTACAATCTTGCCACTCATATTTTATCCTATTAATGCTTCTGAAAAACTGAAATAAATCACCATCCTTACTTTTACCATATCCTTGTGCTTCACTAGATCATTGCTCTCATGTTAAAGTTATCAATTTGCGTACTATGCTGACAAAAGAAGCTCTTACAAATTGCCAAGGAGCATGACAAACGGCAGCGGCTTTCCTTGACAGGTAAAACGCTGCAGAAATTCAGTGGAAGGCATTTAGGAACCACAATCAGAAAACCTGCATTTGAAATCTGGCTCCTCCCCATCAGACCTCTGTGAGCTCTAAGCCTCAGTTTCCTCATCTGCGAAGAAAGGATGAAAGTGTGACGCCCTGTCTCTGATCTCAGGGTGACATGATGTGGCGTTTGTGGGAGCACCTTAGCTCATAAGGGTAAGACTTTTTTTTTTTTTTTTTTCAATTTGGATTTCATTCTTTGTTTTATTTTTGTTT
Source organism: Neophocaena asiaeorientalis asiaeorientalis (assembly GCF_003031525.2). NCBI lineage: Eukaryota > Metazoa > Chordata > Mammalia > Artiodactyla > Phocoenidae > Neophocaena > Neophocaena asiaeorientalis. Next base: position 604,325 of record NW_020172773.1, on the reverse strand, counting down.
TGGAATTTTCATTGAGGGAGTTCAGCAGCACCAGTTAACAACAGGATTTTTAGTAAATAGTACATTTGAAAAATCCATAAATAGTACATTTGAAACTATTTAGTAAATAGTTCATTTGAAAAATAGTACATTGAAAAATAATAGTACATTAGTAAATAGTACATTTGAAAAATAGTACATTTGAACATTTTTTAATCATTTGAAAAAATCAGTAAATAGTACATTTGAAAAATAGTATATTTAGTAAATAGTACTATTTACTAAACACCATTTAGTAAATAGTACATTTGAAAAATCAGTACATTTTCAAATAGTACATTTGAAAAATTTTTAGTAAATAGTACATTTGAAAAATGTACTAAAAATAGTACATTTTTAGTAAATAGTACGTTTAAATCAGTGATTATAATCCACAATTTAAGACCTGCTCAAGTCAGAAATCTCCAAGCAGGTCTCACAATCCCACCCACGCCTTAGGGCCTGCTGTGCGGAAAGGGCTGCATGCGCTGAGTACAGGAGGAGCAATTTACCGGCGTCTTCCCATTCCCTCCTGCCTGGAGTCCCAACCCCTTCCCTGGCGCTCATCAGTGACCCATCGGTGCCTTTCTCACTGCCGACTGCAACACAGCTCACCATGCTATACCCCTGACGGTGACAGCTCCTCATTCTCACCTTTCAGGTCCTGACACAAAACTGCCACCACCATTTCTAAAGGTCCCCTCAAGTCACACAGACTTTCACAGAGACCTCATTTCCTGCAGAAACTAATGGGCCCTATCCTTGTCTCCCCTACAGCTGTCACTGATACAGGCAATCATGCTCTCCGTCTCCTCAGCTGTTAACTACACGTCCTCCTCTCCCTCCCAGTTCTTTCCTGAAGCTTCCTTTCAGGTACTGATTTCCTCAGCCATCCACAGATAAGAACATTTCAATAGCTAAGCCAAGATAAATTTGCAGCGGCCATCAGATGCTGCCTCCTGCCTCTAAAGGAGAAGAGAATGCTCTGCACAAGATGGGTGTTTTCACAGCCTCTGTCAGCGTTTCCTCTAACTTTTAGTCACAACCTGAAGTGAATTATTACTTTGAAAGCAAGTTCGTCCCTTATGTCCAAACCAATTCTCTACCAAGGTAGTTTGAGTCTTATTTCTCCTCTTTGGTCTCCTCTGGCGCACTTGTCTATGATTTGGGCATGAGATAGAGGGAATCTCGAAGTTCAAAAGTCTTCTGGTCCACTTACATATCTACTTTTAAAAATACCATCACCGGGGCTTCCCTGGTGGCGCAGTGGTTGAGAGTCCGCCTGCCGATGCAGGGGACACGGGTTCGTGCCCCGATCCGTGCCAAAACAGGGAGGGGCCCGCGTACCGAAAAAAAAAAAAAAAAAAAAATACCATCACCGCCAGTGGGTTGTGCAGGCTAAAAGGAATTTGCTTCATCGTAGGCGATCTGTCCATCCTTGGACAGCTCTGACCAGGAGAAGTGTTTAACTGAGTTCACTGAAATCTGACTTCCTGAGTGTTACATCTTCTGGCTATACTTTTTCCGATCAGGACATCACAGTATCTTCCATGGTCACTCTCCTGTCTAGTACTATTCATCATCACTGCTTCTCCATCATCTAACATAGGCTCCCAAAGCATAGCAGGCTCTTAAGAAACATTTGTTGAATGAATGAATGTTTGTGGCCCTTTCTACAAGACTGCAATTTGTATCTAAGACATTTATGAAATATAATCTTGGTCTTCTCCAGGCTAGAAGTCCTTAGTTTTCAAAAGGAAAAGTTTCAAGTTCAAGTTACATTTCCTTTCCTCTGGGCTTTCTCCAGTGTGTCAAAATTTATCTCAGTAAACTATACAAAAATTAAAAATATAAATTACATAAAAAGATAAATTATAGTAAAGAGATAAATTACATTTAAATATACATTTTATGTATATGACTATATAATCATGTGTGTGTGAGTATAAAATTCAGTTAATCTACTTTTCTAAATAAAGTTATGTTAACGTATAGAGCACGAGTAAACAAAAACTAATTAAAAGCACTCTCTTAACTGAGAAAAAATATACCTTGGCACTCAAAATCTACTCACAGCTAAGTGGTTTTATTTAGTATTATTAACTTTTTTTTAACATCTTTATTGGGGTATAATTGCTTTACAATGGTGTGTTAGTTTCTGCTTTATAACAAAGTGAATCAGTTATACATATACATATGTTCCCATATCTCTTCCCTCTTGCGTCCCCCTCCGTCCCACCCTCCCTATCCCACCCCTCCAGGCGGTCACAAAGCACCGAGCTGATCTCCCTGAAATTTTTTGTTTTATACAGAGGCTTTGTTATAATATCATTAAACTATTTTTTTCTCTCAGGTTTTTGATTTTGTTTTTGTTTTTTTTACGGTACGCAGGCCTCTCACTATGGGGCCTCTCTTGTTGCGGAGCACAGGCTCCGGACGCGCAGGCTCAGCGGCCATGGCTCACGGGCCCAGCCGCTCCACGGCATGTGGGATCTTCCCGGACCGGGGCACGAACCCGTGTCCCCTGCATCGGCAGGCGGACTCTCAACCACTGTGCCACCAGGGAAGCCCCATTAAACTATTTTTAAAAGAGAAATTTGAACCACAATTCTACCACCCTGCTGCAGCTGTTATCATTCTTGTTTCCCCCCTTCTTGTTCATATATAAAAATAACTTTGTTATTGTAAACATATGGTACACATTTGCATTGTACTTTTTTCACTTAAAATTATATTGCACATATTTTTCATATTATCATTAATTTTATTTTAATTTCATCAGCTTATAGTACTTCATCGATTTGATATACTATAACCATTTCCCAATTAGTCCTGATTTAAAATGTTTCCAGTTTTCTTTCTTATAGAAAATGCTGTTAGGAATATTACACACATATAGATTTTCTTCCTAAATATCTTGTCAAATTTAAAAATATTCACTTCTCTCTATTATCATTTGAAAGGATTTTTCAGTTTCTATGCGTATGAGTTTTGGTTATATGTATACTATTTATTTCCAGTTTTATATGAATGTAGTTAAAAGCTACAGCCTGTCAAATTTTGACTTTTAATTAAAATTTTTCATTAAGCCCTAAAACATTATAATGTTTATAAATTTCACAGATATACTTTCAAAGACATAGACCCTTTTAAAAATGATGAGCATTTTTTTCCTTCTAAGAGTATTTATAAATACCTAATTGATGCCAGGCACCAGGCTAGGAACCTGGGATGCAAGCACGAACAAGACAGACCCCTGCCCTTATGGAGTTTAAGGTCTAGCAAGAAACGAAGTGAGAGTAAACTGTGATAAGTGTTATGATAGGACGGTTCAAGGTGCTACTACCCTCAGACCCAGGCAAAAAGGGTCCTTGGCCTCGGCCCCAGGTTTCAGAGAACCCCACTCTGGCCCTTCCCCAGCCATGCCCCTTTCTCACCAGGCAAAGAGACAACAGGCATCTGTGGGGCATCCTGGATATGCCCATCTGGAGCCCACAACAACCACTAAACCTCCTGTGAATAGCAGGGATGCCAGAATTCCCTGCTCAAAAGGTCCAAACCCACTCCTAGGGCCAGAGCAGACTTCTCTAGAGCCACCTGCTGAATGTGGAGCCTGTGCTTATGTGTCTACCAGTGAACACGTAAAACACAGTGCTTGGGGAAGGTTGTGAACAGGGACGGAATGTGTGGTCTGGGTTGCCCACACACAGGCAGAAGAAGCCCCTGGCAGCTCTGGTCGGAGGCAGGAATGGGAAGGGAAAGAGGAGTGGCCACAGAGTGAGGACAAGGGGCTAGGCCACTTCCCCCCAAAGTCATGTTCCAGCACAGAGCTCTGAAGAGTCTGAAAATTGTAATTTGAACCTTGTTTTCCAGGTGGTTTTGAGGATATATTTGTCAGGGTAGGGGGATGGAACATATTTCATTTAATGTTTTGTTAGCTTGACTGGTAGTTTTAAAATATTTAGATATATGGGACGTAAGCCTTCATTTGTATTCTTGCCCCAGGCCTTAACAAATGTTGGGGCAGGCTTGGTACAAGGTACCACCGGGATGCCTAACAGGAGGATCTAACCTTCGATGGGGGTGTCATAGAAGGCCTCTCAGAGTAAACCGTGGTTCAGGAGCCTAGGCTCAGCCACACGGTATTCCACTTATGTAACCACTACATTTATAGGCTAAAGGTGGAAAAGTCATATGCTCATCTTAATAAATGCCCAAACTGTATTCGATGGAATACAAGAGACAGTCATGTTCAAATTAACACTTAAAACCCTAGAATAACAACATAGGTAGCACAATAAATGCTTTATCTATATGAAATTAAACACTGACATCACATATACATGTTAAGTACCAACGGTGTTCCCTTTAAATTTAACCAAAGATAAGAATTTCAACTATCATTCAATTCTTTCACATGGATGTTAAATCTCTAGCCCATTCATTTTGGCAGATGTTAATTTCTTTTCCCTTTTCCAATGGTTTAATGAACAGTTTTAAGTGAGAAGAACTGTGCCGTGTCATTTACTCCACCACTTCTTTAAAGTCCTTTACCTTTTTCTGGTTTGTCGTTGTTGCTAGTCTATACATCCTCTTGAAGGCACGAGTTCCATAAAATTACTACCTGCTTGTTAAAATATACTTTTATTTCAAATTTTCCTCTTTCAAGATTCAGTGGAAGCCTCCATTTTCCTCCTTATGATTTTGTATTTGTTTGGTCAGCCATTGCCTGGAGCGACTCATTATTCTCCCAAATGGTTCCTGTGTCTCAGTTATTAACCCGTATCAGCTGGAGGCAATGGCATTCCCTCTACCCTCCAGTCTTAACACACAGCCAGGAACTTGGCACAGGAAAAGTGTGGTGGTGGAAGTTCTGGCCTGGCTGGCTACGAGGAGCAAGCAGTTAATTGAATAGAAACAAGTCATATGGCATGTTTAATTTGAGTAAGAATACAAGTCTATTTTAAAGTTGTTTGCCTGGTCACTGCCAGGCATCTGTTAGCTACTGTGTTTACAGATTCATTCTCTCCGTCTTTCTCTTTCCCAATGTCTCTTTCTCTTGTATTTCTAAACTATAAATTCCCAGATAAGATTTTGATTTTTGATACTTGATACAGGACTGTTCTTAAACAGTGACTAAAGGAAAGACAAGACATCTTCACAAAGCAGCAGTTTTGGTGTTCCTTTCTGGCTTCTTCTCAAATTTTACAATAGAACACGTGAGAACTGGGATGCTGCCTATTCTCAAAGTGTATTTTCAGAGAAATTATCTCACTCCGACCTTGTATGAGATATAATTCTCTTCTCCCCTACAATTTAGGATCCATGATAATTTTCTGGACATCAAGCATGTTTATGCAAAACTCTTCTACTTTAAAGAGAAGACAGGACTTGAAGATATGTGCTTTTGATCATCCCTGCAGGACCATTTTATAAGTTCGTAAATCAGGGAATCCGCTCAGGATTCGTCTAGCAACACCCTGTTTGCTTACATTCAAAGTCTTGGCAAGATCAGAAATTGCCTGAAACTGATTCTCCCATTATTCATCAAGTATAGTTTTGACAACAAAAGTGATCTCCAAGATACTGTTTCCATAAAATAACACAATTCTCCATGGTGGCATCCCCATATGTCTCCACTGGGCATCACTTCCCACCATCCTCATCCTCCTTTCTTCTCCATCCCCATTAACCCCTACAGCCCCGGGTCTCAGTGAGAACCATCAAACGACAAGTGAAGGGCACTGAAGTGGCTTCACCTAGCATTTTGGAGTCTCAATGTGAAAAGCCCATTCTTGGTTTCTCCTCCTTGAAGGAGAGGGCTCCATTCACCTCTGCAGTGTGCTTGCCTGCTTTCTGACTCTCCAGCCTCTGCCTAGGCTTTAACTAACTACTTGATCCTCAGAGGAACTTCTTTTCTGACCCCTCCCTTCTTCAGGGTACTTCAGAGGATTCTGGTAAAAAGGAGCCCTGGCCTGAGCCTAAGGGAATCTCTTACCTTAGGGCACTGCCAAACTATAAGGCTTGTGTTCTGTCCCCTCCCAGACTTCTGTTCTAGAAAATCAAGTTGCATACAACCCCACAGACCTAATGCATAATGAAAAGAACATTAAAATCACAAATAATTCCATAACTCAACAATGATAAACATTGTTGACATTTTAGGGTATGGTGTGGCATGGTATGGTATGGTGTGGTACGGTATAGAATATGTAACATATGAGACATAATTATACTGAACAATTATCCATTGTGTATATAAAATTCAGTTTCAACTAGGTATCATGTATTTTTATTTGCTAAATCTGGAAACCCTATTACAGCTCTAATCCCAACAGGCTTGTTTTCCTTCACATATATCCTAAATAATTTCACATTTTCACTAAAATAGTGTTTCAGGAGTAATTTTTCCCAGGACATTGATAACATTTGCTACTCATGCACTGGGTCGAAAAATTGTTTCCTTTACTCGTTAGTAGTATGTTAATGAAGAAAAGGAGAGAGATTTTAGTTTACACTTTTATGTTACCGATTGGGAGTTATAGCTTCAACATGTACTAACTACTTGATCTCTGTATACACCAATTATTTCTGTTGATTCTGAATACTAAGTGATGAAAGAAGACTTTTATTTAAAAGTAGATAAAGTTGCCAGACAAATATCATACAAAGGAGAAATAAATTCATGTGGAAAACATAATAATATCATTGCTTTTTCTTCCCTAATGCATTTTTAAAAATGTGAGAAACACAATTTTTGTAACCCTCTACAAAGGTAAAAAATATATATATTATTTTATCAATGATGGGGTTTCATTTCAGGGAGGGAGCTTAGATTTTTTGGCTTATTTTAAATGAGAAGTTCATCATGGTTATGTTTTTTTCTTTTTTATGTTCACCATAATATTATCGACAATGCACTCCTTGAACCTAGAAGCGATTCCAAGTCATAATGAGGACTGCATACAAGATATTTGTGACTTGTCAAGCTCACCAGAAATACAGAGAATTGCACCTGAACTTCTGCCCTATCTATATCAACTCACTGTCGATCTTTTGACAGTATTATATTTCAGACAGTAACTTTATAAATTTGGGCACCTAGAGAAATTCTTCAACAAACTAAAACATTTTCAGGCTGACATTAACGCTAGACATTTTTAGGTATCACATGTAGGCCAGAAATGTAAAATGGGTTTGTGCTGCAAACTTTTCTAAGTTCTTGTAATTAGTGTAACCATAATAGGTGGAAAATAATGGCAAGATTTCCTTCTTCTCATCTGCAGACCTGTTTCCTTCTATTCATTATCACCAAAGGCTAGTGTGAAAGATAGCCTAAAGGTTGGGCATTGGAGAGTCCGCAGCTGCTCAATGGGTATTTTTGGAAAGTGATGTGGCATCAGGGCTCACCAGGACCCTGAAGGAAGATCTGCAATACTAATTCGGGGAAAAGCAGTTCTCATTCATTTGGCTTGTTCTGATATCATTTCTTGGCGGTAAAAAGAGGCTAAGATAATGTGCAAATCTGACAATTGGGAAGTCGATGAGTTAAAGTAGTACTTGATATCATCTCTCCCTTCTGGTCATCTGGCGTCTGTGCTATTTTGAATATTATTTTCAGTGTTGAAATGATTTTACATGGTCAGAATCACTCACGTACGGTCCACAGTAAATATGACATGGCAACAACGAAAATCAGAATGAATGCATGTTTCTAGTTGGTTCAGCCTTCAAATATATTTAACCAGTTGGTGTGTTTTTTATACAAAGAACTCCCCATCCTAAGGATATGTTGCTTTTAACTGTTTTTTTTTTTTTTTCCCCTCAATACATTTGTCCTTTTAACTTTGCCCTGACTGATAAGGGGCAGATTCCTATAGAAAGATATACACACTTCCTGTCTGAGACCCAGCACTATAGTACCAGCACTGTAGTAGCCAGCATTTATATAGTACTAGATTAAATAAGAACCTACTGTATAGCACAGGGAATTCTATTCAATACTCTGTAATGACCTATATGTGAATAGAATCTAAAAAAAGAGTAGATATATGTTTATGTATAACTAACTCACTTTGCTGTACACCTGAAACTAACACAACATTGTAAATCAACTAGACTCCAATAATAATTTAAATAAATAAATAAATAAAATGCAGTAGTTAAGAGAACACCCTCTGGGCTCTCAGTTATGTGAATTTGAATCCAAGATTAGTTGTTTACTATGGCTTTGTGACCTTGAGGAAGTTATTTAAACTGCCTACACCTGAATTCATCTATCAAGTGAAAATAATAAGGTGAAAATAATATTGTATCTATCTTATAAGGTAACACAAGTAAAGGGCTTAGCAGAATCCATGGCATATGAAATAAGTTTCATTTATTACTATAAGAATATTATTAACAAATTTAAGTTACATTATAGTATAAGTCACTACAGAAGTGTTATAATTATCACATTTCTTCATGAATTTTCTCCCCTCACATATGACTAGCTAAAATATTGAGGTAGAAATATATTTTCTCCTTCATACATTTTTCTCCTAGGGGTTCCTGCTATTAGCTAGCATATAGACACAGACAGGAGATGGGAAGTGTTGTCTTTGTGTTAAACCTGTATTTCCCAAACAAGTTTAATACAGAAACTCACTTCCTATTTGTCTGGGTGAATCTTTCCCTTTCTTTCAGAAATGGAAAACATTTTCACAGAGCTTTTAGGAGACTCTGATGCCAGGGTATTATTAGTGAGAGAGAAAGTAATCGTTCCCTTCTTGTGCACTTGGACTGAGAGCCATCAAAGTAAGTTATCACCTGTTCTCACATCCCTTGAAATCCTGATAAGTTCTCTAGCAAAAGTAGTCCTTTCTGTAATGTCTCACCACCTGCTCTGGGAAACAGTATGCCTGCTTTTACGCTGAAACTTCAGTGGTTGTGCTTTAAAGAAAGTTTTATCCTTGTATGGAGGAATGACTTGTGTGTACTATAAAAACTTTTCTCTGCATAGATCCATAAATATTGCTTTAAATCCCTTTCAGGAATTCAGATCCTCTTATCATTGCTTTTATGCCTCTTTTTCCCCTAAAATATTTAAACTTGGAAACGATACTATTTTTACTAAACTCTCACCCTTTCTAATTTTTTTCAACTAAAGTCATGAGAGAGAGATGAAGTCTAATTTGTAACATGAACTATATACATTTGGAATCAGTAAACAAACCTTGTGAACAAAACATTTCAGAAAGAAACATACAAAGATAGGTGAAACATACTGAATTTGAAATGAGAAGAATTATTTTTAGTTTCTTCCACGGCTATTTATGAACCCTGTGACCTTGGGCAGGTTACCAGATTTCTCTGAATCTCAGTTTTATAACCCACAAAATGGGACTCAGTGGCTGCCTGACCTGTTTCTTAGAGCTTTGGTGAAGAGATAATGTATACAAGGTTATATAAATTCGAAATCCCCACGCAAATATTTTTAGTAGTACAGGATTAACTGTTCAGCTGCTCTCCAGAAACCCCCTTGAAAGGTTCTGAAGAGTTGCTGCCCTCATAACCGGGGATCATGCACTGCCCTGCCATGTTCACTACTGCCAGAACATCATACACCACATAATCTTTCTTTTGACGTTCAAATATATTGATAAGAGAGGGATTATGCAAAAAAATACTGACATTTTACCTGAAAGATAAGTGAATAATTTTCCTTTATCCTATTTTTAAGAGCAAACTCTTAAAAAAGTCACAATACTGATTAATATAATCCCCTCATCTACATAATATAATATATTCTTCAAACTTTTTACTATCCCTGACTGGCTATAAAATCTCAGCTATTTTAAATGATTTTTTTTTTCAGATTTATAACATTCTATAAAAACTTTAGGTACAAAAAAATATTTTCTACTGAGCCCAAACTGGCCTAGCCTCATGTGTGTTTCTTTAAAAGCTTTATTCTCCATGGCCTAACATCAAGGTGTTAGTTTAAACATGTATTCTGAGAAGGAAAATATCCATTGGTATTGCTAATCTAAGATAAAAACCAAACTTTATACTAACCAGAATTTTACACCTGACATATAACAGTATGGATTAAATGATCCCAGAGCTCCATTCTTTCTGGGCCTAGAAAAAAAAAAATCTCTTGACACCCACAAACATTAATTTCTAGTATGCTTTAAATATGCAAATAAACACCTCTGAATGTTTAAAAAGAGAATTTTAAAAGACAGTGAGACATACCTGGATTTGACTAACTTAATAGTAACATGAGTAACATAACATATACATTGAAATAGAGTATATCAGCTCATACCAATAATATAACTACATTGCCTTCTGATCAGATGTGCTAACCCTGCTTCTTCTTCTCCTCAGATTCTTTTTAGAAACATTTATCTCGGGCTTCCCTGGTGGCGCAGTGGTTGGGAGTCCGCCTGCCGATGCAGGGGACATGGGTTCGTGCCCTGGTCCGGGAAGACCCCACATGCCGCGGAGTGGCTGGGCCTGTGAGCCATGGCCGCTGAGCCTGCGCGTCCGGAGCCTGTGCTCCGCAACGGGAGAGGCCACAGCAGTGAGAGGCCCGTGTACCACAAAAAAAAAAAAAAAGAAACATTTATCTCAAAATTGAGGTATTAACCAGATGCCAGCCCCACTTGAACTAAGAAGTAAGGAAGATGGAAGTTGCCTTAGGATAGCATTTCCCAAAATGAATTTCACAAAATTCTAGGCCCTCAAGATGTTCTTTTTAAAAAAATGAGTTTGTTGCAGGAAGGGAATTCTATGGACAAATAAGTTTGTAAAATATTGTATGCCATATCTTCCTCTTAGATATTTGCATGTCTTAGTATACATTAGCATGTTAAGTAGTTTTAATAGCTCTAAACTACTAAAACTACTTAACATATCACCTGCTTATTTGATCTGAGAAACGTTTTTGATCTAATAACTCCTTAATTTTCTGTGGAACGTACAATTTCAGAACTGTTTCTGTCCTGAAGGAACCTGTGGTACTGAAAGAAAAGGAAAAAATCAGTGGTAGGAGAGACCCAGACTTTTATCTTGTATCATAACCCATGTGGCACACCTTCACATGAGGGTGAATGGATGAGGAATTTGAAAAAATAATTTAGAATTTAGAGAAAGAAATCTATTTCTCTCCTTGTAGTAGATTAAACTATTGGTTCCAATTCTTCTCTCCCACCCCCACCCAGTCATAGCTTTATTCATCCACATCCCACCAGTCTCAGCCCTTGACATGGGGCTTAGCCATGTGACTTGCTTTGGCCAATGGGATGGGAGTGGACCTGAAATGATTGAGGCTTTAAATGTGCTTGTCCAGTTGTCTTACTCTCTTCTACTCCTGCCTTTTCCATGAGAAGATCATGTCTCAGACAGCTGCTGTTATAAGCCCTAGTTAACCTGGAGTTAACTACCATCTTAGAGCCAAGCCTAGCTGAACATAGCCTAGATTGGCCAAACTTAGCCAACCTAAAGGTGTGTGGAGAAAAAATAATTGCATATTGTTGTATGCCAGTGAGTTTAGGGGCTAGTTTGTTCTACGGTGTTTTCATGGCAATTGCTGAATTATATACTGCTCCACAGGCGTTTGCTTCAAAATAATTAATACTGCTATAAATGTCCATAATAGCTAAAAGAGAACACGGTAATGAAATCAAGTGATGTATCATAGGGCACTGAATTTGTGGATCATTGTTTTATTAATTCCCTTTATTCTTAAATTCTTGAAAATGATGTCCTGTCAAAAGCATAAAATTTTTTGATATCTTACTTCTCTTAGTATGTTATCCCAACAGTTTTAAAGAAAACAGACCCTCCCAGACAGCTCAGCTTTCCCCACATAAACAAAATGAAGTAATGAAAAACATTTCATTGACATGAATATAAATTTTAAAAGAAATACATGTGCAGTCTAATATATTAAAACCAAGGATTCCACAGAAACCCCAATTATTATCAAATGTCCTCGAAATATTAATTTTAGTTTTACTGCTATTCAGCAAAGGGGATGAAGAAGTACATCAAAAACTCTCCTGCCTAAGGAACTAGTCATTCTGACATGAAAAACTTTGGTCCAGCAGGCACCTCACTGCTACCCGCGAGGCCTTCATCCCTGGACCCCAGGCAAAGACCCTGTGTTCTTGACAAGAACTGTGCTCTTTTTCTCCCCAGAGCACCTCCATTCTCTCTTCTTTTTCTCATTTTTGTGCATCATCTCTCATCCTTCTCTCCATTTCTACACGTTCTAGATTCCTCTGCTTCTAGTCATCCCTCTTTCTATAAAATGGGTGATTGTAGGAATTAAGTGATTCTTGTATATAAAAGTGCCTTCTCTGGTTGCTCAACAAATATTGATTTATCTCTCTATTTTCCTGACTATCCTACCTATCCTACCAATTCCTTAATGGTAGTCCAGCGAGCTATAGATAGATACATACATACATACACAGGTATCTATATCTCACTAGACTACTATATAATCTGTCTCACTGCATGTATGAATATGAAAGAAGTAGTCATAAATAAGAAACCAGCGTTAACAGTAACTGCTGGGATTCACATCTGCCCTTCTAGGATTTGACTGTGACTCACATTAATGGCCAGCTGAGGAACACACTATCTAAGAAAAACAGGATCTAGGTGAGACAGCAGATCTGGATTTGAATCATAGCTTTAGAACTTACTGTCTGATAAGTTAGTACCCTCTCTTCAACCCAATTTCCTCACCTGAAAATTGGGAGTAATAATATTTAACAGGATACCGTCTATAAAAGATAATATCTAATGGAATACTATATATGAAGAGCTTAGCACAATGCCAAACACACAGCCAGCACTCAATAAATGCCAGCTATTATAATTACTGTACAAGAGCTGAGTTTGTAAGTAATAGTATATTTACTTTATAATATAAACACCTTGAAACAAGCACACTATTATCTTCATTTTAAAATCACTACCTTTATGAGCTGAAATGCAGAGACAAGAAGGAAGGAAGATTTATTGTATTAATTCATCTCACTCCCACCATGTTTCTAATCTGCTTTACACATCAGATAGCTAGAGTTTAGGGGTATCCCTGAAAAAAAAAAAAACTAAAGGTTAATGTGTATCATTTACATGCTTCAGAGCATAAGCAAATTACTGGCTGGTCAGATCAAGGTGAAACACAGTGGAATGAACTCACTATGGCCACGCCTCTATTTTAAGGCTATCTGTAAGGAAAAAAAAAAAAGATTGAAGCATAGCTATTTTAACAAATAGGAGTAGGAGTGATTAATTACTTTTTACTGTCATTCAACAGTGTGTCACCCAGGGAGCAACCTCATTTCTCCAATTCCTCTATAAATTTAATAGCGGTCACATCATGGCCTACTTGGCTGAAAAGCATTGCTCCTGAAACCCTGATGGTACTTTTAAGTCCGCTGATGTGTGAACATAATTCTCTGTGTCTCTTAGCTCCACATACCCTGTCTCTCCCAGGGATACACTTTAGTAGATCTATGTGGCACCATGTGGAAAGTTACAAGGGACGAGCTCTCTGATTCTTTCCTCTTTCATGTAACAAGATGAGATAAAATTTAAAACCAATGGGTGTTATTCTACGGTGTAGATATTCTTTCCACTCTGTTAAGGGAATATAAAAAGATATTTATTAAAATTGAAAACTATTAGTTATGAGACCATTGCAGTCTGAACATTTAGTTTGGTATATGAAAAGGGATTGTAAAGATCCCATTGAAAAATTTGCAGGATAGGATGGTGGTTAGCCATTGTGCCTAAAGCCCATCCCTCTATTTGCAGTAACCCACAGGAAGAAATTTCTAAAAAGTAGGATCATCGCAAAGGCCTGCCAGACACCAGGTAGAATTTCCAAAAAACAAACCGTCAAGGAAGAACAGATGATGAAAAGTAGATTATCACCTATATCTACTGCATGCCCAACTCAGAGACTCATGTTCAAGGACTCATTTCTGGGGCTCTAAGTGCTATTTCATCCCCTAATTCCAGTATTAGTACTCTCTTTTTGTATCTATGCATAAATGTTAATCCATTCAACATTTAGGAAGTGGAAATGGACAAGAAATGGTTTATTTCACCTTGAGATATGAAGTTAATGAGAAGAAGAGGTGGTGAAAGAAAGAGCAGTGAACTCTGTAGGTTGAAATTTCTTTGGTTTTTGTTTTTTTCTCCTTACAATTCTCCCAGCAAAGAAAGTTCTATAGGTAAGTTCTAACAGTACCAAGGTGAGCTGCAAGGAGAACCAAGAAGAAGCTACCAACCCAGTCTCTAGTAAACATTTGGCGTGGACCAGGCTCCTGTGCAGTCAGACCTTAAGAAAGATTCTACATGGTGAAAAAAAAAAAAAAAAAGGAAGCATTAAACTCAGGTGGAATACTGAAGTCATGTTTTCCAAGAGAAAACCACTGGAAGTTTTCATCAGCAGTTCTACTGAATGTCCAACAGAGGTGTTAGGTACTAAGATTTAAAAAATAAAAAAGAAAATTCAGGAACAGAATAATTTAGGACAATGAGCCTGATGTGGAGGAAAGAGGACTTTCCATAAAAAAAAAAATCAGTTTTAGCCCCTGTTAACTGGGAAAATCACTAGACTTCTCTTAGCATAAGATTTTTTTTTCTTTTTTAAAAAAATTATATAAGTTTCAGGAGGTTATCATTATAATTCAACATCTGTATACTACAAAGTGGTCACCAGCACAAGTCTATTTACCATCCATCACCATGCAGTTGACTTTCTTCACCCATAGGATTTAATACCTGTCAAATGGGAAAATTTGTTTTATCTACTTTGTGGAGATACTAAAAAGTTAGATGTAATTATATACATGAAAATCTCTTAGAAATTTAAAAAATTCATGAGTAAAGGAGTCTTTAATATCTTTCCTGTTTTAGAGATTGTCCTCTGTACTTCTGATTTGATACTATCACTTATTGATTCTTGTTGCTTCCAGTTTAAAATTATGCTGCAATTTAATTTTTGATTTCTTTATAATTTATTTTCTTCAATTCCCTAATCTCACTGTTTCAAAATAACAAATGTATACTGCCTTTACAAATCATCTTTTCTATTTAGATTCAAGGGAACATCTTCAGAATCCAGTGCTAGAACAGGGAAAGAAATGCAGAACATGCCAAAACACCAGGCATCCATGACTGATCTCATAGAAATTAACAAGAAAAAGAGTAAGAGCATAAAAGCCAAATGGTAAAGGATCTGACAGATAATCCATAAATAATGGAATATAAATGACTAACAAATATGCAAAAAAAGGTCTAGTCTTACAAGCAACTAAGAAAAGCAGGTGGTAACATTTTAAAGAATAATAAGAAGCCAACACTTTCTTAAAGAGTTACTGGCAAAAAGATGGAAGTAAAAGCAAATTCTCTTCCTGAGTAAAGCACACAAGCACACAACACACTTCTATATAAGAAAAACTAAAATAAAAGCCCAGGACCAGGTGGCTTCACAGGTGAATTCTATCAAACATTCAGAGAAGAGCTAACACCTCTCCTTCGCAAACTCTTCTAAAATATAGCAGAGGGAGGAACACCCTCAAACTCATTCTACGAGGCCATCATCACACTGATAGCAATACCAGACAAAGATGTCACAAAAAAAGAAAACTACAGGCCAGTATCACTGATGAACATAGATGCAAAAACCCTCAACAACATACTAGCAAACAGAATCCAACAGCACATGAAAAGGAACATACACTATGATCAAGTGGGGTTTATCCCAGGAATGCAAGGATTCTTCAATATATGCAAATCAATCAATGTGATACACCATATTAACAAACTGAAGAAGAAAAACCATATGATCATCTCAATAGATACAGAAGAAGCTTTCAACAAAATTCAACACCCATTTATGATAAAAACCCTCCAGAAAGTAGGCATAGAGGGAATTTATCTCAACATAATAAAGGCCATATATAACAAACCCACAGCCAACATCGTTCTCAATGGTGAAACACTGAAACCATTTCCTCTAAGATCAGGAACAAGACAAGGTTGTCCACTCTTACCACTATTATTCAACATAGTATTGGAAGTTTTAGCCACAGCAACCAGAGAAGAAAAAGAAATAAAAGGAATCCAAATCGGAAAAGTAGAAGTAAAACTGTCACTGTTTGCAGATGACATGATACTCTACATAGAGCATCCTAAAGATGCTACCAGAAGACTATGAGAGCTTATCAATGAATTTGGTAAAGTAGCAGGATACACAATTAATGCACAGAAATCTCTTGCATTCCTATACACTAACAATGAAAAATCTGAAAGAGAAATTAAGGAAACACTCCCAAAAAGATATTTTATTCTTTTTGTTGCACTTTTTGCAACAAAAAGAATACAATATCTAGGAATCAACCTACCTAAGGAGACAAAAGACCTGTATGCAGAAAACTGTAAGACACTGATGAAAGGAATTAAAGATGATACAAACAGATGGAGAGATATACCATGTCCTTGGATTGGAATAATCAACACTGTGAAAATGACTATACTACCCAAAGCAATCTACAGATTCAATACAATTCCTATCAAACTACCACTGGCACTTTTCACAGAACTAGCACAAAAAATTTCACAGTTTGTATGGAAACACAAAAGACCCCAAATAGCCAAAGCAATCTTGGGAATGAAAAATGGAGCTGGAGGAATCAGGCTCCTGGACTTCAGACTATACTACAAAGCTACAGTAATCAAGACAGTATGGTACTGGCAGAAAAACAGAAATATAGATCAGTGGAACAGGATAGAAAGCACAGAGATAAACCCACACACCTATGGTCACCTTATCTTTGATAAAGGAGGCAAGAATATACAATGGAGAAAAGACAGCCTCTTCAATAAGTGGTGCTTGGAAAACTGGACAACTAAAAATAAAAGAATGAAATTAGAACACTCTGTAACACCATACACAAAGAGAAACTCAAAATGGATTAAAGACCTAAATGTATGGCCAGACACTATAAAACTCTTAGAGGAAAACATAGGCAGAACACTCTATGACATAAATCACAGCAAGATCCTTTTTGACCCAGCTCCTAGAGAAATGGAAATAAAAACAAAAATAAACAAATGGGACTTAATGAAACTTAAAAGCTTTGGCACAGCAAAGGAAACCATAAACAAGATGAAAAGACAACCCTGAAAATGGAAGAAAATGTTTGCAAACCAAGCAACTGACAATGAATTAATGTCCATAATTTACAAGCAGCTCATACAGCTCAATATTGAAAAACAAACAACCCAATCCAAAAATGGGCAGAAGATGTAAATAGACATTTCTTCAAAGAAATACACAGATTGCCAACAAACACATGAAAGGATGCTCAATATCACTAATCATTAGAGAAAAGCAAATCAAAACTACATTGAGGTATCACCTCACACCAGTCAGAATGGCCATCATGAAAAACTCTACAAACACTAAATGCTGGAGAGGGTGTGGAGAAAAGGGAACCCTCTTGCACTGTTGGTGGGAATGTAAATGGATACAGCCACTGGGGAGAACAGTATGGAGGTTCCTTAAAAAACTAAAAATAGAACTACCATTTGACCCAGCAATCTCACTACTGGGCCTATACCCTGAGAAAACCATAATTCAAAAAGACTCATGTACCACAGTGTTCACTGCAGCCCTACTTACAATAACCAGGACATGGAAGCAACCTAAGTGTCCATCCAGAGATGAATGGATAAAGAAGATATGGCACATATATACAATGGAATATTACTCAGGCATAAAAAGAAATGAAACTGAATTACCTGTAGTGAGGTGGATGGATCTAGAGTCAGTCATACAGAGTGAAGGAAGTCAGAAAGAGAAAATCAAATACTGTATGCTAACACATATATATGGAATCTAAAAAAAAAAAAAAAGTTTCTGAAGAACCTAGGGGCAGGACAGGAATAAAGACACAGACATAGAGAATGGACTTGAGGACACAGGGAGGGGGAAGTGTAAGCTGGAATGAAGTGACAGAGTGGCATGGACATATATACACTACAAAATGTGAAATAGATAGGTAGTGGGAAGCGGCCACATAGCACAGGGAGAACCGCTCTGTGCTTTGTGAACACCTATAGGGGTGGGATAGGGAGGGTGGGGATATGGGGATATATGTATACGTATAGGTGATTCACTTTGTTATACAGCAGAAAGTAACACAACATTGTAAAGCAATTATACTCCAATAAAGATGTTAAAAGAAAAACTAAAATAAATGAATTAAGTATTAAGTAAAGATACTAGTTAAAAAAAAATTACAGAGAAACAAAGCAAAAACCCAAAAACCCTTAGGAAAGAAGGGGGGGGGATAACAAAGCCAACATAAAAACCAAAATCAATGAATTAGGAAGCAGAATAGCAGAATTAATAAATTAATCTAAGAGTGTGTTGCTTTTTAAAAAACAGAATAATCAAACCCCTGCTATTCTAATTAAGAAACAAACAGAGAAAACAAAACTATATAGCACCAAGAGTGAAAAGGGGAATGACACCACTGGTACAACAGGCATTTAAAATGTTCTAAGAATATAATGTTCTTCACTGTAATGAC
This sequence comes from Neophocaena asiaeorientalis asiaeorientalis, assembly GCF_003031525.2. Lineage (NCBI taxonomy): Eukaryota > Metazoa > Chordata > Mammalia > Artiodactyla > Phocoenidae > Neophocaena > Neophocaena asiaeorientalis. The sequence goes on along the minus strand of NW_020172773.1, from coordinate 585,690 downwards.
AGATTTTAGAGTCTGAATGAAACTGGTAATTTTCTAGGAAAATATAAATTAACAAAATTGATACACAACACTGAAAACCTACACAGTACAATAATAAAATAAGAAAAAAAAAAGAGGTGAAATGAGCTGGGCTGAAATTTTTTTAACTATTTATTTCCAAGTGTTCCAGAGTGTTGAAAAGACGGGGATCTTTCCAGTTTGTTTTATATAGCTAGCATAAGCCTGACACCAAACCGTGATGAACATAACTCAAAATAAATTATATATTTGGGAAAAAAATCTAATTATATATTTACTAAGTGAAAATAAATCAATATGAATTAGAACAGCCCAATTTTAAAATGAATAAAATTCATGAACAGCATACACATACACATGGCCAATAAACATGCGCGGTGGATTTAGTAATCAAATTAAGGTGAGGTGCCTTTGTTACTCATCTGATTAGCAAAGAATAAATAGATTAAAACATTGCTAATATCTAGTGTGCGTGAGGATACAGAAAAACAAGAACTTAAATGCCTTGTTGGTAAAAGTGTAAAACTTTTCTGGAGACCACTTTCATGATGTATACTTTCTAAAATATGTTTTATGGGTTCTAATATATATGCCTGACTCGGCAATTCCAATATGTAAGAGTATATTATAACATATAGAATATGAAAATTTAGAAATGGATCAAATGTGTGGGCAAAGATGTATATACAAGGCTGTTCAATGTACCTTATTTATGACATTAAGAACTTTCAGTGTCTCTGGAGAAATTTCTCACTAGGAAAAACATTAAATGGGGATCTGGTAAAATTATGCAGCCATTTAAAAAGTGGTATAAATCTATATTTATTAATGTCCAAGATACAGTCAAAGAAAGAAACATAATAGTATGGATCATGAATAATATCATTTTCATAAATGGAAGGAGAAAGACATAGATAGATGACAGAGAGATGATAGACAGACAGAGAACTAGCTAAGATAGATATATCCACACCAACATCTAACAGTGATCATTTTTTAATAATAGAATTGTGAATTTTTTCTCTTTATATTTTCTTAATTATCTAAATTTCTAACAGTTTAGTACAGTTCTTTTCATTATCTGTGTTAAAGAACCAATTCTCTTTGGTGTTGGTTTTGTCCCAATCTGTTGTGGAATGATACTTTATTAAACAGAGTAAAAATAAATTACTAGAAAAAAATGAAGTAAAAATATGACATAAAAATACAAGAGCTAGGGCTTCCCTGGTGGCGCAGTCGTTGAGAGTCCGCCTGCCGATGCAGGGGACACAAGTTCGTGCCCCGGTCCGGGAAGATCCCACATTCCGTGGAGCGGCTGGGCCCATGAACCATGGCTGCTGAGCCTGGGCGTCTGGAGCCTGTGCTCTGCAATGGGAGAGGCCACAACAGTGAGAGGCCCACGTACCAAAAAAAAAAAAAAAAAAAAAGCTAATTTTCATTATAATTCAAGAAATATAATATTTCTCTATCAAACTACTATGAAAGTTTCTAAATGCTTACTCTGTTTCTGTGCTTATCTCATCATGGATCAGTAGCTCATGAACTGACACTGTAGCACTGGTGCAGTGATTAAACACACAGACTCTAGGGCCAGACATCTAGGCATGAATCCAAATTACTGTGTAGCCTGAGATGATTACATAACTCTCTAAACTTCAGTTTCCTCATCTGTGAAATGAGTAATGAGTGCTATGCACTGAATGCTTGTCCCCCCCCAAATTCATATGTTGAAACTTAATCATATATGTGATGGTATTTGGAGGTGGGGCCTTTGGGAGGTGATTAGGTCTTGAAGGTGGAGCCCTCATGAAGAGAATTTGTTCCCTTATAAAAGAGACCCAACTGAGCTCTCTGGTCCTCTTTCTGCCATGGGAGGTTACCATGAGAAGTTAACAATCTGCAACCTGAAAGAGCGCCCTCACCAGAAGTGGACCACACTGCACCCTGATCTTGGACTTCCATGTCTCCAGAACTGTGAGAAGTAAATGTTTATTTTTTAAGCCACCCAGTCTATGGTACTTTGTTATAGCAACCTGAACTGACTAGGACAATGGGCATGAAAACAGTGATTATCAAATGAGGTAATAGACGGAGCGCTCTTAGAACATTGCTTGTAACATAATAAACACTATTTAAATGTTTGCAACTGTCATCATTATAAAAAGAAATAGAGTTAATAGTAGAGTTAATATTGGGAAATAAAGCCAATAATTTAGTAGACAATCCTGAGACACTCTCTCAGAATGCAGTGGTGAAATAAAACAGAGAACCTAACAGACATGAAGAACAGAGATGGAAATGCAACTTAATTACTTTCTTAAGAAAGGAAACATGGCAGTTGGGATGGGAACAATAATCAAAGATGTAAGTGAAGAAAACTTTTCTAAGTTAAAACAAAAAACAAGAAACCTGGGTATGGAAACACAAAGACCTTACCTCTTTCCGGGCAAAACAGATGAAAATAGAACACATCTGGATTCACGGTAGCAATAATTTTGAATTACAAGAAGATAGAAAAATGTATCACATGCGTGGGGAAAACAAAGAAATTTCAACACAGGAAGTTCTTTTAAATTATGTCTAGTTTAATCCAAAAAAGTATTTTTTTCCTCCTCTGCATGCTAAATATGAGAACATAAATGGAGATCTATGTGTTTACAGAGAAACGGTTATGTCTCAAGAAACATACACTCAGCCACATTCCTTTACATGTATAAAGTCAGCAAAAATACATTCTCAGTTATGCGTGAGCTCAGAGAAGTTACCACCCACATAACCCCTCTTTGAAAAATTACTTGGAAGTGGGGCTTGCAAACTGAAAGATGTTTAGGAAAAAATAAACAATGAAGTCATAATACAAAAGGACCTGCCACCTTCTCCCTGTGAATATCACTAAGTACAACCCTCAGCTCATGGCCAATGTCCTTAAATAAGAGACCACAATAATGAGAATGTGGAGAAACTGATGCATTCTTTCACAATGGCTGCCAAATAAAACTTCAGAGCAAACTTCATTATGAATTATTACCCTTCATTATAAAAATCAGTCTATAATTTGACAAGAAAAAACCCAAGAAGATTATTTCCCTCAGATAAGATTAATCTTCTCATCCCAAATCTCAGTTAAACATGATAATAATTGTGCTAAAACAAAAGGAGGGGGATAAAATGAAAGACACTTAAACCTTAACATGATTATTTTTTAATTAAACTTTACTTTGAGATAACTGTAGATTCTTACGCGGTTGTAGAAAATAATGCAGAGAGATCCCATTTACTCTTTATGCAGTTTTCTCCCACTGGTAAGCTCTTGCAAGACTAGTACCATCACCAAAATATTTTCAGACATTCAACCAGTCTTAAAATTTCTCCAACTTTACTTGTACTCGTGTGTGTGTGTGTGTGTGTGTGTGTCTTTACTTCTGTGTATCTACCCACCAAAGTCAAAATGCCTTACAGTTTACAGTTCTAACACTACAAGGATTCCTTCCTGTTGTCCTTTTATAACCACAACACCCATTCCATCCCTAACCCCACACAATCACTAATCTGTTCTCTATTCCTATAATTTTGTCATGTAATCATACAGTATATAACCTCTAGGGATGGGTTTTTTTCACTCAGCATAATTCCCTAGAGATTCACTTAAGTTGTTGCATTATCACTCACTCATTCTTTCTTATAGATGAACAATACTTTACAGTATAGCTGTACCACCATTTTTTTAATCATTCACCATTGAAGGACATCTAGATTGCTTCCAATTTGGGGCTATTATGAATTAACTTGCTATAAACATTCACATATGGATTTCTGTGTGAACATAAGTCTTCATTTCTCTGGGATAAGTGCCTAACGTTGAGTTGTACAGTAGTTGCATGTATAGTTTTTTAAGCACCCACCATATTGTTTTCTCCACTGGCTGTACCATTTTACATTCCTGTCAGCAATGTGTGAGTGATCCAACTCCTCACCATTCTCAGATTTCGGTGTTGTCACTATTTTGTATTTTAACCATTCTAATAGGTATGTGGTGATACCTCACTGTAGTTTTAATTTACATTTCTCTGATGACTAATGATGTCAAACAATAAACATGTCGAACATCTTATTATGAGCTTATTTGCCATCTGCATGCCCTCTTCAGTGAAAAATCTGTTCATGTCTTTGCCCACTTTCAAATTGGAGACATTTTTTTCCTTAACTGTTGAATTTTGATTCCATTATGGTAGCGAATATACTCTGAATGATTTCAGTATTTTTCAATTTGTTGACATTTACTTTATTGCCCGTGATATGCTCTATATCAGTGACTTTGCCATGGGTGCTTGAGAAAAATATGTATTCTGCTGTTGTTAGGTGGAGTGTTTTACATATATGTCAATTACCATTGGTTGACTGTGTTGCTCAGATCTTTATGATCTTTGCTGATTTTGTTTCTAGTATTTCTATCATTTGCTGAGAGTGGGATATTGAAATATCCAACTATAATTATAACATGAGTATATTTTAATACGTTTTAGATTTTAATTGAAAACAAAAAGAAGCACGGCATATGAAAAAGAAATGCAAAAATTATATACGATACATAATTTATTATAAAAACATGAAAAGGATGTTAGGAATATGTAAAAAATTAATGGTGATAGGGTTATGGGTAACTTGCTCTCCATCTTTAGATTTTTTTGTAATTTCCAAAGCAATATAAAAACCTTAAAAATTTATGATTGGATGAATGATATATACTCTTATTTGTAGCTAATTGATAACTCAAATAATGCCACATTTTTCAAGATTTATTGTTCTCTCCCAGACCTTCAGGGATCACTCAAAATTATGTCCCAGGAATATGGTGGGCAAACACTCACCATACAGTATTCTAATAAGGGAGAATCTATTAGCAATATCAATCTTATTAATGATGATACTAATTAAAGGAAAATGTGTGGCTGTATTTTTAAGAATGGGACCATAATATAATATTTAATCTTGGTTATTTCTGCTATTATTGGGCTTTATATTATTTTTATCTGTGTTTTTAAACAAAACTTGAAATTCCTTTTTGCCACAATTTCTGAAAATAGGTTTGATATTTATTTCTTAAAAGAACTTTGAGATACCTTAGAAAAAGGTTTTATAACTCTGAAGTATTGCCATCCTGTTTTCAGAAAACTATCAAATATATTTTGTAAAATACGTTATTTTTTATTAAAATTTGAGCTGTGATTCTAATTTACTACTGAAATTTCATTTTAATCTACCTTCTCATGAAAACAACAACAATACACATAAGAGTCTTCACTGCATTTTCCCTTAAATATTATGCTTTTAATTTGTCCATGCTTCATTCAAAAATATTTTAGGCTTCTTTTCAAAACAAAAAACTAACACATAATTTTTGTTTCCTAATTCAGTCTTCTCACTGATATACTATATCAGGTAGTTTAAAAGTTTTTATTGCCTTATCTCCATGAGTTATTTCACCAAAAAGGTAAAGTGTATAGCTTTAGACAAATATAATTTGAACTAAGTCACCCTTCCTACATTCAAACAAATACATCTCACATTAAAGTTCTTCATCTTCTAGAGAATTAACTTCTCAGTCTCTACAAATGTCTGCATGAAAATTTTAAAATTCAGCAAAATATCTGTAATGTGCTTTATAATCCTGACACCAGTACTTTGTCTATATTTACTATAATTCTACCTTTAACTTCAACATATTTATAACAATTTGCAAAGCTTATTTCAAAGATGCCCCACTTTGGCAAATAAATAAAGCAACCTTTGATAAAATCAGAAAGTACTCTATCTTAGAGTACTTGACTGATAAACCAAGATCACCACAAATATACATAAGCCTACCCAGCAGGCTGCCTGTTCTCCCATTTTAATGTGAACTGAAAAATTATCCCTGTCTCTCCTTGCTGTCTTATAGTTTGGCTTCATAAAGTACACTCTTTAGTGTGTTAAGATTGATCATTTTATTCCTTTTCTGGCCTTGAATCTCACAGAAGTAGAGAATAGTGAAGACATTAGATCAGGCATTTATTCTTCACTTTATCTCAATGTTCACAGGCGAAGTCTTTAATATTATTAAATCTGAAGGTCAGCTTCCTCTTACCATGTAGGATCTGAGTGTCCTTGTAGATGCTACTCCCTGAATGGCTCACATATTCATTCCACAAAAAGTGTGCCTGAGAAAGGAAACATGCCTGCTCCACCGCAACAGAGAGGGACACAGCGGAGGAAGGGGCAAAGGACACATACACTGTGGGGCTTGTTTGTTTCTCTTTTGTTTCTTTAAGATTTTATGTGAAAAATCCATGAGATGTGAGCATTTAAGACTTGAAAAAAATGTTGATTTAATTTAGAGGATAAAATTAATCAAGAGGTTCTAGAATTTTAATATGATGATAAACTGGCAAATAAAACTACGTAATTTCTACTCATTTTGTTTTCTACTGATTTGGGCTTTATAAAGAGCTATGTCATCCAAAAACCTTTTTATCTTCCCCCTGAAAAACTGTTGCTTTAGGTATCTCTGGGTCCTACAAGATCAGGTTGGCCCTACAGGATCAGAGGAGAGGTGTGGTCTCAAGCTGTCATGTTCAAACTATAACACTTTCTCTTAAGTGATATTTTATTCCAACTATATTGACATTCGTGAGGTCAGACTCTCAGGAATAGTTACTAAATCAGTGTTAAATGCTTTGTCTCTTTTATTATCAATTTTATCAGGTAATCTTTATAAAGCAACCAGACAACATTGACTGAGGTCATTTACTTTGTATCTTCCACAAGAGTCTTTGCTTTTTTTCCCCTCCAAATAATTGAGAACTGTACTCTGAGAACCCTTATAAGAACATGAATAGAATTTGACTCTTTTCTAAAGGATAATTTGAGGGGAAAAATTTTACATTTGATTGTGTGCGTATAGTTGTTCAGGAAAAGGAATAATAGATTACATATCTAAAGAGCTCTTATAATTAGTAAGAAAAAGATTATGGAAGTAGGCAAGGAATAGAAAACAGGAATTTACATGGAATTAAAAATAGCCAAAATTTATTTAAAAGACCTATCTAATGCAAATTAAAATGTAAGGGCAGTAATTTTTGTCTGACAATTACTAGTAATTACTCAATAACTATATATTGACTGAATGTATGTATTATAGTAACAAATTTCTCCCACCAAATTGGAAAAGACTTTTAAAAATGATATGAATTCTCAGACTTGACAGGATATCCAGGCAAAAGATAGTAGCACCAGGTAACTACCAATTCAAACTAGGGCTGTTTAACATCTAGATTCACCTTCAGCTCATAGTTATTGGATAAAATTAAGAAGAGAAATACATTTTCGAACAGAATATAGTCATTCTCAACCCATTTGCACTTTAAAAAATAACTGACAACAATGTTAATGTAAATGAAGTTGCAAGGCAACCTCAACTTACTCTATAAAAGAAAGATTAGGGGACTTCCCTGGTGGCATAGTGGTTAAGAATCCACCTGCCAATACAGGGGACACAGGTTCGAGCCCTGGTCAGGTAAGATCCCACATGTCGCGGAGCTACCAAGCCCACGCGCAATAGCTACTGAGCCTGCGCTCTAGAGCCCGCGAGCCACAACAGCTGACTGAGCTCGCGTACTGCAACTACTGAAGCCCGCGCACCTAGAGCCCGTGCTCTGCAACAAGAGAAGCCACCACAATGAGAAGCCCAGGCACCACAACCAGAGAAAGCCCGTGCGCAGCAACAAAGACCCAACGCAGCCAAAAAAATTTAAAAACAGAAAAATTAGTTTAAATAATATCATTTAAATGAAAAGGATTTAGAATACAAGAAATTTTACACTGAGGTATATATAAATAGATATTAACTCCAAATATTACTATCCCTGGTAAGAAAAGCATAGAGGATATAGAAAAGAGCAAAGAAGCAGATATTCGGAATAAGGTCACTAAACAGAGGTGGAGTTTCTCCTCCCCCATCAGCCTTGATTCTAAGACACAGTAGAAAACTCTGAGGGAAAAAAAAAAGTGCCGATCTATCCTTGTCATATTATTGACACTTCTTAATGTTTGGGGCTTCTCCTCCCAAAATTAATTATTTTCTTCTTCTACAGTTTATCTGTGGTGCCCAGAAACCACTGACTTCCTGGAATTTTTATTAAGAATTCCACATTCCTGCCATGTTTTTCAGATACTGTGGCCTCCGCCAATAAATTCTAATAAATTTTCACTTCTTTTCTTTCAATAACATCCTAGAGAATATGATTCAGACTCAAATTAATCACCGATCATGTTAATGGCTCCTAGGAGTTTACTTCCGATACCCCTTATTATATTAAATCAACTTGATAGTGTGCTAGATCATTGCTCGGCTGGGTTTTCATAAAAGCATTGGTATTTAATATGATTTATATCTGGTTTTCTGCTAATATCTTTGCTTATTGTGTGCTTTATTTTTAAAACAGACATTCTTAGCTAATGGCACCCCTTTAAAATATATCATACTTTAAAAATATTTTACAGGAAGCATTTTACAGTAAAATATGTTACTTATATTACAGTCACTTAATAGTGAACAGGAACAATTTATTTAATTTACAATCAAAATGTTAATATTTGACTTGTAGTTTGGAAAAAGTACATGTACATATATATGTTTTGCTTGTTTAAAAGATCAATTATATGTCAAGATTATTAGAAAATTTAAAGCACTGTATTTTTTTTAAAGCTTTGCAGCAAAGGGGCAGCTCTGGGAAAACCATTTGAAGCATCTGCTGAAGATGTAGCAAGTGTGGCGAGTTTCATTGAGACAAAGCTTGTTACATGCTATCTACGGATGAGGAAACCTGACCTTGCCCTGAATCATGCGCACAGGTAAAATGAAGTATTAATAACTACAAGTAAGTACTATCCATGAAAGCAGAGGGTATTATGTGAGCTTGTATGATTAACTTAGATTCCATTTAAATTTAAAGACAAAACAAAAAACATTTACTACTCGATTTATGTTAAACTAGGCAATCACAGAGATCACAAAGGGCATCTCAAAACCTAATGGAAGAAACAGAGCCATAAATAATTATCCATAAAGCCAGACAAAATAAAAAGGCAGATAACTGTAGTAGCAAATTAGGGCAGGAAGAAAGGAGGGTACGAATAAGGTTAAGTAAGGAACGAGAAAGATCAGAAGAATTTCCAAAATTGCCCAAAATACAGAGAATGGTAGAAGGAAATCCCAACTGTGAAACATGAGCAAAGACTCGAAAGCTTATCGCTTATTTGGAGATACCATAGCTGAGTCGAAGGATGCTATGCAGGGGTGAATGTGACAGCTGTCCAAAGGTGTAAAACACTTTTTAATCTATGTCCTTAAAGGTTTCTTTTATATGTTTCTATCCCTCTTCAGAACTCTGTTTTAGCTTGTGGCTTCCTGGAATCCTCAGCCCTATCTTTTTTTTCTATAAAAATGTCCTGTTTCCTAAAGGCCTTGCTCTTATCATGGGTAATATTCAGTTTAATCTATGGCAAAGATAAAGTGATTATGTTATGTCTTTCAAATAACTCTTTTCTTAGAATTATGAAGCCCCTACCCCTCTCTGCCTGGCTTAGAGTGATTGACCTAAATATTTAGTCTTGTCCATTTTCTGATCTCACACATCCTGGACTTCTTTTGGATACAAATAATAAAACTAATATCAACATGAAAACATAATGCCTGCCCTGTTAATAACCACGAGGAAACACAATTATCAATTATATTAATACTCATTATGTGAGCAGGAGATCTGCCAACATGCTAAAAATCATTTACAACTCTACATCCACAATGATGTAAAAGTTCCGCCAAAGATTCTTCATGGCTCTAAGGAGACCTCAAGCTTGTAGGCTTAAGCTTGACATCAAGGACAACAAAACCACTTTTAAATTCATAAGATAACCTGCTTGAAAGAAATTTTCTTGCTTTAAGTAAACTGCAGAACCTAAACACAGATTCTCTTTGACACCAAAGAAAATTAGACTCTATAGTTTCTGGAAACACCTTATGCAACCATCATTTTCAAACCCAATATCAGGACATATGGTTATGTCAAAGAATTTCATTCCATTTCCATTTGAAAGGAAAAAGCCACTTGGGTGACTTGTGAGCTCAATGGAAAAAAATATTTAAAATTGGGAATAGCCCAGAAAATCTATAGGCATACATAAACAACACTGAATTGAGATGCACTTGAAAGTAATTATTTATCACCTTCTCCATGGTTTTCACTACACATAAGAAGTGCCACCAAAATGGACTGCATATTAAGGAAACTATCTCCTGGATATTAGAATGGTTTGATGGATTTTCAAATCATTTTTAATAATAAAAGGATTCAAAATGGTATGGTCATGTCAATATTTAATTCAGTGTTATAAAAACAAGTAATGAACATTAATCAAAATTGTACTATAAGAAACAAGGGTGCAAGGATTAGTTTCAATAGATTCACTATTTAGGCTTAGAAACTTTTATTTTAAAACTAAGCATGCTCTTTCAAGACCTTGAAAATTACTGAAGGGAGGATATATAATGATGAATAGTAAACTAATCTTCCCCATTATGCTAGGATTAACTTTTGTATCCTTTTTATTCTATTGTAAAATAACTTTTGCTTCTTTTTCTAAGTTGAACATTAAGAAATGGAAATCAATAGAGGTTAAACAGTCGATTCATACAATTAATAATGCACCAACTGAAATAAATCATTTTGCTACCCAGCAAAATGTCATATTGCAGAAGACAGTGCCTACGATTCTAATATTTAAACGTTTTTAAAGATCTCAGATTTTAAAGTAGAGCCTGAAACATAAATATATTTCTCAAAATAAATAAATTAATCAGGATACTCAGTCTATAAATAGCCTACAACCATTATACACCATTATACATTATACATTCAGTTATACACTGAATGCAGAATCTTGCTTTTGTATTATTACCACATTGTGATGGTTGATACTAATCATGGATCAAAATTAAAATATTCCCTTTTTGCATTTATTTGCATTTGCTGAAGCATCCTTTCTTTAATTTTATGTAAATGTGAGGTCTACTGCATATCTTTAGGAGATCTGTTAACACAAAAATTAGCTTGAAAACCATCACATAGTTTTGCTTCTGATAAAAAGTAACTGCATGTTGTTCTGTCATGTAGTAGACTACAAGAACCATAACTTTATGGTTTTAGGTTCAACAAAGATACATTTTGAAATTAATTAGGCAAGTGTCGACATTTAAAATATGATAATAAGTAATACAAAGGCTTTAGAAACAACTGTTAACAAGTTTTTCTTTTTTTAAATAACATATCCGAAGTGGCAAATATGGATATCATTTTTTTTTTTTTTTTTACTTCAACCAAAAGTGATGCCATCAGTCAAACATATCAACTCTGTGCTCACTTCATCAAACTAGTATCATTGTTTATCAGAGGTGTCTTGAACATTCCTAAGACTGATTTCTAATTACTGCTATCTTATCAAGAATAGAAATCCTACTATACCTCTTTTCCTATCATATAATTATATGCTTATTTGTATAACTGTAAAGATTCTAATGATGCATATCAACTTTTTTGCATATTTCCCACCTTTATATTGCTGTTGTTTGCTTGTTTTTGCTGCAGAATTTTGATGCCACAAGGTGGCAGGCAAGATGAAGTCTAAAATAGCAAATATGTGGAAATGAGCCTCTTTTCAAAATTGTAATGGTGTCATCTACATTCACTCATTCATTCAACAAATATTTTTGAATGCTCACCAAGAGCTTGTGCTAGGCAGTGGGGGTGGTAGTTGTAAACAGGAAATATGTGGTGTTTATGCATATTAGAAGAGGCAGCAAAGTTTAAAAAACAAATACTAATATGAGAAAAAAGAGAGTGTGGTAAATGCAACGAAGGTAATAACATAATTTCAAGTTGCAGAGGCAGCATTGTATGTGAAATCAGAGCATGGAATCTGAACCTGACTGCTCAGGTTTTCATTCTGACTCCCTCACTCACCAGTTAGCCCAAGTTTAATTCTCTATAAAATTGGGTTATAATAATACTACCTACTTCACAAATACTATATCACAAGATTTTGTGAAAATTAAACATAAACCCATAGATTCTTTACTCCACCCGTGATAGAGTTACTGGTACTGGGCCTGCCTTCCTGCTATAAGTAAGCATAAAACTGGACAAAATATATGAGACAACTCTGTTTACGCACTGGAAAATGGTCATAGCAGGACTCTGATCCTTGAGAGAAGGAGAGTATACATGGTAAGCCCCACAATTTTCTTAGCTTTTTGCTGGGGTTCTTTTCCTGCCCTTACTCAGGGAGTTGGAGATCACGTTAAATGTTAAACTGAAATCTCAATGGGCTGAGGAAGCAGAGATTAGAATATGATGCTGCCAAAAAAGCTGTAATTTACAGGGCAGGTGACCAAAGGAGAAATAGCTTTGTGAGTAGGCTGAGGTTAGAAGACTGCATGAGGATTTGCTGCAGGTTCTTGGCCAATATAAGAAGTGAGACGTCAGGTAGCAGAGACTGCCTGCTATGGGACTAAGTGCTAAGTGAAAATACCAGAGGACCTGCAGTGATGGGAGATACTGAAATACCAGTGTGAAGAGACCTCACTGAGTACCTAAGGCATTCAGCTCAAACCCCAGAAAGACCCATGCTTTAAGAGTTAGTACCATGACCTCCAGAATGGATCACTCCTTAGGATTAAACTCAAAGGCAAAACAGACCTGCCTTAATAGAGACTAAAACCATGCATGACAAGAACAAGAGGATTTTTCATTTAATTGCCTGATAGGAAAAATATTCAACAACTTTGCAGGGATGATGTCATAATCTCAATTCCTTACAAAGTTTCATCCAAAATGTCTAGCATAAAATAAAAATTTCTGTACATTCAAAGAAATAGGGAGATGAGACTCATATTTAACAAAATAAATAGTCCGTACGATCAGACCCCAAGATGACCCAGATGTTAGAATTGGTAGAAAAAGATTTTTAAAAAGCTACAAAAAATAGATCCAAGGATCTTCAGGCAAAGATGATCATAATAAGTGAAGAAATGAGAATCTCAACAGAAAAATAGAAACTATAGAAAAAAACCAAATGGAGATTTCAGCATGGATTAATGAAATATCTAAAATAAAAATGTACTGATTGACCTTGACATCAGATTGAAGACTTAGTACTAAAGAAAGGATTAGTGAACATGAAGACAAATCAGTAGAAATTACCCCATGTGAACACAGAGGAAAAAAAGATATTTTAAAAAATTAACCAATGCTTCAGTGACCTATCCTCAGAGACAGTAACAAGCAATCTAGCATACATGTAACTGTCCCAAAGGGAAAAGAAAGAAAGAAAAGGGCATAAAAGTAATCAGTAGAAGTTTTCCAAATTTGTTTTTAAAAAAAGTAAAATCTAGTTAGCCCCAACTAAAATAAATACAAAGAGAACCACATCTAGAAACAGCATAAGCAAACTTTTGAAAACTCAAGACAGAGAGAAAATATTAAAGGCAGATAAAAGAAAACAATATGTTACACACAGGGACAATGATACAAATAACAGGTGACTTTTAATCAGAAATAATGGAGACCAAAATACAATGGAACAGGAAGTTTAAAGTACTGAAAGAAAAATGATGCCAAACAAGAATTCAACAACAACAAAAAATTCTTCAAAATGAGAGTGAGATATAAATACATTTTTAAATAACTAAAGTTAAAAATTAATCTTGAGCAGATCTGTACTTTGAGAAATGATAAATAAGATATTTCAAGCTGAAGTAAATGACAGTAGAGTAAAATTTGGATCTACAAAAAGGAATGAAGAGCATCAGAAATGGTAAATTAAGTGAGTAAACATAAAACACTATATATCTTCTCAAAATTTATTTAAGGATGAATGACTAAGGAAAAAATAGTGTTCTATCGTATTATCTAAGGTAAAAATAATAAATAATAAGATTACATATTTTGATGTGCAATATTTGACTACAATATCACAAAAACCTGCGGGAGGAGGCACAAATGGAATTTTACTACTGAAGTTTTTACATGAGGTAGCACAATATTAACTCCAAGTAGCCTGTGTTAAATTAAAAATGCACGTTATAGTCCCTAGAGTAATCATTAAAAAATATTACGAGTGTAGCTAGAAAGCCAATTATGCACTTAAAATTATATACTAAAGAATATTTAATTAACTGAAGTCAAGAAAGGAGGAAGAGAAGAACAAATAATGGATGGGACACTGGAAGATAATAGCAAGACAATAGGTTTGAACAAAATCATTAATAATTACACTAAACATACTACACTAACTAAATAATCCAATTATAAGGCAGATATCATCAGTCTGGATTAAATCACAAGATTCAACTATGTTCTATCTACAAAAAGACATAGTTTGAAAGTAAAAGGAAGAAAAATGACATACCATACAGTAAACATAAAAATCTGTTTTTCTGTCAGGCTTGGCTATGTTACTATCAGACAAAGTAGGTCTCAAGAAAAGGAGTTATTACCAAGGATAAAAATAAGGCTCAACAAAATTTTGAAAATTTGAAATCTGACAGAGCTTTTTCTCCGACTATAATGCAATTAAATTAGAAATCATTAAGATATCTAGAAAAACCCCTCCAAATACTTGGAAATTAAGCAATATACATCTAAAAAACCCATCAGTCAAAATATAAGAAAATAAAGTAACAAAGGCATGGATTTGAATTTCTGCTTCATCACTTACTAGCTTTGACTTTCACAAGTAACTTAACTTCACTTTGCCTCAGTTTTCTCATCTTTAAATCTAAGTAAACTGGTTAAAATCACTCCTAAATCTTAAAATATATCAGATTTGTATTTTGTTTCAATCCCACCACCAATAACGAATGCAGATTATTTTCAATGGTAATAACAGCACTAAACTCTATATATGCATAGAGGACACTATTATTTTTAAAATACCCTTTAGATGTGAAAAGATGTTCAACATCCTTACTTATTGGAGAAATGCAAGTCAAAACTACAGTGAGATACCACTTACACCAGTCACAATGGCCAACATTAAAAAGTGTACAAACAACAAATGCTGGAGAGGGTGTGGAGAAAAGGGATCCCTTGCTACATTCCCATTAGTGGTAATGGGAATGTGCTGCAGTCACTATGGAAAGCAATATGGAGGTTCCTCAGAAAACTAAAAATAGAATCACCATATGATGCAACAATCCCACTGCTAGGCATATATCTGGACAAAACTATAATTCAAAAACATACATGCACCCCTATGTGCATAGCAGCATTATTCACAATAGCCAAGACATGGAAACAACCTAAATTAAATGTCCATCAACAGACAAATGAATAAAGAAGATGTGGTACATATATGCAATGGAATTCTACTCAGCCATAAAAAAAAGAAAATAATGCCATTTGCAGCAACATGGATGCAACTAGAGATTATCATACTAAGTGAAGTAAGTCAGAAAGAGAAAGACAAATACCATATGATATCACTTATATGTGGAAGCTAAAATATGACACAAATGAACTTATCTACAAAACAGAAACAGACTCACAGACATAGAGAACAGACTTGTGGTTGCCAAGGGGAAGGCGGGGTGGGGGAAGGATCAACTGGGAGTTTGGGGTTAGTAGATACAAACTATTACATATAGAATGGATAAACAACAAGGTCTTACTGTATAGCACAGGGAACTATATCCAATAGCCTGGGATAAACCATAATGGAAAAGAATATAAAAAGAAGAGTGTATATATGTGTATAACTGAGTCACTTTACTATACAGCAGAAATTAACACAACATTGTAAATCAACTATACTTCAATTAAAAAATAAGATAAAATAAAATACCCTTTTTGAACCCAAGATATACTGAATAAAGTAGACAATATGGAATATTCTATGAAAATACAAGTTTGGGGGGCATCATTATTTCTAACTTTGAGGATAATTAAAATGCTCAGAGGTGATATAAGCTTAAACCATTACAGATATTCATGAGTTTTAGAATAAACTGGTTCATAATAGAAGTAACAGAAATTTTGAAAATTTCTTGCAGATCTCATGAAATGAGATATTTAAAATACAACATGCTCCTCTTTACCATAACTGAATGTTCAAAGTTTGGCCAGGAGTGACATGAGAGATATGGCAGAACAGGATGTTCCCAGCTTGTATCATCCCCTGGCAACAATAACTTGGCAGCCATTCACAGACAAAAAGTGTCTTTGTGGGAGCTTTGGAATCCAGGCAGGACACTGTGAAACCTCAGGGGGGCCCACAACCAAGGAAGTCTGTTTTAATAAAGCAGGCCCAAACCAAGGGGGATGGCACCCCTATAGTGTCCCTAGCAAGACTCAGAAACAGTTCTGACCCCTGTGGATTTGTCTATAGCCCCATTTGACCTTGGTCCTGCCACCAGCACAAGATGCCAAGGAACCTCAGGGAAGTCATGCCTGTCTATGCCTCAGTAATAAACCCACAGCTATGGACACTGAAGTAACTCATGATCTGACTCCATCTCCTTTCAGCCACCATCCATAAGCAGTCCTACCAGCCCAGGGACATGGCTGGAGACATACTTATTTGCATCCCCAGAGATCCTGAAATGTCCCTGTGACACAGCTCTAGCCCCTCCCCACTGCAGTCAGGGAACATTTCTACCCACCTAGGGATCTGGTGGGAGACATGACCATCCATGCCTTCAGATCTCATTTCCAGTTGTGTACCCTGAAGCAATCTTGGGCCTCAGTTCCAGCTCCTATCAACCATAGTCCAGAGCCAGCCAGTCTGTCCAGGGACCCACCCAGTGGCCCAGTAGAAGCCCTCCCAAGGACTCAAAGAGAGGCATATCTTTCCACATACCTGATAACAGGACCACTGTCTGAAGACCCAACTGCAGACCCTGAAGTGGAAGCTTGTCCCAGCACCAGCCCTACTAATCAAGGTTCTAGAGGCAGTTCTGTCCATCCAGGGACCAAATAGGATCCACCCCAGCCCAAATCCCTGGTAAAAGGCTCACCAAACACAGAGCCCATTGTGAACACAGCAACAGCCAAGTAACCTAGCTCTAATCCATCTCAGCTGTAATTCTGCAGGTAATCTCATCAGCCTGGGAAACCAATAGGAGCCAACATTGGAGCACCTAAATATTTAAGGCAAACATTAACAGACTGAAGGAATAAATAGACAGCAATACAATAATAGTAGGGAACTTCAATACCCCACTCTCAATAATGGATAGATTATCCAGACAGAAAATCAATAAGGAAAAAACAGACTTGAATAACACTATAGACTAAATTGATATAATTAACATATACAGAACATTCCATCGAACAGCACAAGAATACACATTTTTTCCAAGCACACACAGAACATTCTCCAGGATAGATCATATGTTAGCCCACAAAGCAAGTCTTAACAAATTAATGAAGATTGATATCATATAAAGTATCCCTTGCCAACCACAATGATATAAAACTAGGAATAATAATGGGAGGAATATTGATAAATTCAGAAATACATGTAAATTAAACAACATACTCTGGAAAATCCAATAAAAAAGAAATCAGAAAATATCTTGAGACAAACAAAAATGAAAACACAACATACCAAAAACTTATGTAATGCAGCAAAAGCAGTTCTAAGAGGGAAATTTATAGCAGTAAACAACTACATTAAGAAAAAAGGAAGATGTCGAATAAACAAGCTAACTTTACACCTCAAGGAACTTGAAAAAGAAGAACAAACTAAGCCCAAATTTAGCAGAACGAAGGAAATAATAAAGATTAGAGCAAAACGGATGAAAAAGAGACTAGAAAAACAATGTAAAAAAATCAACAAAACTAGAAGATGTTTTGAAAAGATAAATAAAATTGACAAAATTTTAGCGAGACTAACCAAAAAAAGAGAGAGGACTCAAAATTATAAATGAACGAGAAGACATTACAGCTTATATCACAGAAATACAAAGGATCATAAGAGACTACTATGAAATATTATACACCAACAAATGGGATAGCCTAGAAGACATGGACAAATTCCTAGAAACATACAATCTGCCATGAAAAACATCATGAAGAAATAGAAAATCTGAACAGACTAATAATAAGTATGCATTGTGAAGCAGCAATCAAAAGCCCCCCAACAAAGAAAAGACTAGGACCAGATGGCTTCACTAGTGAATTATACCGAACATTTAAATAATTAACATCAGTCCTTCTCAAACTCTTTCAAAAATAGAAGAGGAGGAAATACTTCCAAACTAATTTTACAAGGCCAGCATTACTCTAATACCAAAGACAAATAAGGACACTACAAGAAAGGAAAATTACAGGTCAATATCCTTAATGAACATAGATGCAAAATTCCTGAAGAAAATACTAGCAAAGCAAATTCAACAGCACATTGAAAGGATCACACATCATAATCAAGTGAGATCTATTCTTGGGATGCAAGGTTCCCAGGACATACACAAATTAACAAACATGATAGATCACCTTAAGAAAATAAAAGATAAAAATTATATGATCATCTGAATAGATGCAGGAAAAAAGCATTTGACGAAATTTAACATTCTTTCATGATAAAAACTCTCAACAAATTAGGTATAAAAGGAATGTACCTCAACATAATAAAGACAATATATGACCATCATACTCAACAGTAAAAAGCTGAAAGTTCTTCCTCTAAGATCAGGAACAAGATAAGGATTCTGACTCTTGCCATTTTTAATTCAACATAGTGCTGGAAGTCCTATACAGAGCAATTAGGCAAGAAAAAGAAATAAAAGCCATGCAAATAAGAAAGGAAGAAGCAAAACTGTCTCTATTTGCAGATGATATGATCTTATAAACAGAAAGCCTTAAAGCCTCCACAAAGAAATTGTTAGAACCAATAATGAATTCAGCAAAGTTGCAGGATACAAAATTAATATACAAAAATTATTTGCATTTCTATACACAACAGTGACTAACCAAAAAAGAAATTAAGAAAACAATCTTATTTACAGTAGCATCAAAAATAATAAATAATACTTAGGAATAAATTTAACTAAGGAGATGAAATACTAGTACACTGAAAACTGTAAGACTTTGATGAAAGATGGAAGAAGACACAAATAAATAGAAAGGTATCCTGTATTCATGGATTGGAAGAATAAATATTGTTAAAATTCCATACTACCCAAAGAAATCTATAGATTTAGTGTAGATTTATACACTAAATATAAAAAAGTTCAATGGCATTTTTCAAAGAAGTAGAAAAAAATCAGTCAAAATTCATGTGGAACCACAAAAAAACTGAATAGCCAAAGCAATCTTGAGAAAGAAGAACAGAGCTGAAGGCATCAACTTCCTGACTTCAAACTATATTACAAAGCTATCAAACCATAATGGTACTGGCATATAAACAGGCACACAGACCAATGGAAAAGAATAAAGAGCCCAGAAGTAAATCCACATGTATATGGTCAATGAGTCTAAGACAAGGATGTCAAGAATACAAAATGAGAAAAGGATAGTCTATTTAATAAATGACATTGAAAAAACTGGATATCCACATGCAAAAGAATGAAATTAGACCCTTATATTATACCATATACAAAAATCAACTCAAAATGGATTAAAGACTTAAATTAAGACCTGAAACTATAAAACTCCTACAAGAAATCATAGGGGGAAATCTCTTTGACATTGGTCTTGGCAGTGATGTTTTGGATATGACACCAAAAGCACAGGCGACAAAAGCAAAAATAAATAAGTGGGGCTATGTCAAACTAAAAACTTATGCACAGCAAAGGAAGTAACAAAATGAAAAGGCAACCTATGAAATAAAAGAAAATATTTGCAAACCATATATTAGGGGTTGCAAACCATGGCAAGGAGTTAGACATCCAAAATATAGAGGGAAGAGATATGGGGATATATGTATAGCTGATTCACTTTGTTATAAAGCAGAAACCAACACACCACTGTAAAGCAATTATACTCTAATAAAGATGTTAAAAAATTAATATATATACATATGGAACTCTTACAACTCAATAGCAAAAAAAAAAAAAAAAACGCTGCTTTTAAAAATGGGCAAAAGATTGGAACAGACATTTTTCCAAAGAAGACATTAAAATGGCCAACAGATATATGAGCATCACTAATCATCAGGGAAATGCATATCAAAACAATGAACTACCACCTCAGACCCGTTAGAATGGCTATTATCAAAAAGGCAAGATAACAAGTATTAGCAACGATGCGGAAAAAGAGAACCCTTGTGCACTGTTGTTGGGAATGTAAACTGCTATAGCCAAAATGGAAAACAATATGGAGGTTCCTCAAAAAATGTTAAAGGAACTACAATATGATCCAGCAATCCCACTGCTGGACATATAGCCAAAGAAACAAAGTCAGTATCTTGAAAAAACATCTGCACTCCCATGTTCACTACAACATTATTCACAATACCCAAGATGTAAAACAATCTAAGTGTCTGTTGACAGATGAATGGATAAAGAAAATGTGAAATAGATACATACACACACACAATATTATTCAGCCATAAAAAAGTAGGGAATCCTGCAATTTGTGACAATATGAATGAACCCAGAGGACATTAAACTAAGTAAAATAAGCCAGACACAGAAAGACAAACACTGTATGATCTCACTTATATGTGGAATCTAAAAAGTCTAACTCAGAGAACCAGAGAGTAAAATATTTGTTGCTAGGGCCTGAAGGTGGGGGAAATGTGGAGATATTCGTCAAAGGGCATAAACTTTCAGCATGGTGACTATAGTTAATAATACTGTATTGTATACTTGAAATTTGATAAAAAGATGCTGAGAGTTCTCACCACACTGGGGAAAAAAAAAAAAAGGTAACTATGTGAGGTGATAGGTGTGTTAAGTGATTGTAGTAGTCATTTCACACTGTATACGTGTATCAAACTATTACATTTTCCACCTTGAATACATACAGTTTTTGGCAAGTATGCCTCAATAAAACTTAGGGGAAATTAAAATAGCTAAGCTAAAAGAAAAAAAAGTGGCCATTAAATTCAACAAGTCAATAGCATTCGATGAAACAAAACAATTCTCACAATCTTAGGTGAACTTAAAACCACAATACTAACAGTAAAACAAAAGAGGACATTGCTGGAGCCAGTTTCTTATGAAAACATGTTTAGGCTACTAAGTATCAGTGTTGATACTACTTATAGGGGGATAATAATAGGAACACAAAAGAAAAAGATGTGATCTTACCTGAAATATACATAACCCTGGGTACCTCACAGTGCTTTGCTTTGAGAAAACATATGGGTGACTATTTTGATGACACTGCCATTCATAAAAAGACATTACATTATCCATGCTGTTTTTCTAAACTCTTAAGGAAAGGGCTTCAGTTTAAATATCCCTGCTCTTCCTAGTTCTATCCTCTGTGTTCCCTAAATTACAGGGTGTTACTTTCAGTTGAATGAAATAAGCATAGTCTGTATGTGTTTGTGTGCCCGTGTATGCTTGTATGTTTGCATGAGCTTGCAAGTGCAGAGAAAACAAGGGGAAATCACGGCATGCCATTTTAAGGATATCAGGTTGGACTTTTAGCAAGTAGGCACTTTGCCTCTTTGAGAAGTTAGGCATATTAAAATACTGTACGAATCATTAGTACATTTATGTCTCTTTCTATTTTACCCCCATAAAAATATATTTACCTACGCAATAAAAAGATGCTTTCACTGAAGATTGTATTAAACACTCCAAGTTTTCCTTTCAACCCTAAAAAGGAATATAAAACATACCAATTTCTATGGAAGGGCAAAGATTGTGTTCACTGTTATCATACTGCAGAGAACAGGTACAATACCTCTCTGCAGTGCAAAGCTGACCACGTTAAGCAATTGTTCTCGAGCAGGAAAAGAACAAGCATTTATTGAACACCTGCCAGGTAGCAGGTGTGAATTAGGCATTTCATATGCCATTTCA
Source organism: Neophocaena asiaeorientalis asiaeorientalis (assembly GCF_003031525.2). Taxonomy (NCBI): domain Eukaryota; kingdom Metazoa; phylum Chordata; class Mammalia; order Artiodactyla; family Phocoenidae; genus Neophocaena; species Neophocaena asiaeorientalis. Next base: position 563,603 of record NW_020172773.1, on the reverse strand, counting down.
GTTAATCCTTCCAAATAACTTCCTGAGAAAGTTTCCTTACTACCATTTACAGATGAAGGAACTACATCCCAGCAAATCTATGATATCACAGTAATTTTTTCTTTCTTCTAGATATTCTGGCTGTCATCACATTTCACCCTAAATTATGAAAATCATAGCATCTTTAAAATTTGAAGCGGTTCCCATACTGACGGTGGTGGCAGTGGGATGTGGTGGGCATTTTCCCTGTAATTAGAAAATCTAGGTGCAACTACCATTTCACTGGTTGTTTTGCAAAAGCCTTGATTTCCTCGTGTATGATCTGTGGATAATAATGCTTAGCTTGGCAAGGTAACTACAATATTGATGCAACATAGCTTTTACATCACAAGATTCTAACATAATTACCAGTTTTCACCCTTCCTTTACCTGAAGCCTGCCTCTTCTTTGTGATCATCACATGAATCAATAAAAATAGCCTTGTAAGGTAAATACATGGCCTTATTTCTGAAAGAAATAAATAATAAGAAAAAAGAGAAGATTAAAGCTAATAAATTCCAGAAAACAATTAAACGTGGCCATATATTACCCAAGGAATATAAATGGCTAAGTGTCCCAGAGTCATTATGTGCTTATCTTAGTAAGAACCCAAGAAATAGGACACTGATGGCTCAGATACCTTATTAGAAATTTATTTTCTGCAGAAGGAGGAAAGGAGGAGAAGGAGGGGAAGGGAAGAGAGGAAGAGAGGAATGGGAGGAGGAAAAGGAAGAGATAACAATGACCATGTCTGATATGACAGGAAAATTTGAACACGTAGCAAAGGCAAACAAACAAACAAACAAACAGAAAAAAACCACAAAAGTTATTGACCCCTTCTTAAGTTTTCAATTATAGGCAGGTTCTGAAGCTGGGTCAGATTCCTTGAGTTGCCTGTCCAAGTTGCAAAAGATGTGATAAAAGGATCATACTCTGTTTATATTACAGAGTAATATAAACAAATATAATAATGTAAATATGTAAACGTATTTACAAACTTTCATGGTTATATCTGTACCACTTTTCATTATAACAAAGCCTGCAATAGATTAATTAAAATAACCCCACCTACAGCATTCCTCTACTGCCTCCATGACCCTTTGCCATTCCTCCCATGGCTCCTCACCGGAACACATCACCTCCTACCCTTACATTCAAGTTGACCGCATCTTACTTTACAATCATCTTGCTTGGTGTTTTATTTCTTATCCTAGCTTCCACTCTTTTTCTTCTAACAATTTAGGCTAGTCTTAACTCTGAGGTCAGTTATCTATTCAGCTTTTATCTTTCCTTTCCACTTACTCATTGAGATAAAAATGGTTCATAAATTAAGAAGCAGTATGTTAGTGTATGGGAGTGGTATCTGATGCAACAATGCATCTGTCAATCAGGACCTCTATGAAACGTAAATCTACCAGTTATTGTTGGTTTATTCCCTTGTTTTTGATTTCCATATGGTTCTTGGAAAACAGAACAGACAGCGCTAATGCACAGTTCCCATGCTGAGTACCGCCTTCAGGAAACGTTCGTTTCGGTCCTCGAAGCTGGCAAGAAGGCTGCACAGACACTCCTTGTGGGTGTCTCTGTTCTTACATTATTTAAGAGGATTCTTTTATATTTCTCACTTTCTAATACAGCAGCTTTTTTTCTTAACATCTTTATTGGAGTATAATTGCTTACAGTGTTGTGTTAGTTTCTGCTGTATAACACAGAAAATCAGCTATATGTATACATATATCCCCATAACCCCTCCTTATCCCACCCCTCTAGGTGGTCACAACCTACTGGAAAGCAGTTACACAGCACAAGGAGATCAGCTCGGTGCTTTGTACACCAGCTTTAAAATCCATTCTGATGGGATGAACAAGTCACTTAGCCTTTCTGCAATTTCTTCCTCTGTAAATTCTCACTGGGATATTAAAAGTATTGTTGTACTTAGAATTTTGAAATGTTCTAAGATTTGTAATTGGTGTGGCCTGGGGTAAGTACACATAATGAGAAAGATGAAGTTTGTTCCTACTTCCTGAAAGGTCAATTGATTTTTTAAAATGTTCTAGATTTTAAAGGGCTAATTCTATTACTACAAGTAAAGAAGAATAGAGGAGCTGCAAGTTTGCTTGTAATGTAGTGAAACAAGCTTCAGAAACCAAAGTCCTGGATTTGAATCTCTGCACATCATTGAGTTACCTTGACTTTCACAAGTCATTTAACTTATCTTTGACTCAGTTTCTGTATCTCTGAACAAGGTATAATAACAATACCTTCCTATACACTTGTAAAGGGGGTGAAAGGATATTATAGATATGAAAGTGTTTTGCGGGGGTGGGGGGGAGCACAGGGTGGGATGAATTGGGAGATTGGGATTGACATATATACACTATCAATACTATGTATAAAATAGATACCTAATGATAACATACTGTATAGCACAGGGAACTCTACCCAATGCTCTGTGGTAACCTAAATTGGAAGGAAATCCAAAAAAAGAGGTGATATATGTATAGCTGATTCACTTTGCTGTACAGCAGAAATTAACAAAACATTGTAAAGCAACTATACTCCAATAAAGATTAATTTAAAAAAGAAAGTGTTTTGAAAATGGAAAATGTTTGTGCAAATCTTTTTTTTTTCTTTTGTTTACTAAATCAGAGTTTCTAAAAGTATTCCATCTGTCCTGCAAGATGTTCCATGAAAAAGAAAAGGACTCCGGTCTAGAAGTTCATGAAACAGGAAACCCTAATCCTTTCTTACAGGTTTATCAAGCACACTAGCACATTAAGCCTGTGAAGAGTCCTACAGTCGAAAAAGTGATTTAATTTCTTTATTTTAACGTTTTTATTGGAGTATAATTGCTTTACAGTGGTGTGATAGATTCTGTTTATAACAAAGTGGATCAGTTATACATATACATATATCCCCATATCTCTTTCCTCTTGCATCTCCCTCCCTCCCACCCTCCCTATCCCACCCTTCTAGCTGGTCAAAAAGCACAGAGCTGATCTCCCTGGGCTATGCGACTGCTTCCCACTAGCTATCTACTTTACATTTGGTAGTGTATATATATCCATATATACACTACCACTCTCTCACTTTTTCCAAGCTTACGCCTTCCCCTCCCCGTGTCCTCAAGTCCATTCTCTAGTAGGTCTGCGTCTTCATTCTCGTCTTGTCCCTAGGTTCTTCATGACCTTTTTTTTTTTTTAGATTCCATATAATGTGTTAGCATACGGTATTTGTTTTCCTCTTTCTGACTTACTTCACTCTGCATGTCAGACTCTAGGTCCATCCACCTCACTACAAATAACTCGATATCATTTCTTTTTATGGCTGAGTAATATTCCATTGTATATATGTGCCACATCTTCTTTATCCATTCATCTGTCGATGGACACCTAAGTTGCTTCCATGTCCTGGCTATTGTAAATAGAGCTGCAATGAATATTGTGCTACAGGACTCTTTTTGAATAATGGTTTTCTCAGGGTATATGCCCAGTAGTGGGATTACTGGGTCATGTGGTAGTTCTATTTTTAGTTTTATAAGGAACCTGCATACTGTTCTCCATAGTGGCTGTATCCATTTACATTCCCACCAACAGTGTATGAGAGTTCCCTTTTCTCCACACCCTCTCCAGCATTTATCGTTTGTAGATTTTTTGAAGATGGCCATTCTGACCAGTGTGAGATGATATCACACTGTAGTTTTGATTTGAATTTCTCTAATGGTTAACGATGTTGAGCATTCTTTCATGTGTTTGTTGTCAATCTGTATATCTTCTTCGGAGAAATGTCTATTTACATCTTCTGCCCATTTTTGGATGGGGTTGTTTGTTTTTTTCATATTGAGCTGCATGAGCTGCTTGTAAATTTTGGAGATTGATCCTTTGTCAGTTGCTTCATATGCAAATATTTTCTCCATTCTGAGGGTTGTCTTTTCATCTTATTTATGGTTTCCTTTGCTGTGCAAAACATTTGAAGTTTCATTAGGTCCCATTAGTTTATTTTTGTTTTTATTTCCATTTCTCTAGTAGGTGGGTCAAAAAGGATCTTGCTGTGATTTATGTCATACAGTGTTCTGCCTATGTTTTCCTCTAAGAGGTTGATAGTGTCCGGCCTTACATTTAGCTCTTTCATCCATCTTGAGTTTATTTTTGTGTATGGTGTTGGGGAGTGTTCTAATTTCACTCTTTTACATGTAGCTCTCCAGTTTTCAGCACCACTTATTGAAGAGGCTGTCTTTCCTCCACTGGATATTCTTGCCTCCTTTACCAAAGATAAAGTGACCATATATGCGTGGGTTTATCTCTTGGCTTTCTATCCTGTTCCATTGATCGATATTTCTGTTTTTCTGCCAGTACCATACTGTCTTGATTACTGTAGCTTTGTAGTATAGTCCAAAATCAGGGCGCCTGATTCCTCCAGCTCTGTTTTTCTTGCTCAAGATTGCTTTGGCTATTCGGGGTCTTTTGTGTTTCCATACAAATTGTGAAATGTTCTGTTCTACTTCTGTGAAAAATGACGATGGTAGTTTGACAGGGATTGCATTGAATCTGTAGATTGCTTTGGGTAGTACAGTCATTTTCACAATGTTGATTCTTCCAATCCAAGAACATGGTATATCTCTCCATCTATTTGTATCATCTTTAATTTCTTTCATCAGTGTCTTACAATTTTCTGCATACAGGTCTTTTGTCTCCTTAGGTAGGTTTATTCCTAGGTATTCTATTCTTTTTGTTGCAATGGTAAATGGGAGTGTTTCCTTAATTTCTCTTTCTGATTTTTTATCATTAGTGCATAGGAATGCAAGAGATTTCTGTGCATTAATTTTGTATCCTGCTCTTTATCAAATTCATTGATTAGCTCTAGTAGTTTTCTGGTAGCGTCTTTAGGATTCTCTATGTATAGTATCATGTCATCTGCAAACAGTGACAGCTTTACTTCTTCTTTTCTGATTTGGATTCCTTTTATTTCTTTTTCTTCTGATTGCTGCAGCTAAAACTTCCAAGACTACGTTGAAAAATAGTGGTGAGAGGGGGCAACCTTGTTTTGTTCTTGATCTTAGTGGAAATGGTTTCAGTGTTTCACCATTGAGGACGATGTTGTTTGGATGGTCTGTCCATTGGTGAAAGTGTGGTGTTAAAGTTCCCTACTATGATTGTGTTACTGTCAATTTCCCCTTTTATGGCTGTTAGCATTTGCCTTATGTGTTGAGGTGCTCCTATGTTGGGTGCATAAATATTTACAAATGTTATATCTTCTTCTTGGAGTGATCCTTTGATCATTATGTAGTGCCCTTCTTTGTCTCTTGTAATAGTTTTGTTTTAAAGTCTATTTTGTCTGATATGAGAATTGCTATTCCAGCTTTCTTTTGAATTCCATTTGCATGGAATATCTTTTTCCATCGCATCACTTTCAGTCTGTATGTGTCCCTAGGTCTGAAGTGGGTCTCCTCTAGACAGCATATATACGGGTCTTGTTTTTGTACCCATCCATCCAGTCTATGTCTTTTGGTTGGAGCATTTAATCCATTTACATTTAAGATAATTATTGATATGTATGTTCCTATTACCATTTCTTAATTGTTTTCGGTTTATTATTGTACGTCTTTTCCTTCTCTTGTTTTTACTGCCTAGAGATGTTCCTTTAGCATTTGTTATAAAGCTGGTTTGGTGGTGCTCAATTCTCTTATCTTTTGCTTGTCTGGAAAGGTTTTAATTTCTCCGTCAAATCTGAATGAGGTCCTTGCTGGGTAGAGTAATCTTGGTTGTCGGTTTTTCTCCTTCATCACTTTAAATATGTCCTGCCACTCCCTTCTGGCTTGCAGAGTTTCTGCTGAAAGTTCAGCTGTTAACCTTATGGGGATTCCCTTACGTGTTACTTGTTGTTCTTCCCTTTCTGCTTTTCATATTTTTTCTTTGTATTTAATTTTTGATAGTTTGATTAATCTGTGTCTTGGTGTGTTTCTCCTTGGATTTATCCTGTATGGGACTCTCTGTGCTTCCTGGACTTGATTAACTATTTCCTTACCCATATTAGGGAAGTTTTCAACTACAATCTCTTCAAATATTTTCTCAGTCCCTTTCTTTTTCCTCTTCTTCTGGGACCCCTATAATTCGAATGTTCGTGCATTTACTATTGTCCCAGAGGTCTCTGAGAGTCTCCTCAATTCTTTTCATTCTTTTTTTCTTTATTCTTCTCTGCAGTAGTTATTTCCACTATTTTATCTTCCAGGTCACTTATCCGTTCTTCTGCCTCAGTTATTCTGCTATTGATCCCTTCAAGAAAATGTTTAATTTCATTTATTGTGTTGTTCATGATTGTTTGTTCGCTCTTTTGTTTTTCTACATCCTTGTTAAACGTTTCTTGTATTTTCTCCATTCTATTCCCAAGATTTTAGATCATCTTCACTATCATTATTCTGAAATCTTTTTCAGGTAGACTGCCTACTTCCTCTTCATTTGTTAGGTCTGGTGGGTTTTTACCTTGCTCCTTCATCTGCTGTATGTTTCTTTGATTTCTCATTTTGCTTAACTTACGGTGTTTGGGGGTCTCCTCTTCACAGGCTGCAGGTTCATAGTTCCCGTTGTTTTTGGTGTGTGCCCCAGTGGCTAAGGTTGGTTCAAGTGGGTTGTGTAGGCTTCCTGGTGGAGGGGACTGGTGCCTGTGTTCTGGTGGATGAGGCTGGATCTTGTCTTTCTCTTGGGCAGGTCCACGTCTGATGGTGTTTTTTGGGGTGTCTGTGACCTTATTATGATTTTAGGCAGCCTCTCTGCTAATGGATGGGGTTGTGTTTCTGCCTTGCTAGTTGTTTGGCATAGGGTGTCCAGCACTGTAGCTTGCTGGTTGTTGAGTGAAGCTGGGTGCTGGTGTTGAGATGGAGATCTCTGGGAGATTTTCGCCGTTTGATATTACATGGAACTGGGAGGTCCCTGGTGGACCAATGTCCTGAACTTGGCTCTCCCACATCAGAGGCACAGCCCTGACACCTGGCTGGAGCACCAAGGGGCTGTCATCCACATGGCTCAGAAGAAAAAGGAGGAAGGAACGAAGGAACGAAGGGAGAGATAAAATAAAATAAACGTTATTAAAATAAAAAACAAAATAATTACTAAGGAAAAATTTTTAAGTAATTAAAAAAAAAGAAAAGAACCAAACCAAAGAACAAATCCACGAATGATAACAAGCACTGAAAACTATACTAAAAAACAAACGGACAGACAGAATCCTAGGACCAATGGTAAAAGCAAAGCTATACAGACAAAATCACACACAGAAGCATACTCATATACATTCACAGAAAGAGAAAAAGGGGAAAATATATACATATATATCTTTGCTCCCAAAGTCCACCTTCTCAATTTGGGGTGATTCTTGGTCTATTTAGGTATTCCACATGAGTATCTCTGGGGTCCATGGTGATAGCCACGGCTCGCGCCGGTCTCTGGAGCTCCTTTAAGCCTGCTCTTAATCCCCTCTCCTTACGCACCAGGAAACAGGCAAGACAAAGTCTCTTGCCTCTTCGGCAGTTCAGACCTTTTCCCGGATTCCCTCCTGGCTAGCCGTGGCGCACTAGCCCCCTTGAGGCTGTGTTCACGTAGCCAACCCCAGTCCTCTCCATGGAATCCAACTGAAGCCGAGCCTCAGCTCCCAGCCCCCGCCCGTCCCGGCGGGTGAGCAGACAAGCCTCTCCAGCTGGTGAGTGCCAGTCGGCACCGATCCTCTCCACTTTGTCCCCCGCACTCCTGTTGCACTCTCCTCCGCGGCTTCGAAGCTCCCCCCTCTGCCACCCGCAGTCTCCGCCCGCGAAGGGGCTTCCTAGTGTGTGGAAACCTTTCCTCCTTCACAGCTCCCTCCCACTGATGTGGGTCCCGTCCCTTTTCTTTTGTCTCTGTTTTTTATTTTTCTTTTGCCCCATCCAGGTACATGGGGAGTTTCTTGCCTTTTGGGAGGTCTGAGGTCTTCTGCCAGCATTGAGTAAGTGTTCTGTAGGAGTTGTTCCACGAGTAGATGTATTTCTGATGTATTTGTGGGGAGGAAGGTGATCTCCCCGTCTTACTCTTCCGCCATCTTGAAGCTCCTCCTGTTTGTGCAAATCTTAACCTTAAAGTCTCCATCGTGTTTTATTTTCAAACACATCATGTGACTAACCTAAAATTTTACAAGATTCTAGAATTCACAAACTTCTTTTCAAGAGCATATTTGCTCTAGTTAACAGTGTTCATCAACAAAGTGAAAACTATTTTGATAGTCCTCACGTGGTTGTTTTTAGCCTCCTAATTGTTGCATTTACGTGCAAAAAGATTTCCACACACATCGTTAAAAAATGGACTAGTTTAAGACCTAAAAGTGAGGAAGTCTAGGGAAATACAAGCTCCTGGTGAATATTAGATGTCCAAAAAATGTTAGAAATAATTAACTTTGAGGGAAAATGGAGGACTATCCACATTTCCAAATTCAACCAACACCATTTTAAGGGATTAAAGCTTATTCCTACTGATTCTGCTTCCCATAGACTAAAATGTAAAATTGACATTTCAGTCTTATTCTCAAAGCAACTTCCTTCAATGTTTTCTCACACTCTCAGTCCTACAGGTCTTTCTGGGGATCCTTGGGGAAGTCACAAAATAGGCCATTACATATAGGGCTACAAGTAGCAAGAGAGAAACCTGGAACAGGTCAGTTTGGAGAAGGTGAAAAACATAGCCTAGATGCCTACCCCTTTTCATTTCACAGCTCTCGCCAGCCTGTGTTTGATATTTAAAATTTTCTCTTTACTTCTTTGGATTCCAGATAGAAATCTCGTGTTGGGTGAGCCTGACTTGCTCTCACTCTCACAGTTTGCCTTAAAAGAGCTGACTACCTTACAAATAAAAGTACAACTCTCCTATCCATCTTACTTTTTCACAACTGACGAATGTGTATTTCATGGATATGGAATTTTCATGGATATTCCATTAATATTTTATATCATTTACAACAGAGTACTAGCCTCAACAAACATTTTGCAGATTCTGAGATTGTACTGTTACTGCTGTATTTACCCAAACCCTTTCTCATTTCCTCTTTTGTTGCTATAGCAAGAATTCCTCATGTTCATCCTGTGACCTTTCCTGATTTTTCATAGACGTCTGAAGAGCAGACATATGTTAAGTTACAACCGTTAAAGAAGAGATGACTCCTTAGTGGCATTGCCTATGCTCTGCTCACAGGTCAGAGCTGTGACATATACATTTCTTAAGAATCGAGAGCAAAAAAAGTAGCTGGAGGAATCAGGCTCCCTGACTTCAGACTATACTACAAAGCAACAGTAATCAAGACAGTATGGTACTGGAACAAAAACAGAAAGATAGATCAGTGGAACAGGATAGAAAGCCCAGAGATAAACCCACGCACATATGGACACCTTATCTTTGATAAAGGAGGCAGGAATGTACAGTGGAGAAAGGACAGCCTCTTCAATAAATGGTGCTGGGAAAACTGGACAGGTACATGTAAAAGTATGAGATTAGATCACTCCCTAACACCATACACAAAAATAAGCTCAAAATGGATTAAAGACCTAAATGTAAGGCCAGAAACTATCAAACTCTTAGAGGAAAACATAGGAAGAACACTCTATGACATAAATCACAGCAAGATCCTTTCTGACCCACCTCCTAGAGTAATGGAAATAAAAACAAAAATAAACAAATGGGACCTAATGAAACTTCAAAGCTTTTGCACAGCAAAGGAAACCATAATTGTTATAAAGCAGAAACTAACACACCATTGTAAAGCAATTATACCCCAATAAAGATGTTTAAAAAAAAAAAAGAAAAAAAAAAACAAATCTTATTCACTGGAGGAAATGCAGACCATTTGTCTTTCCTAGGTCACCTGGGGCAAAATAATTTAGTAATTAGATATACATGGTCTTATGATATTAACAATTATTAAGCTTTTAATAGGAAAGATGATTTTCCCACAGAAGACAGTTAATTTCACAGCAGTATTTGGTTTTTTTTTAAGTGTTTCACAATAAGAGATTAGGAGAAGAAAGAAATCTAATAATATAACTTTACTATGTATTTAACCTCATTCTTTTTTATTTTTTAGACTTTTAGTTCCCATAAACTTTCCTTATAGAACCTGTTCAATACATACAGGCTCTGAGAAAGCAGTTTTTGGTTTTTGCTGAAAGAAAATAATATGAGAATAACATTGATAAATCACATATACAGACCCCAAAAAAGAAGGGGGAAAGGTATTTGGTTTTAAGACTGAGGGCAAAAGGATAGTGTGATATAATGGAAATTATTAAACAAGTATGTCCCAAGTGCCTCTTCATCTTCTTTCTTGTAGTTAAAGCCTTCATGCAAAGTTTACTTGTACAGTGGTCCTCAAACTGGTCTTCTGACTCCATTATATTTTTACACACTACTGAGGATCCCAGAGATTTTTTTTGCTTTATGTAGGTTATATTTAGAAAGGTTTATCATATTAAAAAATAAAATTTTAATTATAAACTTAAAAATATACAGTTACCAGCTTAATAACAATAAACCCATTATACGCTAACATAAAATGCATACTTTATTAAAAATATATTTTTAAATGCTCACAGGAGTAGCATTGTTCTACATTTTTGCAAATCTCTTTAATATATGGCATCATAAAAGAAAACTGGGTTCTCATATCTGATTCTGCATTCAATCTGTTGCAGTATGGTTGAACTATATGAAGAAATCCAGTCTGACACAAGATGTATTGTTAGAAAAGGAAAGAGAATGTTAATAGACTTTTCAGATAATCCTGAATATTCTTCTTTGATAATATACCAAGACTTGACAAGCAGTAGTTTCTTAAAAATTAATTGCAATGCGGATTCTGAAACCATATTGATCAACCTGTACTCTGCTTCATTAAAAGCCATTGGTCTTCCTTACACTTTGAATGGGTTGTTTACCCATGCATGAGTTAGTAACATCATACATTGGTTATGTGGGAAATAATGCATCACTTGCAGATTTCTATTATGCAATAGTAAATTTCAAAAATCCCACATGTTAATATCACCAGTATCATCAGAAAAGTCTTTAAGCATTGGGTGGCTGTCAAGCTCACAGTGACAGATATAAGTTTTCCAAAATTCTAATTTTTGCTTGAAAGCTCAAACTTTTAGCACTGGCAATAAATACTGTCAGTTGTGTTCCTTTAAGTGACAGGCACACTCATTTCATTTTCAAGAAATGTATGCCAAATTCCAAGTCTGATAATCAGTTTGCTAGTTGTTCTTCCAAGTAAAACATGATGTTCCATGGAAACAGCATCTAGGTCAGCTCACAGATGCAAACAATGGCGGGAGTGCACAAGTGCTTTTCCTCAAGGCAGCCATCTTAGCTTGTTATGCTGGACAGAGGGGTTTTCTGCATATGTCCCATCTCATCACACCAAATATTGAAAAGACACATACTCAAGGGTTGAGATATGTAATTTTGGGGGCGGCAAGTGCATACAATGGTGAAGAATACACTCAATTTCTCTACAACCGTTTGCTATCACTGATTTGATTCCTGCAAAAGAGCCATCAGTTTTACCCACCATGGCTTTTGCAACATCAGTGCGAATATCAACACAGTGAAAAAGGAAAACGATATCTTAACATTATTATAAAAATAATAATAATATTGTAACACCCCCCTTGGCAATCTGAAGACCACACTTTGAGAACCACTACACCAGTTTATAGCATACATACTTAGGATCCTCCCAGCCTTTGTATCTCTCATCTTTCTTCAGAATAGTTGCAATGACTGTCTTCTTAAAAAGTGTTTCTAAATGAGGTATTACTTCACACCAGTCAGAATGGCCATCATCAAAAAATCTACAAACAATAAATGCTGGAGAGGGTGTGGAGAAAAGGGGACCCTCTTGCACTGTAGGTGGGAATGTAAATTGATACAGCCTCTGTGGAGAATAGTATGGAGGTTCCTTAAAAAACTAAAAATTGAACTATCACGTGACCCAGCAATCCCACTACTGGGCACATACACTGAGAAAACCATAATTCAAAAAGAGCCATGTACCACAATGTTCATTGCAGCACTAGTTACAATAGCCAGGACATGGAAGCAACCTAAGTGTCCACTGACAGATGAATGGATAAAGAAGATGTGGCACATATATACAATGGGATATTACTCAGCCATAAAAAGAAACAAAATTGAGTTACTTGTAGTGAGTTGGATGGACCTTGAGTCTGTCATACAGAGTGAAGCAAGTCAGAAAGAGAAAAACAAATACCGTATGCTAACACATATATATATATGGAATCAAAAAAAAAAATGGTTCTGATGTACCTAGGGGCAGAACAGGAATAAAGACACAGACGTGGAGAATGGACTTGAGGACACGGGGAGGGGGAAGGGTAAAGTGGGACGAAGTGAGAGAGTGGCATGGAAATACACTATCGCTAGTTGGAAGCAGCCACATAGCACGGGGAGATCAGCTCGGTGCTTTGCGACCACCTAGAGAGGTGGGATAATCACAGTGGGAGGGGAGACGCAAGAGGGAGAAGATATGGGGATATAGGTATACGTATAGCTGATTCACTTTGTTATACAGCAGAAACTAACACAACATTGTAAAGCAATTATACACCAATAAAGATGTTAAAAAAAATGTTTCTATCATGTGCTTGCTATGTAAGCCCTAAAGCCTTAGTAATTTCTTCCATAAAATTAAAAATCTTTTAACGAATGAACAAATCCTTAATAGGATTCTGCCTTCCCCTATAGTGAATTTATTACTTTAGCTAAGCAAATTTACATGGCACTTTTTATTACAGTTTACCATACTCTATCACCAAGATATTTGGGGGCCACTCTTCCAATTTGGATTTTCTACCTCTCTTCCCTAAATGTAATCACTTCAAAGTGCAGCTCAAGACTCACTTCGTCCAGACGTCTTTCCAAAGTTTGCAGTTTCCTGTCATTTTATATCCTCTACACAAACCTTTTGGTTTTTTCCGTTGCTTTCATGTGCCCACAACTGTTTCAAGTTTCACTTTATTTACTGTTGGTTATGTGTGTATTTCTATAATTTTTACAATTGGATTAAGACTTCTTTTGGAGGCTAGTTGCTTAGAACCTAACATAGCTTTTTAAACAAACAAACAAACAAATATATGCTGTTGTATTATATTCACAGAAATGGCAGCACTTTTAAAGATATCTGGAAAATGTAGTCTTTCCAAAGTAATGTGAGATGACACCTTTTTTGGCACAGGTCACAACAGGTTGAGACACAGTACTTCCAGACAAAGAGAACTGGATATCAAGACAGGAGATTTAGTCACCTTTGTCAACAAAGAGTTAATAAACATATTAGAAAACCCCTTTGAATTTCAAAGAGAAGCCATTAACATTCTCATTTACAGTATTAGTAATTAGTAGACTTCCCTAATTGGAGTCACTTTGAGTGGTGACTCCACTTATTTGGTCTATAAATAAACACTGTATCAAAAATCGAGAGCCTTTCCCATAATCAAAGTCCATATCCAATTCAAATTTGGCTTTCAATTTGTAAACTATAATACAGTATATAAACTAAGGGTTTGGCTGGAATGGTCACCCTATACATAAATGCAATGCTCGTTGTGGTACATTTCCACTAATTTTGTTGATTCAACAAAGGAAGATCACAGGCAATTGTCAGAAGTCCAAATGCTTCATCAAGCATGAGTCACATTAATATTTATCCTTTGGTATAGGAGCAAAAGGGGGCTTTATCATAGGTAAAGTACTGTTCCTGGAAGACATTTATTAGTCTCCAGATCAAAATATCATGATGTCAATATGAACAATTTTAATACTTAATATATGAATAGTTTTGACTGTGCTATCAAAAATCCCTCTAATTCTCATATTTTAAAAGAAATAAGCATCCCATTTCATTATCCAGTAAAACGATATAGTAGAATTCACTATAATTTATTTCAGTTCATTTTAAAGATTCTTGCATAATTGCTGGTTGAAGACAGCATGAAAAATAATAGAATGCAGGCAGACATTTATTTCCATACAATGGGGCTACTCAAAATATTAGTTTAAGTGTGTATTTACCCTTCTGGTTCTTTTCTTTAGAACCTGTACAGTGTCTGGCACATGGTTTACTCTCAATAATTGTTGCTGAATGAATCATAAGTAATTTCTGGTAGGTTAGAACAGAGGGGAATTTAGTAATTGTACTTTTCAAAGCAATCATTCTAAAATGCAGCCCACCCAAGTGACACAGAGAATAGAAAAAAACATGTGCTATTTGTCATGCTGTTCTTGAGCCACCGCCACCACTACTCCAACTCAATATTACACAGACAGATGAACAGGGCTTTACATCTACGACTTTGGTTTCTGAAACTTGATAGCTTTTCTACAAGAGCATTAATAGCTGGTATTTGGCTCATGAACCCTACAGAAAAGATAATAGGGCCAACACTGTATTCTTTTTTAAGAGAAAACGTCAAGAACAAAAACTGAAAATGTCAAAAGATAGGTTGATATACTGTAGTACTTAAAGACTGCTTTGTTGGGAGAACTGACCAAGTGATTTACTAACAGCTTTTACTGGACAGTCTTTGGCTTATAAATGGGAATCCGTTTCATGTTTACTCTATCTAGGTATTTGACAGATGGAGAAAAAAATGGGAAGACACAATTACAGTCTACAAAAATGTGGGGTTTTCAAATTATGAAAACTAATTTTGTAGTGGGAATTTTTTTCAAAGGGTCTACTTATCTATATCTCTACATCCTTTTATTACATAAACTGCCTTTCATCCCTCATCACATCTGCACACAGGTAGGGATTATGAAATTGTGTAAAGCTGACATTCAAACGGCATATAGGTGCAAAAGTCAGTGGAGAGAAGACCTGAGTGTATTCAGGTCAAAACACATGTAGATCTCCCAGCGAATCTTAGACAAGATTGGGTTCTCTGGTGGCTCCTGAGGAAGACTGTGTTCAGTCACTTAGTAACGTTGCTTTATTCCACAAACATTCATTGAATGCCCATTATGTGTCACGAATTTGCTAGAGGTCTCCAATACAGAGTAAATAATAGAGTGAAAAAACTAAAAGAAATAGAGAGAAAAAGAAATGGTCTCCGTTGGTCAAAAAAGGCGTATCACTGCACACTTCTAAAGATCCAGTAAGGTGTCATATTTTTGATGATTATTTGATATACGTTAACTGATGATATTCATGTTGATGAAGAATATGGAAGACTAAAATGAATATGGAAAAATATGGAAGCCCTAAAAGCTCCTTCTAAAGGGTTCCTATTTCTTGGTATTGATGACCCATTAAATCTGTTATTTGATTCCCTTAATCTTCACTCTAGTTTTCTAAACAAGGAAATCTCATTCTCAAATTCTAAAGTAAAATATACTTAAACATTGATCCTAGTCATTATTTAATGTGTATTCACTATTAGCTTTATAACAAGGACATACAATATAACATCTCCCTTCTAACTATATATTTTTCAGAACTGTGACAATATAGCAATTTTTTAAGCTATTTATCCTATTGACTCTTGGTCATGTCGAGAAATTAGGTATTTGTTGCTCACTTGAGTAATTCCATAATTCAATATTTTCCACATATAATTAATTGTAATTTGGGGGATAAAACATCAGGGATGATATTCAAGTTACTCCCCTATTTGGCTTCTTCTTTAAATTTGTTTTCTTCTGCTGTGCTATGTACATGCTGGGATCTCTAGAAATAGTTGAGAATGATTTCTTGTTGTTGTTTCCCTAAAGAGTTAAGTTTGCTTTCATACTTTTGTAAAACCATGCTTTGCCACTAATTGGCAGAGCTATATGCATTATTTGACAACAATCTACTGTAAATTTCTTATTTCAAAAGCCAATGCCTTTAATTCTAATTTTATGCTCTAATACTTCATAAAATAGTTCCATTTATCCCATGTAAATTAAATTGGGTCATTTCATTGTTCTGTCTTGCTTGTCGATGTAAGATATTTAAAGAGAGTACATGGACTTCTCGATTCTTCTCAATACGTTAAGGACCGTTATACTTTATTTTGGCTTTTAATTCTAATTATCAATCTTTCGTAGTGAAGCAAGTGACCAAATAAAATACAACCACTAAGATTTCATTGAACCCTTGTGTAGTGACAGCACTATTGCTTAAGTTTCCTTTACATTCCTATTCCTTTCACCCACCCAGGAATTCTGGTTACTAGATTGAGATTTGGTATTATACCAACAGTCCACGGGGAAAGAAGTTCTAAGAAGCAACCACATGGAACAATTGCTGATCTTTCTGTAAATCTGTTACTTAGGACACAGATTGTTACATTATAGGACATCTCTGGATAAGGTGATCTGTCCTGTTGTGCTACAAAAAATATTTGAATTGAGCAACTGGCTTACTTAAAACAAACTCTATGCCCTTCCTTCCATTAGCTACCAGCAAACGTAGAAGAAAACATGTAGTCCATGTCAACCAAACTCTTAGAATCTTGTGACACGTCTTTTATGTACTAACATCATCTAGGTGTCAGCTTAACTTCCCTACATTTAATCTTGCTTTCCTCATTCAGTTATTTTTTTATTTTTAATTGTGATGAAACACATGTAATGTAAAATTTACCATCTTATCCATTCTTTAAATGCACATTTATTTTGACTTAACTTCATAAATATTCTATAAGCTGCCTTAAAATCTACCTAAAACAGAACATAAATAAATAATAAAATAATCACTCATTCTTCAATATTAGGTATTCTGAGATTTTTCTACAATATCTTAATTTTTTGGACCTTGTTATGAACTCTTTTTTTATTTGTTAATGGTATGAACGTAACAAACACTGCTTGCCTATCTGAACAAAAATTATCTATGTGGGGAGACAATTCTCCTTGGGCTGTAAACAAGGCGTTGACTGGCCTTTGCTCTGAACTATCGTTTCAAAGATGACTGTGTGATAAACAACCTTGGAAGAAAAGGCAAGTCTGCTTATAGGCTTGAAAGATGAAGATAGTGTCTCCCTCTAGACCTACAAACAGGCATGCTTACAATCCATTATAAAACATCTGTATTCTCTAAGCTCAGGATTCCTCTCCTATAAAGCAACCTACTGAAATATGAAGGCTGCACCTGGATTTCTTTGCATTGCTATCTGGGAATTTCAGCTCAAGGAACCAGTACAACAAAAGACTGATACATTGGCTACTGCTGTTGCTATGAATAAGAAACTGTCCTTTGTCTCTAGCCTTGGAGGTTCAGGTCTTCTACAAGTACCCATGAAACTATGTCATGTTAACTTGTGAGCCTGAAAGTGGGGGGACACTCAGACCCTTCACAGTGATCAACAACGTATTCTAAGAGATTTTTTGTGAATATCCTTGAAAGTCATTTAGCCTAATCTCCCACTCAGTCAAGAATTTCTTCTACACATCCTGACAGATGGCATTCTAAATATCACTTCAGTGATTCCAGTAAAAGGAAACTCTTCTCAAAGCCTATTGCATCACTGGTTATTAAGTCCCTCCTTATCTTGAATTGAACTATCTGTAACTCTATAATACTGGGTTTTGCCAGATCTCATCTGTTTTTACATAGAATAATTATTCTATTTTCCACATGGCAGGCCTTTGTATCTGAAAGTACTTACTTAGTCTCCACTAATCTTACTTTACTCTCTAAACATATCAATTTCATTCTATATTCTTGACACACTATGTTCTCTAGATCCACTGGACACTCTAGACACAACCCAAAATGGTTGTGATTCCCACAGATGTGTCTATATAGCTAAAGCAGAATTCAGTGGAAATATCATTTATTATTTGAACAGAATGCCTTTGATTCATTTAACATAAATTTTATGTGCAGTTTTTGTAGCTCTATCATATTGTCCTATCATGTTTAGCTTGTGATTAGTTAAAATATTCAGACTTTTTCCACATGGCCACACTCAAGCCATGATTATATTTGTAAAACTGATTTTTAGAATCCGTAACATAAGATTTTTAACCTGCCCATATCATTTTGAATTTTGCTTCTGTTATCAGTGATATTATTCTTTGTTAGGTAAAATTTATGCCATCTAAAACATTTATAGGCATCCTTTCAATCTCTTAATCTTAGTCACTAATGGAAATATTATCCACAAAAAGGGCTAAGGACAAGCCATTAAACTTTCATAATAATCTAGACATAATAATCTAGACATAATAATCTATTGAATGATGCCATTATCCAGCATAAATATCACCATCTTATCCACAAGGATATCATGCTTTGGCGAAATAAAAATGTTTCATATCCCTGGCATTCTCTAGGTCTACCAACTATTTCTAAAAGAATATGTCAGCATTTCACTAATATATTAAGAAGAATGTCATTCAGGAGAATGAGTCACTGCTAGTTTACTTTGCTAATGACTAAGCAAGGTAAAGGAAACTGAATTTAGGAATCTTGGCCTAAATAAGAAATTGCTTCCCTGATCCCTAATCTCATAAAAAGACTAAAGCCTTAAGCCCCTGAAGTAGTGATAACTAATGTTCTCACTCACAGATTTCAGGCTTCTGATTGAGATGTAGAAGCAAAACACATCTGTCTCTGGGGCAACAGGTATGAAATTCTCCTGCCTCCACTGCCACTTTTGGATGTGGTTGGGAAAAGTCTATAACGTTATTGTGGTGATGGTTATAAACTTGTCAAAATGCATCAAACAGTACACTTTAAAAAGGTGAATACTACTATATGTAGATTATACCCCAATAAAATTGACTTAAATAAAAGTACATTAAAATAATAAGTTAATTTTCTAAAAATTAGAGAATAAATGGAAAGATGTAAAAAAGAACATGAAATCAATATTGCCTTTAAAAACAAACTGAATTTTGAAATGGTAATAATCACCATTAAAACTTAGGTCTAGAAAGATCTCCCAAGGAATTTGAGTGAAGTAAAGGTATCTATCTTAATCCTTGACTTTAACATTCTGTTTATCAATTTAATGCTTTTTTTGAATTAATCCAAGTCATCCCTACAAAAGAAAAGGACAAAGGACACAATCATGTTGATAGATCCAGAGGATGTTTGAAAAAAAAAGTAAGCATTTATTTCTGATAATTGGAAAATAATACTTTTTCTCAAATTAATTCATAATCATAATTATCAGTGAAGTACTAAAGCATCCCTAGATCACCTCACTTATTTAAATTCCTTTAAAAAAATTTTAGCCTATGCAGTAAGAGAAGGAAAAAAAAATGTAAATATTGAAAAGCAGTACCAAACTTCATTATTTGCAGATGATGTAAATAAAACTAAATTACTGCAATATTAAAAAACAGAGACACAAAACTAAGTAATTTTAAAATACATATCTAAATGCTAGCAATAAGAAGTTAGGAAGTATAATAGAAAAACTCCCATTCTTATCAGACATACATGTGGTACTTCTCAAACTTTACTGTGCATACAAATTACCTGAGGGTCTTGTTAAAACGCAGATTCAGTAGGTTTAGGGATCAAGACTTTAGAGTTCTAGTGAGCTCCCAGGTGCGTGAGTGCACGCTCACACACACGCACACACGAATATTATCGGTATAATTCCCATCAATAATTTTTAAACTTTAGAATTAATAAGAAATTTATAAAACCTCTTTTTTTAAAATATCTTTATTGGAGTATAATTGCTTTACAATGGCATGTTGGTTTCTGCTTTATAACAAAGTGAATCAGTTATACATATACATATGTTCCCATATCTCTTCCCTCTTGCGTCTCCCTCTCTCCCACCCTCCCTATCCCACCTCTCTAGGTGGTCACAAACCACCTAGCTGATCTCCCTGTGCTATGCGGCTACTTCCCACTAGCTATCTATTTTACGTAAAACCTCTATTTTATAAATGGTAAAGGAAGGTTAAAATATTACTGGAAGACATAAAAGAATATTTGAATGAAGAGAATGTCAGGTTCCTGGATTGGAAGACAATAGTATAAAAATGTGTGTTCTTCCTAAAATTGCTTAATGCCTTTAACACCAATGAAAACCACTAAATGTGGGGGGTTTTGCAACTTTAAAAAATGAAGATTATAAAGTTCATCAAAGAATAAATATGTCATACTAGATCAATTTTTTCACAAAGAGATCATTAGTCAGTTCTTTCGCTTCCAGAGATTAATGACAAGAATTAAAGAGCAGAAGCAAGAAGAACTACAATCCTGCAGCCTGTGGAAAGAAAACCACATTCACAGAAAGATAGACAAAATGAAAAGGCAGAGAGCTATGTACCACATGAAGCAACAAGATAAAACCCCAGAAAAATAACTAAATGAAATGGAGCTAGGCAACCTTCCAGAAAAAGAATGCAGAATAACGATAGTGAAGATGATCCAGGACCTTGGAAACAAAATGGAGGCAAAGATCAAGGAGATGGAAGAGAGGTTTAACAAAGACCAAGAAGAATTAAAGAACAAACACCAAGAAGAATTAAATAACAAACAAACAGAGATGAACAATACAATAAATGAAATGAAAAATACACTAGAAGGAATCAATAGCAGAA
The DNA here is from genome assembly GCF_003031525.2 of Neophocaena asiaeorientalis asiaeorientalis. NCBI lineage: Eukaryota > Metazoa > Chordata > Mammalia > Artiodactyla > Phocoenidae > Neophocaena > Neophocaena asiaeorientalis. The sequence goes on along the minus strand of NW_020172773.1, from coordinate 543,000 downwards.
TAACTGACGCAGAAGAACAGATAAGTGTGCTAAAAGGCAGAATGGGGGAATTCACTGCCATGGAACAGAATAAAGAAAAAAGAATGAAAAGAAATGAAGACAGCCTAAGAGACCTCTGGGACAACATTAAACACACAAACATTCCCATTATAGAGGTCCCAGAAGGAGAAGAGAGAGAAAAAGGACCCGAAAAAATATTTCAAGAGATTATAGTCGGAAACTTCCCTAACATAGGAAAGGAAATAACCACCCAAGTCCAGGAAGTGCAGAGAGTCCCAGGCGGGATAAACCCAAGGAGAAACACATCGAGACACACAGTAATCAAACTGACAAAAATTACAGACAAAGAAAAATACTGAAAGCAGCAAGGGAAAAATGACAAATAACATACAAGGGAACTCCCATAAGGTTAACAGCTGATTTCTCAGCAGAAACTCTACAAGCCAGAAGGGAGTGGCATGATATATTTAAAGTGATGAAAGTGAAGAACCTAAAACCAAGATTACTCTACTGGCAAGGATCTCATTCAGAGCCTTCGGAGAAATCAAAACTTTACAGACAAGCAAAAGGTAAGAGAATTCAGCACCAACAAACCAGCTCTACAACAAATGCTAAAGGAACTTCTCTAAGTGGGAAACACAAGAGAAGAAAAGGGCTTACAAAAAAAAAAAAAAAAACCAAAACAATTATGAAAATGGTAATGGGAACATAGATATTGATAATTACCTTAAATGTAAATGGATTAAATGCTCCAACAAAAAGACACAGGCTCACTGAATGGATACAAAAACAAGACCGATATATACGCTGTCTACAAGAGACCGATTTCAGACCTAGGGACACATAACAGACTGAAAGTGAGGGGATGGAAAAAGATATTCCATGCAAATGGAAATCAAAAGAAAGCTGGAGTAGCCATACTCATATCAGATACAAGAAACTTTAAAGACAATTACAAGAGACAAAGAAGGACACTACATAATTATCAAGGGATCAATCCAAGAAGAAGATATAACAATTATAAATATATATGCACCTAACATAGGAGCACCTCAATACATAAGGCAAATGCTAACACCTATAAAGAGGGAATCGACAGTAACACAATAATAGTGGGGGGGGGGCTTCCCTGGGGGCGCAGTGGTTGAGAGTCCGCCTGCCGATGCAGGGGACACAGGTTCATGTCCTGGTCCGGGAAGATCCCACATGCCACGGAGCGGCTGGGCCCGTGAGCCATGGCCACTAAGCCTGCGCGTCCGGAGCCTGTGCTCTGCAACAGGAGAGGCCACAACAGTGAGAGGCCCACATACTGCAAAAAATAATAATAATAATAATAGTGGGGGACTTTAACACCTCACTTACACCAATGGACAGATCATACAGACAGAAAATTAATAATGCAGAGTGTCATACAGGAAACAATAGCTTTAAATGACACAACAGACCAGATAGATTTAATTGATATTTATAGGACATTCTACCCCAAAACAACAGATTACACTTTGTTCTCAAGTGCACAAAAAACATTCTCCAGAATAGATCAGATCTTGGGTCTCAAATCAAGCCTTGGTAAATATAAGAAAATTGAAACCATATCAAGCATCTTTTCCAACCACAACGCTATGAGATTAGAAAACAATTATAGGGGAAAAAATGTAAAAAACAAATACACATGGAGGCTAAACAATACCTTATTAAATAACCAAGAGATCACTGAAGGAATCAAAGAGGATATCAAAAAATGCCAAAGACAAATGACAGTGAAAACACGACGATCCAAAACCTATGGGACGCAGCAAAAGCAGTTCTAAGAGGGAAGTTTATAGCAACACAATCCTACCTCAAGAAACAAGAAAAATCTCAAACAAACAATCTAACCTTACACCTGAAGGAACTAGAAAAAGAACAAACAAAACCCAAAGTTAGTAGAAGGAAAGAAATCATAAAGGTCAGAGCATAAATAAATGAAATAGAAACAAAGAAAACAGCAAAGAAAACAGAAAAAAAATGAAAAAAAAACAAAGAAAATGACTAAAACCTGGTTCTTTCAGAAGATAAACAAAATTGATCAACCTTTTCAGCCAGACTCATCAAGAAAAAGAGGGAGAGGACTCAAACCAGTAAAATTAGAAATTAAAAAGGAGAAGTTACAATGGACACCACAGAAATACAAAGCATCCTAAGAAACTACTATAAGCAATTCTATGCCAATAAAATGGACAACCTGGAAGAAATGGACAAATTCATAGAAAGGTACAACCTTCCAAGACTGAACCAGGAAGAAATGGAAAATATGAATAGACCAATCACAAGCAATGAAATTGAAACTGTGATTAAAAATCTCCCAACAAACAAAAGTCCTGGTCCAGATGGCTTCACAGGTGAATTCTATCAAACATTTAGAGAAATGCTAACACCCATCCTTCTCAAACTCTTCCAAAAAATTACAAAGGAAGGAACACTCCCAAACTCATTCTACAAGGCCACCATCACCCTGATAACTAAACCAGACAAACATACTACAAAAAATGAAAGTACAGACCAATATCACTGATGAATATAGATGCAAAAATCCTCAACAAAATACTAGCAAACAGAATCCAACAATACATTAATAGGATCATACACCATGGTCAAGTGGGATTTATCCCAGGGATGCAAGGATTCTTCAATACACACAAATCAATCAATGTACTACACCATATTAACAAACTGAAGGAGAAAAAACATATGATCATCTCAATAGATGCAGAAAAAGCTTTTGACAAAATTCAACACACATTTATGATAAAAACTCTCCAGAAAGTGAGCATAGAGGGAACCTACCTCAACAAAATAAAGGCCATATATGACAAACCCACAGCAAACATCATTCTCAATGGTGAAACACTGAAAGCATTTCCTCTAAGATAAGGAACAAGACAAGGATGTCCACTCTTGCCACTATTATTCAACATAGTTTTGGAATTCCTAGCCATGGCCATCAGAGAAGAAAAAGAAATAAAAGGAATACAAATTGGAAAAGAAGTAAAACTGTCACTGTTTGCTGAGGACATGATACTATACATAGAAAATCCTAAAGATGCCACCAGAAAACTACTAGAGCTAATCAATGAATTTGGTAAAGTTGCAGGATACAAAAGTAATGCACAGAAATCTCTTGCATTCCTGTACACTAACAATGAAAGATCAGAAGTAGAAATTAAGGAAACAATCCCATTTACCATTGCAACAAAAAGAATAAAATACCTAGGAATAAACCTACCTAAGGAGGTAAAAGACCTGTACCCAGAACACTGTAAGACACTGATGAAAGAAATCAACGATGACACAAACAGATGGAGAGATATACCATGTTCTGGGATTAGAAAAATCAATATTGTGAAAATGATTATACTACCCAAAGCAATCTACAGATTCAATGCAATCCCTATCAAATTACCAATGTCATTTTTTACAGAACTAGAACAAAAAATCTTAAAATGGGTATGGAGACACAAAAGACCCCAAATAGCCAAAGCAATATTGAGGGAAAAAAACGGAGCTGGAGGAATCAGACTCCCTGGCTTCAGACTATACTACAAAGGTACAGTAATCAAGACAATATGGTACTGGCACAAAAACAGAAATACATATCAATGGAACAGGATAGAAAGCCCAGAGGTAAATCCATACACCTATGGTCAACTAATCTATGACAAAGCAGACAAGGATATAGGCTGGAGAAAAGACAGTCTCTTCAATAAGTGGTGCTGGGAAAACTGGACAGCTACATGTAAAAGAATGAAATTAGAACACTCCTTAACACCATACACAAAAATAAACTCAAAATGGATTTGAGACCTAAATGTAAGACCGGACACTATAAAACTCTTAGAGGAAAACATAGGAAGAACACTCTTTGACATAAATCACAGCAGGACTTTTTTTGACCCACCTCCCAGAGTAATGAAATAAAAACAAAAATAAACAAATGGAACCTAATGAAACTTAAAAGCTTTTGCACAGCAAAGGAAACCATAAACAAGACCAAAAGACAACCCTCAAAATGCGAGAAAATATTTGCAAATGAGACAACAGCCAAAGGATTAATCTCCAAAATATACAAACAGCTCATGGAGCTCAATATCAAAAAAACAAACAATTCAATTAAAAAATGGGTAGAAGACCTAAATAGACATTTCACCAAAGAAGACATACAGATGGCCAAGAGGCACATGAAAAGCTGCTCAACATCACTAGTTATTAGAGAAATGCAGATCAAAACTACAATGTGGTATCACCTCACACCGGTCAGAATAGCCATCATCAAAAGATCTACAAACAATAAATGCTGGAGAGGCTATGAAAAAAAGTGAACCCTCTTGCACTGTTGGCGAGAATGTAAATGGATTCAGCCACTATGGAGCACAGTACGGAGTTTCCTTAAGAAACTAAAAAGAGAATTACCATATGATCCAGCAATCCCACTACTGGGCATATATCCGGAGAAAACCGTAATTCAAAAAGAGTCATGTACCACCATGTCCATTTCAGCTCTATGTACAATAGCCAGGACATGGAAGCAACCTAAATGCCCATCAACAGATGAATGGAAAAAGAAGGTGTGGTACATATATACAGTGGAATATTACTCAGCCATAAAAAGGAATGAAATTGGGTCATTTGTAGAGACGTGGATGGAACTAGAGACTGTCATACAGAGTGAAGTAAGTCAGAAAGAGTAAAACAAATATCGTATATTAACACAAATATGTGGAATCTAGGAAAATGGTATAGATGAACCAGTTTGCAAGGCAGAAATTGAGACACAGATGTAGAGAACAAACGTATGGACACCAAGGGGGGAAAGTGGTTGGGGGGGGGGGGGGTGGGATGAACTGGGAGATTGGGATTGACATATATACAGTTACATGTATAAAACAGATAACTAATAAGAACCTCCTGTATAAAAAATAAATAAAATTAAAAAAAATTTTAAAAGGGTATGGGGCTTTGCTGGTGGCACAGTGGTTGAGAGTCTGCCTGCCAATGCAGGGGACACGGGTTCGTGCCCCGGTCCGGGAAGATCCCACATGCCGCGGAGCGGCTGGGCCCGTGAGCCATGGCCGCTAAGCCTGCGCGTCCGGAGCCTGTACTCCGCAACAGGAGAGGTCACAACAGTGAAAGGCCTGCATACTGCCAAAAAAAAAAAAAAAAAGGGGGTATGTCATTTTAGAAAGCATTGAATAGAACAATAAAAGGATAAAAACTAGGCTTTACAATCAGCACTAGCATTTTCATGCCAAATATCTAACTGGGCATATTATAAGCACACAGTGAATGCTGCAATAATTATAAGGGAGCCAAAAGTAATAAACTGCCAAATATAATATCTCATCTCAAATTTCTAAACTTCCTTTTATAGGTAGACCTCCACCTGTCAGGGTAGACTGGGTCCTGGTCTTTTTGGTCCCTCTTCTGAAGCTGTGATTTATGTGGCTTAGTATAGGGTGGTGTTATGGTTTAAGAGAGCCTAGTCTAGTTTAGCAATAGTGATCTCTAAACTCATGTCCTCTAATGTATTTCTTCAGCACCAAAGAAAGGACTTGTAATTACAAGCAATTTTTTAAAAATCTATTCTTTTTAAAAATTACACTGAAACAGTGTTTATCTCATCAACCCTCACTACCTCCAAAAATCTCCTCCTCCACCAAGGCCACTCTGATCATTCCTCCTCTCCCTCCTCCCTCTATTGTATTAAACCCTTCTCTCACACTCCTGCCCACCACATCCCATCCTTTTCTTCAGCCTAATCCATTTTTATCAAAAGAACATGTCCGGCAAAGCGAGATTCTTTGGAGAATAGCATAGCAAAACCAAAATACCACATCATGGGCAAAGAGATGTCAAAGACAAGAAATGGTCATTCAGTAAGGATTTTGTCTCATCACATTTGCAGACATTTGCTAAAAATGCATAAGTGAGTAAAGATTACAAAGTAAAAGGAAAGAATTAGCTACAATGTGGAAAAAAAAGTTCTGGTCAGAGTCGGAAGACCCAGGCCCCTAAACAGAGCACTGTTCTTTTCACTCTGATCTAATTTTACAAGATTACTTTTACACAGATAAAATACACAAACATGCTTTATAAATGTACTTTTTCCTGAATTAATATAAAGTATTAGTAGTAGATATTAATAGTTCAGTATGGATGTGGAATAAACTTATGTAATAGGCTTTAAATTTCCAATATTTTAATCAACAAAGCAAATGGTCTGTGTTCTTGGGAGATTCATGTATTCATTTGTACAAACTACTAAGCATAGGATGCAGTGAAACTTTACTAACTCAGGCCCCGCTAATTCAGAAATCATAGAGAAGGAGTAAGGTAAAATATGAAGTGCTGTAGCTAGAGATGGGAAACATAATAATAAACTTGAAGCAGCACTGCAACCAACTACTTTATGATTTTAGAGAGGTCCCTTAGCCTCTCTGGATTCTGTCCACTTGTGTTTAAAGTGAGCTGAATTATTCAGCCAATCCATCTCATCGTCATATAATTCTATGATCCTATGTACGTCAGACAGATGCTTCTTTTTTTACTTTATTCTTTCTATAAGCAATGTTTCTGGGAATGGAATTATTCTTGTCTGGATTTTTTTTTAGTCTGGAGTTCATGAATAGCCTTAAGGGGTCACATGAATTACCTAAATTTGGGCAACCATGTTTATGTGCATTTTTCTGGACAGAGATCCATAGCTTTCATCCAATTCTCAAAAAGCTCCGTGAACCTCCCCAGAAAAGATTAAGAACCACTTACTTCAATAATGAACTAATTCCAAGTGATTCTCAGCAACTTGTAAAAACAGGCTCACAAAAAGATTGCTTAATAATCCTGTATTGGTTCTGTAACATTTGTATCTTACATCAATAACACAACACTCTATTATGATATAAGCTACACCTTAAAATTTAACAAATGGCTGTCTCCTCATTCGGGGATGAATCATGGTCTATATCTGTCTAGTTCACCTCATTATATCAAATGCCTTGAACAGTGCCGGGTTCTCAGTGAAGCAAGGAAGAGGAATGGCTGCCAGTTTATCTCTGGAGGAAGAGGGCAGCTATGGAGTAATCATTGTCTCATCTGAGCTGGAACTGAGACTGCAGAACTCTGAGATAATGAAAAAATCAGCAAGCAAGGATAGATAATCTTATCCAAAAGTCAAGCCTTGTAATTTCAATAAAAGAAAATGGAAACCCAAAGTGAACAAGGGTCTTACCAAAAGTGGCAAGTTCAGGACCAGATTCCTTAGCCAATGGTACAGGGCTCCTTCCATTCCACTACATTGTCCAGCTTGGGGAAGACACAGAACCCAACGTGGAGTGCAAGCAAACATGTCACCCAAATTCCAGTTCCTTTCTTTTAACTGAAATTCAGCAGCTAACAATCTCCCCCTTCATTATAGGTAGACATACCATAAATAGGTCTACCTGTGATCTTTGCCTGATTTATTAATATATAACAAACAAAATAACACCATGTCTTAAATGTAATATAAGTGGATTCAAATTTGTTGCCATTGTTATATCTATAAAAGTTAGCCTGTGCTATAAATAAAATTGCTTTTATCATGCAAACTTAATTTTTCAATAATGCTTGTTTATTTGTCTTAACTGACAATTACAGGAAGAAAAATGATCCATTTACTAGTATCTTTTAACATATATAGTATGTAAAATTGAATGAATGTTATTTCATTCCTATACACTTCTGGTAATTGACTTTTAAAAGCTTAATAACATTTGCATTTCTTTTATCTTTTCAGGAGCATTGTTTTAAACCCAGCCTATTTCCGAAATCATCTTCGTCAGGCAACAGTGTTTAGATGTCTGGAGAGATATTCAGAAGCTGCCCGGTATGTTTGTTATAACTTTTGTGAAGACTTATTTCGAGTTAAACTAATTTTATTCTCAGCTTCTGGTAATAGCATAATAGAACTTTCCATTTCTCACATGGAATATGATTTTACCAGAATTATTGTCTTATAAACATCAAACCAACAATTATTGACTATCTTTTTCTTTAATTAAAGCCACTCTGTGTTCATAGCTCTTAGTAAAATTCAAACTTTCCAGCCATGAGGTCACTGATAATGATGGGAAAACTTCCAGGGAAAATTAGAAATGAACTTGACCTCTTGCTCTCAAGTACATTCCTGATCCTGGTTGTAAGGACACAATTTTGTGGCTATCTCTTTCTTGAGTTCTGGAAATAAAATCTAACCCACATAAAAAGGATACCAGCTGCCCATTTCTAGAGAAGACGGCATCAGTTGTAACACCAAAGGTTGTTAGAGGTGTCCTAAAGTGTTGTCTCTTGGACCCACAATATGTTTCATAAAAACCTGGTGAAGAAGCTCCTGATATTCTCCTCCCCAGAACCTAGACTTACAGCAAAGAATTGCAAGATTTGTGCAACAGCCTCTATGCTACACTCAGAATTCCTTTGCACCTGTGACAACCAACGCTTTTTATTCCTGAGTCAAGATCATCATATCAGACTCCCCTTCTCTTTGATAAATTCTCTCAAAGAATTTTCTTCATCTCTCAATGTATAGGTACCTATTGTTTCTTGCCCATCCACTTTACCACCCCAGGAATTTATCAAGAAAGTGTGAGTGGTTTCTATACATACTCCAACCATAACTCCTAGGGAGAAAGCCACAGTAATAGGAATGGGGAGCCTAGGTTGCTGGTGGCTACTATCTCTAGAACATTTGCAAATAACATTTTCTTGGAAAATGAAGTTTAAGAAATTTAAATAGATAATAGAATGATTCCATAAAATTAATACCATGAGTTTGACATGAATTCCATTTTATAAGTTGGTCTTAGGAATTGCTTGAACTCAATTAAACGATGGATACGGAAGGCAGAATTAATCTCAACTACTCTCACTTTGCAGTCAAACAACCAATATGCCACAATATCTATTTACCTGTATGTCAGTGTCCACTTTTAAAAATTAAAATAGGTCTCTATCAATCTCTTTTTTACATTCTATTTTTCCTTATACTCTTTTCCTGAATGTTTTATCTTACATTACCCACATACGACTTCTTCCTACTTTTTTTTTTTTTTTTT
>NW_020172773.1:481117-533783 GCF_003031525.2 Neophocaena asiaeorientalis asiaeorientalis | reverse complement strand
TTTTTTTTTTTTTTTTAGTCCTACTTTTCATTTTGTCTACTGAGTTGTCCCTGTGGCTTATTTTCTTCCCACATACACTATGCGAATGAGAGGGAATTTAAGCGATGATAGTAAGCTTCCTTCTGTCCCACACTTTGTAAAGGTCACTAGCTACAAATGAAGCTAATAAGCTCAGCATAAACAGATACAGTTATCTGTAAAATAGTTTTCTTTAAGAGGTGGTTCACTAATGTGTCTTCTGACTCTAATCAAGAGATAATAGGAGAAAGCTAGATGCAACTTCAGAACTAGATTGTAACTAGTTAAAACTGCTAGTAGTGTGCTGGGTTAGCTTGTACAGACTCTAGAGAGCCCACTGTTAAATATTCAGGAATATTGGGAGAGCCAGTTGTTAACTGTAGGAGAAATTAGCATTGCTGGGAGAATTTACACTATGAAAACTGGCAAATGCTACAAACCCAGGATTTTGGAGTTTGGGGGAGAGCCAGATACCAGTAGATCACTGACTATAACTTAATTGTATCAGCCTAACTGCTTGAGTTAAAGTGGTGATAAAAATTCTCTATGGTTCCTAAAATAAATGAATAAACAATGAGAACTTGAAAATTAGGAATTTGTCAGTACTTACCATGTAATTTTGGCACTAAATATCCATTTACCTTGACATGTATATCCCTGAAGTGCAATAAGTGTATCTGTGTAATATCATTTGTTGACTAACTTGACAATGATCCTTGAGAAAATTCCTGATAATTGTTGGCTGTACTGGTGTGGACTTTCCAACAGAAAAGCAGATACAAGTGTTTTCCATCTTGGTTTCCTTGGCAATTATAATCCTTAATACAGAGTATTAGTCATCCTCTTTTCCCCTCAAGGGAAAGAATACCATGAACCATGAACACGAATATCTTAGTTTCTCTTAGCTATTTGATTTCTAGAGTAAAACACTAAACACAAATCAATGTATTAAGCATTCTTATTTATCGATCAATTCCTTGGATACTTCGATAGTTTGGTTCAGGTCTCTTACAAGCACATTATATTAAAACTAATTGAAAAAGCCCACATATCAAGGTTATTTCCTCTAAGAAGCCCATCAATCATGTTTCTGAGATTGAGAAGCACCCACCAAAGAATGCCATTACCATGTAACTTAGGAAGTCTTAAAACCATGATTCCCAGTGAAGTAGATCATCTTCCATCTGGTCCAAGACAGTGCATTTACAACCAGTCCCTGGAAGCTGGGTTATCTAAAATTTTCTCAACCCTGGTTGAAAAATAAAGATAAGAGTGTGCACATAGTAGTAAAGTCATGTGATAGGGTCATGCCTCCTACAGTGAAGATTCACGAGGCACAAAACAGATAACATTGCACCGAATCTTTATTTAAGACCACCCTGTGTAAGAGGAAGCAAACAGAAGGTAACACTAAGCGAGAAAACACAACAAAGCCTCTTTATCCATCACTAAGGAAGAATTAGCTGTGTGTTTCTACATACGTGAACTAGACAGGAGACACTAGAGCAGGAATAACACATTCAAATGCTTACAAAGCCCACGCATATGGTGTGTGAATTGTAAGATAAAAGGGTGGTGTATGAACTACAGAAGACTGGAGCTCACTAACTACAGTGACTGTACAATTTCTCTCTCAGACTGAACACTGTTGAGAGTGAAAGTGGGCACACTTAAGAATTATACTAGGAAAACAGGCATAAACCAGGACTATCATTAGCACACTGGCCATATGGTCACCCTACCACTGGCCCTTCTGAAGGGAGTAGCCTTATTCAAGCACAGCTAATGCTACTGTATAGAAATATACGTTCAGTGTTGCAGATTTTTCAAGAAATAGTATAATAATTCAGAGCTTTCCAAGAAATTTCTTGACTTTTAAATGTTGGCAATTACTTCAAGTTTTTCAAACACGGTGTCATCATAAGAAAGCTGAAGTAGTCCCATTCATGAAAATATAATCCTCTGAAGAATCAATTGGCCAGGTGACCAATTTGCAGAATTCACCAAGTTTCAAGTTTACTAGAACCTTATTTTAAGAAATAATCTTACTGACAAATTAATATGAATACATTTTCTTATGTACATATTCCTCATGAATATATTCAGCAAATCTTGTTAATTTTTGAAAATTTTCAGTTTTTAAAAGCTATGGTTATAGAATGATTTATTCTCATAAATATGTTCTTCTTGTGTGTATGATTATTACTCTACTGTTCTTGAATATTCTATGACTATTTTCTTCTTATTAACATAACCAAAATTTTAATTTGGAAGTTTAACAATTTATACTAATTTCTTTCTCATATTTTAAAAGCCATTTTTTTTTGTTTTTAACATTTCATCATTTTTAAGATCCATTCCCCAATTTTTGGAGAGTGAGCAAATTTGCCTGTGTGATCAAATGTATTTTTAACTGTTTATAGAATTTACAACAACTTGTATTTAATGAGGAGGTTTTAATAGCATTCTACTTTATCTCCTGAAGCTAGAAAAAGCCAAGATAGGGAAAATGAACAGTGAGCAACACAGCACAATCTGGGCTGTGGATCCCACAGAGGGGAGACTGAAGAACAGAGAGAAACCATAGACCACAGAACCCTGGAGCCCTGGCTCCTTCGAATCCATCTGTAGGAGTAATACAAATTTTTTAAAGAGTTAAAATAAGCTTTCTTAATAGATAAGCATATTTATAAATTTAACAAATTGGTCATTTGACAAACTCATCATCTGATGAATTGATCGGGAGCCCACAGAAGGCTGTGGGCCACATCATCAGATTTGAAGCCGGAAAGTCAAGTCCTCTCTCCAGCTCTAAAGGAATACTGGAGTTTAATTCCTCAACAGTAAAGGTTTTGGTGGGCTTCCCTGGTGGTGCAGTGGTTGAGAGTCTGCCTACCGATGCAGGGGACACGGGTTCGTGCCCCGATCCGGGAAGATCCCACATGCCGCGGAGCGGCTGGGCCCGTGAGACATGGCCGCTGAGGCTGCGTGTCCAGAGCCTGTGCTCCGCAACGGGAGAGGCCACAACAGTGAGAGGCACGCGTACCACAAAAAAACAAATTGGTGAGATGCCACCAAGTTGTATCTGTCTGCTTGTTAATACACTAAGAATTTTCTCCCTCAGAGCTATTTCTCAGCTTTGCCTCTCTCACTCTTGACCTCTGACAGTGCCTTTCAGTTCACTCCTATTTTATCATTTTGGCTACCTGCTATTCCCATCCTCCTTCTCTGCACTTGCCTTTTTTCTTATTTCATGATGCTTACCTTTTCTGAAAAAAATAAAAGTCCCTTCTTTGTGAGTATCCCCTTGCTTCTGGTCATTAATAAGCCATTCTCCAAGCATCTCATTCATTCTGTAAGACTTTGACTTTCCTTGGTAATTGCCATTGTTTTAACTAATTAGTGGTTACATTTGTTTTTGCTTTATGTTATTTTTGATACTCTGAGACAAATTAGAATATTTGAATTTTCAAGAAATCTGCTCTATGGATGAATGTACAATGAAAATCTCAAACAATAAATTCCTTAAAACACAGATTCTTTTAGAAATGAATTGTCAGCTATGGCTAAGATGTGACACATTAGAGTATCAATGTTTGAATGAGAATTAGTTTAAACACTTAAGGTCTGGGCTCTGCATGGGTATCAGGATGTTCTAGGGATGTTTCTTTGCCAGGTAGTATGTTACTGTTAAGCCAAATCAAAACATGATATTTCAAGATGCATGAATTCATAGCTACCAAAGCCAAACAGTAGAGGTTAGTAGAGGTGGGAGTAGGTGAGTTTCCTGAGACCCAGCAGGGCATTTGGGGATTTGATTTTGTTGTTGTTTTCTTATGTAAGTTGGTCTTACTGGAAATTAAAAATAATGCATATATAAATCACAACCTGTCAAAAGAAAAGGGTGACCCCAAAATAAACTGAAGTGTTTGTTCAGAAATCTGGTAACATAAAGCAGGGGTGTTGCTGTAGATAAGCAGTCACTCAGGGGTAGTAGTACAGTAGCAACAAGGAAGAAACTGTGTCAGCTTTTTTGGTGTCACGGAGCTCTATGATTTTAAATGAGATTATTAGGTATCTTGCAAGGGAGGAGAATATACTGACAGGCAGACTCAAGACAAGTGATTCTGAAGAGATGATAGTAGTGTTGGGAGCTTATTTTAACAGTTCTGATTCAATTGGAAGTGTAAAATCCATTCATTCACCATGCAAGATGCTAAAAATACATCACAGGGTTTTTTGGTTAAAGTAAGTTCTCATTTATGCCCACAAATAAATTAAATGAAGACTATAGGCTAATTTTTATTCTTAAATTGGCCATCTGCCTGAAGGGCTTTCTTTCTTTTTACTGGAGGCAGTTCACCACTGCGAGAACAGCTTTAGTGTGGTCTGGCATTAGTCAGTCGTATGTAACATACAGTTAGGCATGATCATTCCACCACTAAACTGACTTTCCTTTTCCCTACATATGACAAAGCTGCATGAACCCTAAGCACTGCGAAAATGTTGCTTCCTTATGGATTTCTAAAACTGACATTAATAAAGAGATATTTAGTCATTTCACATGACTTAGGTTGAATATAAGACTACAGCACACCCGATTTTTATATGTGTAAGGTGTAGTGTTTGTGATTTCAAGGAAAAAAGTGAACACTAAAATATACTACAGCTTCAAGTTTCTAGCCATCTATTAAGTATTAAGGATTTAATGTTGCAGATTTATAAATGTCTAATTCTACAATAAAAAACGCTAAATGTAAGGCTATAATGACATCAGGTGGCTTAAAAAGTAATTCTGTTGCCTTAAGAAAAGCTTTGGACACGATCCAAATTATAAGTAAATTACTGCAAGGACACATAATCTTACATAAATATAGAAAAAGATTTTACATCAGGCTGTTAACAACAACATCTGAAAATCCATCAGAGAAAAATGAACATTGATTGAATTTGTGAATTATCCATCTTGCTGATGTTTATCATGGTATTTTTGTCCCTTTTCCCTTTTGAATGGTGTGCTATGCATTTGCATTACCTTTAAACACTTCTAAAATAACTTAGAAATGCACAGTTCTTGGACTGTGCGCACTGTCTGCAAATATTGGTCTAGAAAACATGTAGCCGAGTACAGAGAAAGATTTCTCTTTTTTGCTATAGATCCAACCTTGCATCTTTTAAAACGTGGGTGGAGCAAGAGAGAATGCAGAAAAGCCCTAGAGTGTCATGTTTAAAATATGAAGAAGTAAAGATCTCTTCCCTCCCTTCTTCCCTTCAATCAGACATCCATCTGATTCCATATTTTCTACAATAACAGAATGTAGAAAACCAATTAAACATTCAAAAGTTTAATCCAAAGGAGCTACAGTTTAACTCAGAGTTCTGTGCTGTTTTCTAATATCTAAGTGTTGCCAAGTGAATCAGAGTATAGTCTGTAAATGTTAAAATTATGATAAATGGATCAAAAGCTCCATGTTTTTAATCTGTAACTTGGAGATAATAATAGCATCTGTGTCACAGAGCTTATTATGAGGATAAATGAGACAATTTATATTGTGCACTTAGCACAGTACTTGGCACATCATAAACTCTCAATAAAGAATGAGCTATTATCATTGTCTCTGTTGTTAACAATTAGAGCTCTCTGAAGATAGCTGAAGCTACCTCAAGAGACAATGAGTTTCTCAACACTGAAACCATAATTTGTTGAGCAGTCCTGTAGCTGAAGTACTGCACTACGAGAGACGAGTTTGCACCCCAAGACTATTTGATCCCATCTCACTCTGAGTCAGCACATCTGTGTTTTTGGAAAGACCACTGTTAACATAGGGGTTGAAGGACAAGATTCTCTCTGCTTTAAGGAGTTAAAAGAGGCAAGACTGTGACTTTAAAAAAATTTTGTGTATGAATATATTATGAATGTTAGCATCCTGTTTCAGTCTGAGTGATATCCCAATTATTCTTTAAGGGAGTTACAATGTGGAGGTCTCTGGGGTTGGCAGGTGGAACTTTAAATCACACAGAGAAAGAGAAGTGTTCAGTCACCTGGTTTTTATGCCAATTCTCCCTTTTTTCCTTTCCTCAGTTCTGTCAAAAATAGCAATACCTTGACAAAAGATTTAGGCTGGAAATACTAACACTGCCATAAACCGAAATTCTTCACCCTTCTTTTTAATACCCGCATTGGTCCATCATGCTATTTTGCACATAAATTAATTTTGATGCCACTAATTGTGAAAATTGCTTATAAGTCAAAAGTTCTGATTTTGTATCTGTCTGCTAAGGAGGAATCATCTACACTAGAGAATTACAGTCAAGGCAGAAAGAACTGTGTTCTACTCCCAGGGCTACAAATGACTAGCTATGTGTGACCTCGGGCAAGTTAATTAAGTAAGCTCTTTGAGTTTCGATTTCCTCAACCATAAAATGAAGATAATAATACTACCTTACAAAGTAAGCATAAGGATTAAATAAAATAATGAATATAAAACACTAAACTCAGTGCCTGGCACATAGTAAGTCCTCAATTAATTATTGCTGTTGCTACTGTTGTTACAAGCTTTGAAGAATGAGGTTTAAAATCCTAGTACATTCACTCTGAATTAATTCTATTGAGTGAAACTTTGGTATAAGCATTATGCTACTCAACTACTACCCCTATTTATCTCCATTTTAGCAGCTATCATCTATGCCCTCCTGCTCTTTGCCAAGCTTTATGTCAGATGCTTGTCTTGCATCATCTTTGTTCCTCACAACTCTGCAAAGAAATTATATTCTGCATTTTTTAGGTGAGAAAACTTAAGCTACAGTTTGAATGACTTGTCAGAGATCACACCATTGATAAGTAGCAAATCTGAAATTCGAGCTTAATCTTATCATCAAATGCCTATTCCTGCACACACACAAAAAAGCACACTTGGCATTGTCAGACTTTTTCATATTTGCCATTTGGGTAAGTTTGAAATGGCATTGCCTTATTGTGATACACATTTTCTTTTTTATTATTATTACTAATAAGCCTGTGCATTTTTAATATTTATTGGTTAATCACGTTTCCTCTTCAGTGATATGTTAATTTGTGTATTTACCTTTTGCTCATTTCTTATTGAACTGTCTTTTTATCATTAAATTTAGGAAGCTTTATATATTCTGTATACTAATAACTTTTGGTAATATGTGTTACAAGTAATTTTTTCCAACTTATGGCTTGTATAATCATACTCTTCATGATATTTTTGATAAAAAATAAGCCTAAAGATTTAGTTGTAATGTAGTCAAATGTATCAAATTCCTTTATGATTTGCACCATTTGAGTTTTAAGAAATATTCCTCTATTCCAAGCTCATCAAGATAGCCTCCTGTACTGTCTTCAAAAATTTTAAACTGTTCTCTTTGCCTTTAAAGTTTTGACCCAATGCTAATTGATTTTTATGTATGGTGTGAGGTAGGAATCTATTTATCATGTTTTTCCCCCAGCGGACATTCAATTGTCTTGACATTATCCTACTAAATCCTTTCGCTATTGATCTTCAACGTTGATTCTGTCTAGATCAGTTTTACACATATGAATATGCTGATTTCTGGTCTGCATTCTACTGATTAATCTATTTGTCTGTTGCACTGCCAAGACTACACTATCCTACATAGAATGGTTTTATAAGATATCTTGATACCTAGTAAAGCAAACCTCCCCAACTGATTCTTTTTCAAGAATGTTTTACCTATTATTGGCCTTTTACTCTTCCACCAAAATGGTAGAAAGAGTGAATCTGAATTCCAAACCAGGATAGGGTTAACTTCTGGTTAGGAATTCCCAAGGAAGACTTTCTTACTTTTTCTTGTGCTCCACCAGGATTCAAGGTCAAGACTGGCATGCAGTTCCACTATTTTGCTCTGTAAGAGTTTCTCCTAGCTCTTTCATGGAAAATGTTATCTCTTAAAGAAACCATTATGCAGGTGGTCTTCTATTCAATCTTCACTATACTTGGACCTCAGGCTATGTCTCCTTTCCCCTATGCACATGTCTTCTTAAAAGTCAGCTACTAGATGAGTAAATATTAACCACAAGCAAACCAGCTGTCCCCAAATAGGAGAGACAGAAAAAGAGAATCCCAAGTTACTGGAGGAGAAATCTCTGAGAGAAACCTCCACGGAAACCAGTGCTAGGATAGGAAAACCTGAACTGTAACTGACAAATTTCTGGAGGCTCAATGTTGAAAACTATGAGAGGTTAAAAATTTCAGGGTGTGTGGGGGGCTCCAGTCATAGGGAGACCCCTACACTTTTGTGAGTTTTATCTCCAGGTGCTCTACCAAGCCCTCACAGTGAATATGGGAGGAAAATTCCACCATGCTTCCAGCAGAAGGAAGGGAAAAGAAACCATTTTGAAATATGACAGAGCATTCTGTTCTCTTTAGGAAGTCCTGCCTTCAAGTGAACCTACTTTACCAGAGCCTGATATACCTGAAGGAAGAGAAATACCCAGCTCCAGCTCATTCTAGCCTTCCAAATGAGGAAAGAGGAATACCCAACTCCAGTCCTTTTTTGCCATTGCATCACACCTAAATGGGGTTACAAACTGGGAAGCACTGGTGAAGTTCACAGTCCAGGAGCACAGGTTCACCTAATGTAAATCATAGACTGAGACCTAATCATAGAACTTCAGAATGCTTCCCCTCCCCCAAAACCTCACCACTACATACCAAAAGCCTATTTACTGCAGTTCCTTCTACCTAAGGAACTACCCAGACTTCATGTCCCCCTTATAACAGAAAGTTGTAATGCATACTAAAAAGCTAAAAGACAGAGTGTGAAGAAACTGAACAAGCATCAGAACCAGAATGATATGTAGCAGGAATGTTGGAATTATCACAATGGGAACATTTAAAAATACATAATTAATATACTAAGGGCTTTAAAAAAACAAAACATGCAAGAACAGATGGATAACGTAAGCAGAGAAATGAAAATTCTAAGAAAGAAACAGAAATACTAGAGATCAAAAACAATGCAACAGAAATGAAGAACGTCTTCGATGGGCTCATTAGTAGAGTGCATAGGGCTGAATAAAGAATCTCTGAGCTTTGAGGACATGACAATAAGAATTTCCAAAATAGTACACTGAAAAGCAAAAAGGAAAGGGAATGAAAAAAAAACAATATCTAAGAACTGCAGGAAAACTATAAAAAGTATAACATATATGTAATGGAAATACAAGAAGGAGAAAAAGGAACAGAAGCAACATTTGAAGCAATGACTGAGAATTTCCAAATATTATTGTTAGACACCAAAACACAGATCAAGGAGCTTAGAGAACACCAAGCAGGACAAATGCCAAAGACCTACACCTTGGCATATCATTTTGAAATCACAGAAATTCAAAGATAAAGAAAAAATTCTGAAAAGAAGCCACAAGAAAAAAAAATCTTACAAATAAAGAAGCAAAGGTAAGAATTACATCTGACTACTCCTCAGAAACCATGCAAGCAAGAAGGAAGTGGATGAAATATTTAAAGTGTTGAGAGAAAAAACCCACCAACCTAGAATTATGTATCTTGCAAAAGTATCCTTCAAAAGTGAAGGAGAAATAAAACTTTCTCAGACAAACAAAAATTGAGAAAATCTGTTGCCAGTAGATCTGCCTTGCAAGAAATGTTAAAAAAAGAAAAAAAGTTCTTCAAAGAGAAGGAAAATGATATGATATAGGGCAGAAACTCAGGTCTATAATACATAAATAAAGGGACAGCATGAGAGAATGAATAAGTGAAGGCAAACTAAAAACAATTAATTTTTTTTACTCTCAAATGAGCTAACTGATAAGTTTATTGAAAATAATAATAGCAAAATATATTCAATTATGAATGCTTGTGTCTATGTATATAGGCACCTATGCATGCTTAGAGATTAGTGAAATGAATGACAACAATGATACAAGGGATGGGAGGGATGAATTAGGAATATTTTGTTATTTTAAGGTACTTGCACTATCTGTGGAATGGTAGAGTGTACTAGCATATTTGAAAGTGTGTTTGGATTAGTTGTAAATGTATATTGGAAATTCTAGGGCAACCACTGATAAAAGTAAAAAAAAAAAAGTATAATTGATATGCTAAAAATGGAGGAAAAAACTGAATCATATAATATGCTCAACCAAGAAGAGAAAAGGCAGAAAAATTGTGGAAGACAAAAATAGGAAAAATGGCAATATAAAACAGTAACAAATATGGTAGATATTAGTCCAACTCATCAATAATCATTTTAAATGTTAATGCTCTAAATATACCAATAAAAGACAGAGACTGTCAGAGTAGATAAAAAAATAATACCTAACTATATCCTGTCTACAAGAAACTCAATTTAAATATAAAGACATATACAGATTAAAAGTAAAGGGATAGAGATATACCATGCTAACACCAATCAAAAGAAAGTGGGGGGCTTCCCTGGTGGTGCAGTGGTTGAGAGTCTGCCTGCCGATGCAGGGGACGTGGGTTCGTGCCCACGGTCCAGGAAGATCCCACGTGCCACGGAGCGGCTGGGCCCGTGAGCCATGGCCGCTGAGCCTGCGCATCCGGAGCCTGTGCTCCGCAACAGGAGAGGCCACAACAGTGAGAGGCCCGCGTACCGCAAAAAAAAAAGAAAAAAGAAAAAAAGAAAGTGGGAGTATCTGTATGAATTTTAAACAGAGCAGACTTCAGACCAAGGAATGTTTTCAGGGATAAAGAGGAATATTACTTAATGGTAAATGGATCAATACTTCAAGAATATATGACAATCCTTAATGTGTATGTACCTAACAACATAGGATCAAAATATATGGGACAAAAACTAGAGAAATGCAAAGAGAAATAGATGAACCCACCATTATAGTTGGAGATTTTAAGACCCCTTCATCAGAAATGAAGAGATCCAACAGGCAGAAAATCAGTAAAGGCACAGTAGAACTCAACAACACCATCAATCAACTAGACAAAATTGACATCTATAGACTACTTCATCCAACAACAGCATATTATACAGTTTCCTCATTCTCACAGGAAATATTCAGCAAAATAGACCACTTCTAGGCCATTAAATACACCTTAACAAATTTGAAAGAACAGAAATCATACAATGTTTGCTCTCAGACCACAGTGGAATTGAACTAGAAAAGAATAACAGAAACATAGTTGGAAAATCCTCCAGATACTAGGAGGTTAAACACACTTCTGAATAACACATGAGTCAAATAAGAAATCTTAAGAGAAATTTTTAAATATTTCCAACTAAAAGAAAATGAAAATACAACTTATCAAAATGTGTATGTGCAGCAAAAGCAGTATTTAGAGTGAAATTTTTAGTCTTGAATGCATATATTAGAAAAGAAAGATCTGAAATCAATAATCTAAGGTTTCACTTTAGGAAAGTAGAAAAAGTAGAGCAAATTAAATCCAAAGTAAGCAGAGGAAAAAGTATAATAAAAATTAGAGCCAAAATCAATGAAATTGAAAACAGAACATTATTAGAAAAAAAACCAACAGAACAAAAACTGGTTCACTGAAAAGATCAATAAAATTAACCAGTGACTAGCTAAGCTAAGAAAAATAGCAGGGCACAAATTACTATGTCCAAAATGAAAAAGAGAACATCACTACAGATTCCTTAGACATTAAAAGGTTATTAAAGGAACACTATGAACAACTCTATGCCCACAAATTTGATAACTTAGATTAAATGGACCAATTCCTTTAATGACACAATTTGCCAAAATCCACAAAGAACAAGTAGACAATCTAAAATGGCCTATACCTATTAAAGACATTGAATCAATATTTGATAACCTTCCAGAACAAAAACAACCAGGCCCAGGTAGTAGATTCACTGGTGGATTCCGCCAAACACTTAAGGAAAAATTATACCAATTATCAACAATCGCTTCCAGAAGATATGACCAGAGAAAATACTTTCTAACTCATGCCATGAAGCCAGCATTACCCTAATCCCTAAATAAGACAAAGACATTACAAACAAACAAACAAAAAATATATCTCTCATGAACCAATATCTCTCATGAACACAGATGCAAAATCCTAAACAAAATATTAGCAAATTGAATCTAGCAATATATTAAGAGATTATATACCATGACCAGATGGGATTTACCCTAAGTATGCAATGATTGTTCAGCATTTGAAAATCAATTAATGCAACCCATCACATCAATAGGCTAAAAAAGAAAAATTACATGATTATATCAATAGATGCAGGAAAATCACATGACAAAGTCCAACATCCACTCATGATAAAAAGCACTCAGAAAACTAGAAATAAAGGGGAACGTCCTCACCTTGATAAAGACTACCTAAATAAAAACCTACAGGTAACATCATGCTTGATGAGAAACTTGAAGCTTTCCCACTAAGATCAGGTATAAGGTAAGGATGTCCCCGTTCACAACTCCTTTTCAACACTGCAATGGAAGTTCTAGCTAAGGCAATAAGACAAGAAAAAAAGTATACAGTTTGGGAAGGAAGAAACAAATCTGTCTTTATTCTCAGATGACATGATCACATGTGTAAAAAATCTGAAAGAATTGACAAAAAACACCTGCAACTAGTAAGCAGTTATAACAAGGTTGCAAGATACAAGTTGAACATACAAAGGTTAATTGCTTCCTATATACCAGCAATAAACGGGTGGAATTTGAAATTTAAAACACATTACCATGTACACTAGCATCCAAAGAAATGAAATACTTGGGCATAAAACTAACAAAATATATTTGAGATCTACAGAAGAAAACTATAAAACTCTAATGAAATGTATCAAAGAACTAAATAAATGGAGAGATAGTCTATGTTCATGGATAGAAAAACACAGTATTTTCAAGACGTCAGTTCTTCCCTCCTTGATCTATAGATTCATTCCCAACCAAAATCCCAGCAAGTTATTTTATGGATATCAACAAACTAATCCTAGAGTTTATAGAGAGAGACAAAAGATCCAGAATAGCCAACTCAATCTTAAAGGAGAAGAGCAAAGTTGGAGGACTAACACTACCCAACTTCAAGATTTACAATAAAGCTACAGTAATCAAGACAGTGTGGTATTGGGAGAAAAAATAGATACATAGATCAATGGAATAGAACAGAGAACCCAGAAATATACCCACATAAAAAGAGTCAACTGATCTCTGACAAAGGAGCAAAGGCAATATAATAAAGATAGTCTTTTCAACAAATGGTGCTGAAACGACTGGACATACACACACGCGCACTCACACACACACAAATCTAGACACAGACCTTACATCACACACAAAAAAATTACTCAAAATGGATCATAGACCTAAATGTAAAACACAAAACTATAAAACTCCCACAAGGTAACATAGAAACTATGTTACTACAATGGTAGTTAAATGTCATTAAACATTCGTCAAAACCCATAGGATATACAACACCAAGAGTGAACCATAACATAAACTATGGACTTTGAATGATAACAATATGCCAGTGTAGGTTCATTGATTGTAACAAATGGATAATGAGGTGTGGGATGTTGATAGCGGGGGAAAGTGTGAGTGTGTAGGGACAGGGAGTATATGAAAAAATCTCCCTACCTTCTACTCAGTTTTGTTGTGAACCTAAAGCTAATTTTAAAAAATAAAGTTTATTAATTAAAAATTTTTTTTTAATTTTCATAATTTTTTAAAGATCCTCTAATGAATGCTAAAGTTAGTAGGCAAACATTTGAGGAGAAACATGATATTAGCATAGACTCAAAATATCTCCCCAAATATTTCTCAATTGAAAAGGGAAACCTAGTAACTTGCTGGTGAAGAAAAACGGCAAATACTACCTTAATCATATTATCAAGGTTAATATCACCAGTAATAAAACATCAACATTGTACCCCCTGGTTGTATGCAATGAGAAAGACAACACGTTACTTCTATAGTATTCTTGCCTAAAAGACATAATTTCCCTCTAATCATGAGAAAACATCAGACAAATTCAATTTGGGACACATTCTATATAGTAACCAGTCATTCATTACTCATTCAAAGTATCAAGGCCATGAAAGAAAAGGAAAGAATGAGAAAATATCAAAGACTGGAGGACACTAAGGAAACACAACTTAAAACGTATTGTGGCCTCCTTGACTGGATCCTGGAACAGAAAAAGAGCATGAAGGAAAAAAAACTGGTGAAATTTGGAAAAGTCTGTAGTTCAGTTAATAACAATGTGCCAGTATTAATTTCCTGGTTTTATTCATTGTACTATGGTTATGTAAGTTGTTAAAATTAGAGAAAGCTAGGGGAAACTGGGTGGAAGAATATATGTTAACTCTCTGTTCTATTTTTGCAATCTTTCTGTAAATTTTAAATTCTTTCAAAAAAAAATTTAAGAACACCTGTTTGTTATGTTTGTTTTCAGTCTGTGTTGTTTAAGAGTATCAGCTGTTCTGAATAGGGTTTCTCTGATCATCTTATCCACCATAGTCCCAAATTTGAAAGCCAAGACTTAACATTTTAAAGACACATTTATCATCTTTCTCTCCCAGCCTATTTTGGGATATCCTTTGCCTGCTATAATTTAAGAACATGTTCTTTTTCTACATTTTATATCTCCTACAGAATCCATCTTAATTTTAGCTTCTGAAGCTTATTCTGCTATTCTTTTATACTTTTCTTTAACTACCTGAATCACAAAACCAGGTGCTAATAACTTCATGAGAATTGGGGTTAGACAGTCAAGATCAGCAATCCAGTATTATCACTTACAATTGTGTTGGCTTCAGCAAGACCCTTAGTCCCTATGACTGAGTATAATAATAATGCTAGTATCTGGACTCAAGTCTCTAAAAGCTATTATGAGAACCAATTTTCTCTTTTCCCCCAGGTTCCCTGACATCACAGTCTCTAAATTTTTTCCCACTTCTCTAACTTTTCCTTCCCAATCTCTTATTCCTAAACCCACTGCTTAAAAATCAGTATTTTCAAAGGTTCTATCCCCTTGACTCCTTTTTAAAATTGTGCATTTTCTTTTTCTTGGCCAGTCAATAGCCTCTCCTGGCTTCAACTAATCAATATACTAATGACTCCAAAATTCATGCCTACATTCTCAGATCTTGCTCCCAGCCTCCACATTTATATATTCAAGCACCTTCTGGTTATCCCCATTTGGCTGTATTATAAGCATCTCAATCAAAACATGCTCTAGGCTTCTCTGGTGGCGCAGTGGTTGAGAGTCCGCCTGCCAATGCAGGAGACACAGGTTCGTGCCCTGGTCCGGGAAGATCCCACGTGCCGCGGAGCAGCTGGGCCCGTGAGCCATGGCCGCTGAGCCTGCGCGTCCGGAGCCTGTGCTCCGCAACGGGAGAGGCCACAGCAGTGAGAGGCCCACGTACTACAAAAACAAAAAAAAATGCTCTAAACTGAACCCTTTATTGCTCTCAAAAACTTAACTCTCCAGTATCTTTATTGTTGAACATAAGGGACTGATTAATTAAATAGTGAAAATACCCACAGAATACAATGCAACCATTTTAATTAATGGACAGATAATATTTACTAATGTGGAAGATATTCTCAACATATCATTCATTTTTTTTAATCATTCATTTTTAAAAGCAGGTTAAAGAACAATATGTATAGTATGCTTTATTTAAAGAACAAATTTGGACACATCTCTCTCCAGACTAATTACTTCAAATGGCTCTCCATAATCTACAAAATAAATCCTGGCGAAAAATTAAAGGTCTCAGGCTTCCCTGGTGGTGCACTGGTTGGGGGTCCGCCTGCTGATGCAGGGGACACGGGTTCTTGCCCCGGTCCGGGAAGATCCCACATGCCGCGGAGCGGCTGGGCCCGTGAGCCATGGCCGCTGAGCCTGCGCGTCCGGAGCCTGTCTGTGCTCCGCAACGGGAGAGGCGAGGCCACAACAGTGAGAGGCCCGCGTACCGCAAAAAAAAAAAAAAATTAACAGTCTCATAATTAAGACCCTGTTTATCTCTCTAGACCCCTTTACACACATACAAACACACACACGTGCACACACTTTTCAATACTGACATACTACCCAAGCACAGCATGCTGTTTCATGCTTGTGCACATTTTCATATTCTATCTCAGAACAGCTTTTCCCTCTTTGGTCACCTCTGAAGCCTTTCTTGGGGCCCACTCCCCTGGGAAGGTTTCCTTGTCTCCATTTCCTCCTAATAGGATCAATTATTCTTTTTTCTGTACTATTTTTGTACCTTCTTTTTACAGCTACTAGTGCATATTTTATGTCATAACTATTTCCTTAAATGTCAATTTACCTTAAAAGACCATGGGTTTCTTTAAGATAGAGAACTGACCAATTCACCTTTCGTACCTTCACTACCCATCTTCACGACTCAATCACATTAGTCACAGTATAAATATTCGTGGAACTGAAATTAGAATGCATATGAAAGCACATAACACAAATAGAGTGCTCTGAAATGAAAAATGGTATTATTGCTATTTAAATTCATGCTGTAACAACTGACATTTTAATCAGCATTACAAAGAACAAATTCTTGCAGAGGGGGCTTCTTATCTAGATTAACAAAATCTAGAATCTAATAGTAAAGTAGGTAAGATCCCCTTAGACCAGATGTCTATACATAAAAATACAGAATAAAAGACAGGCACCATCTTCCAAAACTTTATAAAAGCCAACAAAAGAATTTACTGGGAATAATTTGACCTAGACTCTGTAATGAAAACTTTATGGTTTTTACCTACATCTTACATGACTTGAGTTTCCCCAAGCCTTATCAACTCATGAACGCAAATCAAACCATAATAATGGCAGCAGCTCAATATACTGGCTTATATCCCCACCTGCATAATATAAGACTTTACTTCTCCCCCAACTTTCTTGGGATTCTTGCAAACTGACTCACATGCACTCCAGAAAAAGGATACAGTTGAATAACATGATATGAAGAGGTTAGCATTTAATGTCGTTATCTAAGACCCCTGCCCAAAAAAAGAGGTAAAGTCAAATATCCTTCAAAGTCTATTGTCCACTATCATCATGTACGTGGTTTTGCATATACAACATATATACGAATATGCTCACAAAATAGGTAATGTTTATTGTAATGTTCAGTATATAATTCCAAAGAGATAATATATTCAGAAACCATCGCTCAAGGATATCTCTGCTTGGAATACTTCAGCAAATTAATGAAGATTCTCTTTGTTGGCCCTTTTTCATCCTCATCATTCCATCTTCCATAGATGACTTTATCAGTCCATATAACTCTTCTTTAGCCCTCATTTATCTAAGGTTTTCCTGTAACGCTTGGAGGACTGCCCACTTGCCAGGCAGATGTTTGATCTCTTTGCCATTGATCACGGAAACCGTTACATCTTTCTCACATTTTTAAAATAGGTTTCAAACTTGCAATGATTATTGCTGATTTGACTGACTCCATTCCCTGCCTGTGGGCTTAAGCTTATTGAATAAAATGGTGAGCTCAAACTGGGCTCTATTTAAATCTTCATCTTTCCTTTTATCTTTTGATCAGTATTTTGGAATCCAACTAGGTTAAATGCATGCATAATGTGACCTTGCTATTACTGGGGTTTCACATCAGTCTTGAGTCTCTGGGTTCCTCACCAAGGAACTGGGAACAAGTTCCAGCCCCAGAGGCTAAAGGAACTCTCTATCTGCTAGCATAATGTGGATACTTCCTTAGGGATCCCATAACATTCTTTTCCTAGGTTTGTTGTGTTCTAAGTGCAATTGCTCAAAAGAATATCTTTGAGTCATGGGTCTCTAACAATTTATTTCTGTGAAAGATTTTGCTTTCCTCAAATAAATTCCGTTAAATCCTGGCCATGGCACTAGGTTCCTAAATCCCTGCCTCTCCTGCATAAATGACTGCATGCATTCAATCAGGGATGCAAGCTCTAACCCTTGTTTTTTTAATGTCAAAGAGGGTTTTTCCTCTAAGAGTTTTATTTATTTTTTTTACATCTTTATTGGAGTATAATTGCTTTACAATGGTGTGTTAGTTTCTGCTTTATAACAAAGTTAATCAGTTATACATATACATATGTTCCCATATCTCTTCCCTCTTGCGTCTCCCTCCCTCCCACCCTCCCTATCCCACCCCTCTAGGTAAGCTCTAACCCTTTGATGGGAAGAGTCCTTTCCTGAAACACGAAGAGCTGAAATGGATCCCATCTGTACAGGGCCTTGAGACCTCCTGTGTCTCACCTTTTGATCATCCCCAGGTCAGTAGTAGCAGCTCAGAAGTTCATTAACAGGCTTATTATTAAATCTCTTCTACCCAGAATCAAGTGGATTACATGAGAGCAATACGAAGCAGGGTCTCCACTACACTCACTGTGAATATTAGATGCTTATAATTA
This sequence comes from Neophocaena asiaeorientalis asiaeorientalis, assembly GCF_003031525.2. Classification (NCBI taxonomy): domain Eukaryota; kingdom Metazoa; phylum Chordata; class Mammalia; order Artiodactyla; family Phocoenidae; genus Neophocaena; species Neophocaena asiaeorientalis. The sequence goes on along the minus strand of NW_020172773.1, from coordinate 515,374 downwards.
ACATTGAACCACCCTGGCCTTCACTCCTCCCTGCCAACACACCTAGAGCCCCATACCTTCCTTCAAGGGATACACTTATTCTCTTAAGGTTTTCATGAAATTTAGAATTTTAAGATGTTCTTGCTGCAGTCTACTCTTCTGTGAACTGGTATGATTTGTTTCTCCATGCCCACAGAACTGTTTCCTTCTTTCCTTAAAAAAACAACTCACATGAAAAAATACTTGCCAGCTGTTATTGCCTTCTGAAATTATTTATTTTTAAATTTATAAATATGCTACCATTACTTAACGCCTATGGGCACATTTGCAAAACCAAAAACACATTTAAAAAATAAGGCAAACTCTGGTTTGGAATAAAAAAAGAGAGCATTGTCTCTGCCTATATTAAACACCCTTCAAGCAAACATCTAAATAAACAGATGGACAGTGTACTGTGCCCCCAAAGAAATGTAAATGCTTCCTCAAATCAATACCATGAAGAAGTTCAGGGGTGCAAAAGCTTCTCCTGAAAATGAAAGGGTGATCATCTTGTAAACTTAACATCTGCCATGCTAGAAGCTAACATCTCCCTTCTAAGGTCTTCCATGCATTCTATCCCAAAAGCTCAATAATATAAATACTATTTTAAATGACACATAATAAGTTCTCAAAAAACAAATAGCTGTTTGTTTTTAACATGCAGACCACTTTAATTCCCGACTCTTTTGCTTTCCTTATGCTGATCGCCATATCTGGAATCTCTCTCTCTCTTTTTTTTTTTTCCTTCAACCTTGCTGTGTTCTCTTTTTATCTAAGGAACAGTCAATAGAAATTTTACTTATGTTAATGTAGTTGTTTGCGTGTGTTGAATAATCTACGAAGTAGTGAAAATACATCAACGTTTATTAGCCAGCCTTTCCGATTCCAATCTATAAATTAAAAGCTACAAAATGAGCATTCGGAAAGCACCATTTCAGCACAAATCAAAGGCTTCTATGGATTACATCTCCTGAAAAATTCTATAAGAAAGTCATACAGCAAGCTGTCTGAGGATAAATACAGGTATCTCTAAGAAAATATATATCCAATAGAAAAAATGCACATGTATATGCATTTTTTCCATAGACTCCTGAGTCAGGGAAAAAGTTAAATCAAATTATAAGAATCTATCGCAGAACATTACTAAGCGAAAGAAGCCAATCTGAAAAGGCTACATACTGTAAGGTTCCAAGTATATGACATTCTGGAGAAAGCAAAGCTATGGAGACAGTAAAAGTTCAGTGGTTGCCAGTGGTGGGGGTGAGGGAAGGGATGAATAGGTAGAGCACAAAGGATTTTTAGGGCAGGGAAAATACTCTGTATGATGCTGTAATGGTGGAAACGTGTCATTATACATCTGTCCAAACCCATAAAATGTACAATAAGAGTGAACCCTAAGGTAAACTATGGGTTTGGGGTGATTATAATGTATCAATGTAAGTTTGTCAATTGAGACAAATGTACCAGTCTAGTGGGAAATGTTAATAATGGGGCAGAGGGTATATGGGAGATCTCTATCTTCCTCTCAACTTTACTGTGAACCTAAAACTGCTCTAAAAAATAAAGTCTTTAAAAAAAAAAAAAAGAATCTATTGCAGACTACTATATAATCAGCTGTGCCTGGAAGAAGGAATAGAACAAGCAGAAAATGAGATTCTTGTCCTTGAAAAGCTTACAATTCTACTGGAGAAAAGGTAAACAATTCTCTCTACAGAGTATTAAACAGGTTCATTGAACTATGGAAGGTGGCATGCCACAATGCATTCATGCTGTAAAACATTTCCCCTTAGATGATAGGAGATCACATCATTTATCATCTAAATTAGGAAAATTTTGAGAGTGAAAGAGGCCCTATTAATTACCCTAGGACAACAGGCATAGACTAGGACTGTCTTGGGAAAACCCAGGTGTATGTTCACCTTAAGCATGGAGTCAAAAACACAGGCATCACAGTGCTGACCACTCTATCCTGAGGATTCCCCCCGAGCAAACATACTGCTCTCAAGATGTTTATCCATCAAGGTAGTCTAAAGTGTAGAGGAAGATGAAGGACAGGGGACCTAGAAGTGGTGGAGATCACTTGGTTTTTCTTTTCTATTCTCTTCCTTCTTTTTTTTTTATTGGGGTATAGTTGCTTTACAACGTTGTGTTTCTGCTGTACAGCGAAGTCAATCAGCTATATGTATACATATATCCCCTCTTTTATGGATTTTCTTCCTGTTTAGGTCACCACAGAGCACTGAGCAGAGTTCCCTGTGCTATACAGTAGGTTCTCATTAGTTGTCTATTTTATACATAGTAGTGTATATATGTCAATCCCAATTTCCCAATTCATCCCACCTCCCTTTTCCCCCTTGGTGTCCATACATTTGTTCTCTACATCTGTGTCTCTATTTCTGCTGTGCAAATAGGTTCATCTGTACCATTTTTCTAGAGTCCATATATAGGCGTTAATATACGATATTTGTTTTTCTCTTTCTGACTTACTTCACTCTGTATGACAGTCTCTAGGTCCATCCACGTCTCTGCAAATGACACAATTTCATTCCTTTTTATGGCTAAGTAATATTCCATTGTATATATGTACCACATATTCTTTATCCATTCTTCTGTCGATGGACATTTAGGTTGCTTCCATGTCCTGGCTATTGTAAATTGTGCTGCAATGACCACCATTAGGGTGCATGTATCTTTTTGAATTCTGGTTTTCTCAGGGTATATGCCCAGGAGTCGGATTGCTGTCATGCAGCTCAATATCAAACAAACAAGCAACCCAATCAGAAAAATGGGAGGAAGACCTAAATAGACATTTCTCCAAAGAAGACATACATGGCCAACACACACATGAAAAGATGCTCAACATCACTAATTATTAGAGAAATGCAAATCAAAACTACAATGAGGTATCACCTCACACTGGTCAGAATGGCCATCATCAAAAAATCTACAAACAGTAAATTCTGGAGAGGGTGTGGAGAAAAGGGAACCCTCCTACACAGTTGGTGGGAATGTAAATTGATACAGCCACTGTGGAGCACAGTATGGAGGGTCCTTAAAAATCTATTCTCTTCCTTCTACTGACTGTTTCTCTTTTAAAGATCCTAGTTCTTATATATCTCTCATTGCCAGTCATGCACTTTTTGGCCTGGGTCACACCTCAACTGTCTGTAAAAGTTGACTGCCCAGCCTGGTCCATACAGAAAGAGGACCAAAGAGGATCAGAATCACCAAGACCTGCTCTTGCACCAGGAGGCACGTCCAACTCATTTTCTCTTAGAAGTGGACTGGATGAGACCATCACACTTTATTTACAATGGGTGAGAGCACTGCACTTTTTCAACTACTCAGACATAAACTCTATGATCAACATCTTGGTGTGTCCTTCCTGCCCCCTGCCACCCATCATCAGCCACAGTGCCTTTCACAAAGCGAGTGGTCAACAGCTTTTGTTTGAATGAATGAGTAGATAAATGAGGTGATAGCTATGCCTAGAGACAGGAGAATAAGAGCTTTTCTACCCTCCTCTACCTGCACAGAAATATCCAAAGGAGCAAACAAATATCCTAGCATGTGTGCCATATTTTGCTTCCCCAATGCACATTTTTTTCCTGAAGGAATAGATCTCAAAATATTTAATGTAATTCAGCGGAAAATTTGGTTTCACATGTAGAATCCCATTTTAACTTCAACAGCACATATGTGCCTCCCTTCATTTAACAAAATCATTAGCAAATGGTTACTGACCACCTACTATGTGCCAGTCACTGTTCTAGATGCTTGGGGATATGGTAGTGAGCAAACTTTCAAAAGTCTCTGTCCTTATGGATATTTCAACTCATTCATTTGATAATTGTGTAGCAAGTCACTGGTGAATTCATAATGACGAATGAGATGTGATCCCTGCCCTCCTCAAAATTGTACTATATCAGAGATGCCTTTAAAGAATACCAATAGCAGGCTTCCCTGTTGGCGCAGTGGTTGAGAGTCCGCCTGCCGATGCAGGGGACGCGGGTTCGTGCCCCGGTCCGGGAAGATCCCACATGCCGCGGAGCGGCTGGGCCCGTGAGCCATGGCCGCTGGGCCTGCGAGTCTGGAGCCTGTGCTCCACAACGGGAGAGGCCACAACAGTGAGAGGCCCGCGTACCACAAAAAAAAAAAAAAAAAAATACCAATAGCTAATTCACAAGGGATAGTTAAAGGGCTCTAAGAAAAGCAAAGTGTTATGACAGGGTGGAAGACAAGAATAAAGAATATTTAAATGCAGTAACGGTTAAAGCAGGCTGCACGAAGAAAGTGGCACTCTCATTGCACTCTCACAAAACTATACTACCTATATTAGTTATAAGGTTCTGTAAGTTTTTCAAGTGCAAGAAATGACTTTACTGATAATGAGAAAATCAATACACTTTTGAAGCAGTCTCAATAAGCCTGTTTGGATATAAGCTCCTCAGTGAAGCACTGTGTATTTCATTTTCCTAAATACCAGTGTTAGTGCCTGGGCAGAATAAGAATTTGCAAATGGGATGCTTCCCAAGTATCAGGCACTGCTCAATGTGCATTACATATAATGGCGCATTTCATCTTCCTGACAATCCTATGAAGGAGGCAACTGTTATTATCTGCACGGTAATATGAGGAAACTGAGGCACAAAGAGATGAAGTCACTTGTCCAAAGTTATACAGAGAACAAATGGCAGGGTTGAGATTCAAACAAAGGCAGTCCAGCTCCCACATCTGAGTTATCAATCCCTACACTGGATTGCCTCTCCCTTAATCTGATGAAAATAATTTCTTCAAAGTTATCAATGAAGGTAATGCCTTCATCTTCAGAAAAGATACAAATGTACAAGACCATTTAATACTGCAACCAAAAGAAGTGACTAATGTGTCATTTTTTGGTACTTTAAGTCATTGAGGGAAACATTTTGGGGACAGGAGATTTTTTAATGCCTCACAAATTATCTACTTATTTTGAGATGTACCGCTGCCTTGAAAAAAATATATGCTTGAATGAACGAAGGTATTGAGCAAGGCAGAAACTGAATCCTATAGTACTGACCCGAGGCCAGGGGAAGGTGGGTTTCATCGTGGGGGATCTTTGGTGGCCAAAATACAAACAGAATACAGTGGAAGGAAAGAAAAGAGATGCCAGAACAGAGGCATGAACTATTTAAAGGGGTCTAGAAAAGTGCAGGAAGCAAATCTGAACACATCAGAATTTTGCCTAATGTCCTCACTGAATACATATCATGCATAAAAATCAGCAAATGCTTTTATGTTACTTGTATAACATTCTGCTATCTTGGAAGAGTGAGCCAGTCTTCCACCAGTGAGCTGTTAACACTTGGAGAACAGATTCTTTATTGTATCTTGACGAGATTTTCACAAATAGGTTTTGTTTTTAGTAATGGTGTTTTGTTAAGGTGGTTCTTCTATTTGGATTAAATTGAGAATGCTACACATAAAATTGTTTTTAAAGATCCATTCTCCTTGGGTCACAAGTGTCCTGTGTAACAATTTCGACGTATAAAGATGTTCTCCATGTATAAGCTACCTCTCTCCGAGCTCTACATTCAACTCATTCTGACCTTTCACACCATTCCTATCCTTTCAGTACAGAAACCAAGCTTGCCTGAGTTGGGAGCATCGGCTTCAACTTGAGACCCTCACCATCACCACATTCACCCTCTGGTTGACAACACTAATGTCAATAACAATGGTATCAACCTAAAATGTGTAGGTTTCATTTCATAGATTTCAAACCGTTTTACAAATATTATTACTTTTACATGCACACATACACACCCTTCCAGAATACAGGTATTATTAAAAATCATCTTCATTCTAGAAATGGACCACAGAATGTTAGGAGGAAGACTTGGATTAAGTGACTTGTCCAAGGTCAAGCATGTTCTAAAAGAGTAAGAGGCATGACCCATGACCTGGGTTCAGCCTTCACATAGGACCACACATGCAACATTCCCCCTTTCCTTTTCTCCCTCACTATTTGGTGCTTAGGCTATTACACCTAAGGGAATCTTTTCTAAGACGAATACACTCTTCCACCACTGGGCAGATTTCTTCTGGCTTGTCTTTTTTGTTTCATTTTGGAGCCAAAAAATTATCCTGCTCAAAATCGGTAAGGAAAAATGCTCTTGATAATGTAGTCTCGACTAAGAAATGTTATGAAATAAAAGACAACATTAAAAAATTGAAAACCTGTTCCATCAACCTTTTTTTAAAAAAAATTTTTTTTATTTATTTATTTTTGGCTGCATTGGGTCTTCGTTGCTGCGCGCGGGCTTTCTCTAGTTGCTGCGAGCGGGTGCTACTCTTTGTTGCGGTGCGCGGGCTTCTCGTCACAGTGGCTTCTCTTGTTGTGGAGCATGGGCTCTAGGCATGGGGGCTTCAGTAGTTGTGGCTCATGGGCTCTAGAGCACAGGCTCAGTAGTTGTGGCGCAAGGGCTTAGTTGCTCCACGGCATGTGGGATCTTCCCAGACCAGGGCTCAAACCCGTGTCCCCTGCATTGGCAGGCGTATTCTTAACCACTATGCCACCAGGGAAGTCAACAGTTTGGCAAGAAATTAGCATCAAGGAACTCCAACAAAAGTTAATAAAGTCTTGTAAAAGATGCACAAGAAAAGAATGGCATTATGGAAATAGTACATTACCAGAGTTAAGAGGCCAAATTTTGATGACAAATATATGTTTCACTTCTGACCCTTTCACTGCTTTTTTGGAAAACTAGTCTCCTCAATTTGAGGAACCTCAGTTTGGTTCTAAGAATTAAATGAGATGTAAAAGCAATTACTATGTACATGGTAAGCACTCAAGAAATATTGGTTGCTGTTACAAATAACGATACTATTACTGTTGTTGCGTGTAATGGTTATCAACTGAGAATCTAGAGACAGGCAATATTTGAAATTCCAGGCTAGTAGGCAGACAGTGAACTTCAGGGAAAACTCTCATCCATTACTGGACAATCTTGCAGGAGCAAGCATGGTTAGAACTCCATAATAACCACATTTGGAATGATAATCAAGGTAGGAACATATTAATTAGATTTGGTCTGCAGAAGGTAGAGACTTGGTCTCCGGGACAACTTTCAAAGAATTAAGCAATTAGTTACAGAGGCAGACTTGTTACAAAGGTCCAGAGATGAAACTATAACTTCTTCAATGTCCACCAACTACTGAAATGCACGAACCCACAGCATTATAGGAGCTGGGCCTCCTGCTGAACCACGCATGACTTAGGGGTAGTGGAGTGGGCGAGAGGATGACCAGGGCAAAGCACAAACAAAGCAGATATAAATTACTGAGCACTGTATTTGTCAGGTTCTCCAGAGACACAGAACCAACAGGAGATAAATATACAGAGAATTGGCTTATGCATTTATGGGGGCTGAGGAGTCCTATGATCTGTAGCTGGCAAGCTGAAGACTCAGGAGAGCCAGGGCTACAGCTGTAGTCTGAGTTTAAAGGCCTAAGAACCCAGAGAGCCGATGATGTACATTCCAATCCAAGTGTGAGTCCAAAGGCAGGAGAAGACCTGTCTCAGCTTGAAGACAATCAGAAAGTGAATTCTCCTTTACTCAGCCTTTTTTGTTCTATTCAGGCCTTCCACAAGTCGGATGAACCACCACCACTCTGGGGAGAGCAATGTGCTTTACTCAGTCTACAGATTTAAATATTAATCTCACCCCCAAACACCCTCACAGAAGCGCCTAGAATAATATTTAATCAAATATCTGGGCACACCGTAGCCCAGTCAAGTTGATACTTAAAATTAACCCCACAAGCACCTACTATTTACCAGGTACTGTAAGAGGCACTAGAATGGTAGTTCCCTGTGGTTTAGTCTAGAGCCGCTTCCAGTGCTGATGGAGATGTTCTGTGTCATGCAACAGAGTAGCCACTAGCCACATGTGGCTATTGAGCACTTGAAATGTGCCTGTGTACCTGAGAAACTGAATTGTTTTAATTCTAACTCATTTAGATATAAATAGCCACATATGGCTTAGTGGCTACCATATCAGATAACACAGGTCTAGGGAAAGAGGGTAATAAACAAGTAAACCAACAAGTAAGTTACACAATGTGAGACTTACGCAGGAAAAGGATGTGGTTCTGGCTGAGGTAGGGCAGAACTTGTTTAGATAAAATGGTCAGAGTAGGCCTCCCTGAAGAGGTTATCAATGTTTAAGCTAAAGCCTAAAGGCCTAACTCTTGAGAAGAAGCAGCCAGACGAATAATTGAGGAAACAGAGTCCAGGCAGGAGGAACCACACGCACAAACGTCCCAAGGTAGGAAACTTCGTATTTGCTTTGAGCAACTGAGTAAGCCACACTTGACTGGAGGACGATGGAAAATGTGTTGAAGAGGAAAACAAGAACAGCCTATTACAAGAGTGGGAGGCCACCATAGGAGCTTGGGTTTTACTGAGGTAGTTTAGAGTTACGTTTTTTAAAGATCATTGTGGCTGACTGCTGCGTGGAAAATATATGAGCCTGCAAAAAGATGCATTGTGTGTGTGTGTGTGTGTGTGTGTGTGTGTGTGTGTGTGTGTGTGTGGTTGCTTGAGTGAATCTGCTAGTTTGGCTCTCCTCCCAAACAGAATATAATCTTTTTAATACTAGTGTGTATTTGTATTCAAAAGGAATATGCACTTTGCATCAATGTTAATTTATGTGAAAGTAATGGCATGTATATACATACACTCGAGCTTTTTTAAGTACAAAAAGAAGGAAACAGGGCTTCCCTGGTGGCGCAGTGGTTGAGAGTCCGCCTGCCGATGCAGGGGACACAGGTTCGTTCCCTGGTCTGGGAAGATCCCACATGCCGCGGAGCGGCTGGGCCCGTGAGCCATGGCCACTGAGCCTGCGCGTCCGGAGCCTGTGCTCCGCAACGGGAGGGGCCACAACAGCGAGAGGCCCGCGTACCGCAAAAAAAAAAGAGAAGGAAACAACATGTTAAATATGTTGAAAATAAAGAAGAATTCTGTAGTTAAAACTATCCAGTAGGGCTTCCCTGGTGGCGCAGTGGTTGAGAGTCCGCCTGCCCATGCAGGGGACACAGGTTCGTGCCCTGGTCCGGGAAGATCCCACATGCCGCGGAGCGGCTGGGCCCGTGAGCCATGGCCGCTGAGCCTGCGCGTCCGGAGCCTGTGCTCCGCAACAGGAGAGGCCACAGCAGTGAGAGGCCCGCGTACTGCAAAAACAAAAAAAACCACAAAACTATCCAATAGATACATTTCTAAGAAGTACCCATACCAGTTACATAAATGAAATAGCTGCATACAAACTCCGTAAGATTGTCCTTGGACTCTTGAGAGAGGTCAGTTTCTGGTTGTAGAAGAAAGAAAAGGAGGAGGAATTTGAAACAAGTTGAAAAGACAACCATGAAACTGACTAATGTCAAGCAAAGAGGACCCACAGAGAAAGATTAAAGCAATTGGAGTTAATTAACCTAGGGAAGAGAAGATTAATAAATTATTGTGAGGATATGTATGCTATTCAGAGGATAAAGTCTACTTGGGGTTGCAAGCATCACTGGATAGAAAGCTGAAGCCTGCAGACTAAAACTGCAGAAGACGCTGTTTATGGCTGTGAAGCTCTGGAAACAGTGAGGAAAGCAGAGTAATATCCTTCCATGGAGGTCTTTAAAACAGAATAGATTCTCTTCATCAGTCTCATTTGAAAGGTTTAAGTGTGATCCTGCCCAAAGGCAAGGTGCTGAACAGAATGACTTTTCAAGGTCCTAGCCAGTCAGCCCAATGTGACCACGCAGCTGATGGTGTGCTATGATTTTCTTTTGTTTACCCATATCTTACTGTTTTACACCACCATGTGGCCACACTGAGTAGAAATGCTATAAATTTTGAATCTGAACATAGGCCTTGAGAAATGTCAATAATTCTCATACTTTTAGAATTACACAGTCTGTTTAGAAATATTCAATGTGTAAAGTCACCTGGCATGAATATCTTTATATTGTACATAGTGACCCTTTTTCAGTATTAATTTGGAAAACAACACTGATACTTATCGTATAAATAATAACATGTCAAATTCTTTTCTTGTGTATTTGCTGTTTGATAGAAATAGTATTTGATTCACAATAAGCTGAGTTCATGACATAAAAATCTTTTATTTTAGATGCATATATATTTGAAAGCCAGATTCTGACCCTTTTACATTTAACAGATGTATTAAGTAAATGAGACTTCAGAAAAAAATTTTTTTAATGAATTCAAATACAGTATCAAAAGAATGGTAGATTTGCTTGCAGAAAAACAATAATTGTTGACACATTTCTACAGACATCATGTTAAAAATAATTTTAGGGCTTCCCCGGTGGCGCAGTGGTTAAGAATCCGCCTGCCAATACAGGGGACACGGGTTTGATCCCTGGTCCGGGAACATCCCACATGCCGTGGAGCAACTAAGCCCATGCACCACAACTACTGAGCCTGCACTCTAGAGCCCACGTGCCACAACTACTGAAGCCCACACACCTGGAGCCTGTGCTCCGCATCTAGAGAAGCCACCGCAATGAGAAGCCCGTGCACCGCAATGAGAAGCCCGTGCACCACAGCGAAGGGTAGCCCCCGCTCGCCGCAACCAGAGAAAAGCCCACACACAGCAACAAAGACCCAACACAGCCAAAAACAATAAATAAATAAAATAAAATAATTTTTAAAAAAATAATAATAATTTTAAATCCAACACGTTAAGACACTGTGCTTCCTGGTACTTTTCCTCTTTAATTTATGTAATAAATAATACATCAGCATCCATTAGCATTTATTAAACTCTCATATGAGCTGAGTGTTGCATTGGATTCTACATTGGAGAAATTAAATTGACAAAGCCCAGTCTGTCCTTCCATTCCCATGTCACCTCTAGTACAAAAGCTTTCTGTTAAATACAGACAGTGAGGTAGACCTAGGGCCAGACTGCTTGTGTTACAATCCTAGTAAACTATGTAACTCTGTAGGCCTCAGGATTTTTGTAATGAGAATTAAATGCTTTTAGTTTAAATAAATAAATTAAATAATGCTTCATCACTTAATCAACAAACATTTACTGAGTGACAACTACACTATATAGTGCCACACTAACAGTGCCAGGCAGTATCCTAGGCACTGCAGAGAGAGCAGTGAATCAAACAGACCAAAACCTCTGCCCTCTGGGAGCTTCCATTCCAGTAAAGAGCCAGATAGTGAATATTTTAGGCTTTGTGGGCCATAAGGTCTCTGTCACAATTATTCAACTCTACTACTGTAGCACCAAAGCAGCCACAGGCAAAATGTAAACAACGCACAAGTGAATGAGCATTGCTATGTTGCATTAAAACTTAATTAGCAAACCCAAGTGGCAGACTAGGTTTGGCCCACAGGCCATGGCTTGCTGACCCCCATAGTAGAGGAAGACAACAATAAACACCACCAAGATGAAAAATAATAAAATAAACACGATGTGGAATGGCGATAAATACTGTGGAAAAACAAGCAAGAGTATGGATGGTATTGGAGTGCGTCAGGGTAATCCTTACTGAGAAAATAACACCTGATAAAGACCTGAAGGAGGTGAGCAAGAGAGTCGGGGGGTGTCTAGGGAAAGAACATTCTAGACAGGGACTGTCAGGTGCAAAATCCCAGAGGCAATAGAGTACCTATTCTTTTTGAGGAAAGCAGGTGGACAGTTTGGAGCAAGTAGGAAATAAGATCAGAGAAGTAATATGTGACCAGATGGCATGAGGCTCAACTGCCGTTTTAAAGACTGGTTTTCACTCTGAGTGAGAGAGAAGGCTTTGCAGTTTTAAGCACAGCAGTGACCTACTCTGGTGCACTAATTTTAATGGGATTGTTCTGTCTGCTGTGTTGAGAATAGACGGAGGGAGAAGCAGGGAGTCCAGTTTGGAGTCTGTTGCAATAATCCCAGTAAGACATGATGGACCAGATGGTAATGCTGGAGGTGGTGAGAAGAGGCAGGATTCTGAAATAGGTCAAAGATAACCTGACCAGAATTTTGTCTTGGATTGGATTGGAAATGTGAGAGAAAGAGGGGAATCAATGATGACTCCAAAATTTTTTGCCTGAGAAACTGGATAGATGGAGAAGACTACTAGAGCTTGGGGAAGAGGAAAAAAGGAAGATTAGGGTCCCAGGTATGGAAATAAGTTTGAAATACCTATTACATATCCAAGTAGAGATGTTGAAAAGGCAGCTTTTGTAAGAGTCTGCAGATCCAAGAAGAGGATTAAACTCAGGGTATAAATGTGCGAGTTGTCAACCAATGGATGGTGTCTAAAACCATGAAACTGGTGAGATCACCAAGTGATTAAGTACAGAAAGAAAGAGAATGGGTCCAAGCATTGGGCCCTGGGGAGCTCCTAGTTTAGGAGTCCAGAGAGAAAAGGAGACAACAGCAAAGGAGACTGAAAAGAGCAACCAGTAAGATCGGAGGGAAATCATAAAGAGCAGAGTTGTGGAAGCCCAGTGGGAAGTAGGTACTGGAAGAGAGAGCAATCGCATCAGTTACACCTGAGAGTATGTGTAAAATGAAGACTGAGAATTGAGCCACTGTGCTTAGGAGTGTGGAGACCATTAGTAGCATTGACAAGAGCAGTTTCAGTGAAGTGGGAGGCATAAGAGCCTTGTTGGAGTGAGTTTTTTTGAGAGGAGTTTTTGTTCTTTTGTTTGACTGGGTTTTCTTTAAGAGAAAGAATTAAGTTAACTGGAAGGGAAGTGAATCAAGAAAGGTTTGGGGGCTATCTTGTTTTGTTTTAAGGTGGTAGAAAGAACAGCATTTTTGTGTGTTAGTAGAAAAGCCCTAGGAAAAAGGAGAAATTTGAAGACAGAGCAAGAGGGAAAGAGAGAAAGAGAATTGCTGGAGCAGTTTCCATGGGTGGGCAAGACAGGATGAGATCTGGTGCAGAACTGTGGGTGGGCTGGATTCACATTCTGCATGTAAAGGGCTTATCATGGTACTCACTCAGCACTTAGTAAATCTCAAAACCCACAGATATTAAACTACTAGAGTCTGTCATACAGAGTGAAGTAAGTCAGAAAGAGAAAAACAAATACCATATGCTAACACAGATATATGGAATCTAAAAAAAAAAAAATTGGTTCTGAAGAACCTAGGGGCAGGACAGGAATAAAGATGCAGACATAGGGAATGGACTTGAGGACACGGGGAGGGGGAAGGGTAAGCTGGGATGAAGTGAGAGAGTGGCATTGACATATATATACTACCAAATGTAAAACAGATAGATAGTGGGAAGCAGCCGCATAGCACAGGGAGATCAGCTCCGTGCTCTGTGACCACCTAGAGGGGAAGGATAGGGAGGGTGGGAGGGAGACGCAAGAGGGAGGGGATATGGGGATATATGTATATGTATAGCTGATTCACTTTGTTGTACAGCAGAAACTAGCACACCATTGTAAAGCAATTTTTCTCCAATAAAGATGTTAAAAAAAAAAAGCGTTGGCTAATGTGATCTTACCGTTCCAGTGCAGCTACAACATTCAGTATATTAATGAAAGTAAGCTGAATAGAATAAAGATGATGACAGGAGGACATTTAGAAGCAACAGTGAATCACACTGACTAGCATCTAGGATATTGGTCTAAAGGTAAACAAAGATACCTGAAGAAAAGTAGGAAGAGTGATGGGTTACTGTTTCCTTTTGACTCATGAGGTGAGTTAGCCAAAAGCAGGATCCCACAGGTACTTGACTCCTTGTAGATACTCTGGGTTAATTAATTATCTTTGCCCTTTCAAAACTCAGCATGATGAAAAACCGCTACTCTTGCCTCACAAATACTACATGGTATACGTAATGTTATTTCCATGCCCTTTTCCTGTTTTTCCACTGATTTTAACACTGACACATAAATGCTAAGCTGTAGGACAGAACCATGGTAGGGAACCAGACAAAGGAAGGTGGGTGGTAAAAGTATAACTGCCATTGCCACTGGGAATAAAATGGGGTTGGAGCAACAACAACTTAAATTGTGTTCCTAATACGAACACAGCTCTGTGCCAGGTACTGGAAGAAATACACTATACTTATGAAAAATATCCCAGCAGACATGCAGCTCTATGAAACCATATTTTGTTATTCAACACAGGTATCTTTTTATGATTATAATAATTATAATTTAGGTAGCAAATTTCAATGAATCTTAATTCCTCACTTATTTCAATATAAATTTGGAGATGTGTTCCTTGGGAAAAAGACTTGAGCCCCCAGGTGGCATAAAATCATACTTCAGAAAGTAGCAGCTTGGTGGACTTCCCTGATGGCGCAGTGATTAAGAACCCATCTGCCAATGCAGGGGACACAGGTTCAATCCCTGGTCCAGGAAGATCCCACATGCCGCGGAGCAACTAAGCCCGTGTGTCACAACTACTGAGCCTGCGCTCTAGAGCCTGCAAGCTACAGCTACTGAAGCCCACACGCCTAGAGCCCATGCTCCACAACAAGAGAAGCCACCGCAATGAGAAGCCCTCTCACCACAACGAGAAGAGTAGCCCTCGCTCCCCGCAACTAGAGAAAGCCGCAATGAAGACCCAACGCAGACAAAAAATAAATAATTTTTTTTTAAATCATGCAAATAAATAAAATTTAAAGAAAAAGAAAGTAGCAATTTGACAACACATTATAATAGAAAAAGCAACTTTTGGAAAACATTAATAAAAATGCTAAAACTCCTAAGTTTACAATGGTGAACTCAAAACCAACTCACCAAAAGCTTTACAAATGCAGGAAAGCCCTAGAAGCCCACTGTCGTGACCTACCTCCTCATCTCTCACAATTGTTCCAATCCAAGGATGGCAGTAACTAATATAATAGAAACAATCGATTCAGATTTTGCTTAACTCAAGATACTGTGTCTATGATCCAGGATTATCTTTAACAGTTTTTCCATGTTTCAAAATTGTAAAGTTTCTTTCCTGAACTCTGCTCAGTAATTTTAGTGCACTATGTATGTTGTCCCTGAAATATTTAAGGAGGCCTGTGACCAGAATGTATAGAAGCTGGCCTCTGACTATTGAGTGACCATTACATCAATGCTTGCCACCTGTTGCTCAACCTAATACTTTGTTTATCTTAGAGTTAGGCAAACCATGCCAAATCTGACCCAGCACATATGTTTAGTAAATAAAGTTTTAATAGAACACAATCGCCCTTATTTTTTAACTTATTGTCTACAGCTGCTTCTGAAAGGCAAAGGTGAGTAGTCATGGCCCACAAAGCCTGAAATATTTACTATCTGGCCCTTTACAGAAAGAGGTTGCTCACCCCTGGTTTAACTAATAGCTGGTGTCCTCATTAAGCAATGTTTGCTGGAGCCATATTTACATATCCAAATGCTGAGGGAAGGAGGAATCAGAGTGCAGAATCAAGTCATCACGTCAGAGGACCCAACTTGTATGAATACAGTGTGTGCTGTCCTTGGCAGTGAGACTTTACATTCTTCCTTGATTTCTTATAAATCCAATTTATAAAATAGATTTCTATTAGGTGACAGGCATCTACATGTCAAGTAGACTTCCTTTTTAGGTTTTCAGGGGAAGAAAATTTTTACAAGTGTTTCAATCAAAATGCAAATATTTGAAATTTACTTTGCCCCTCTCTAGTCTGATTTTTATAACTTGTTTTCTACCCTGTACATGTTCATGCAATATGAAAACCTCCTAGCTCGCTTTATCTTATCATTAAACTAGGGCTTTGAAAAATATAAAAGGATTTCTGAAAGATTAGTCATTCTTAAATTATTGCCAGTTATTTTGAAATGTCAATGGATAGCTTCTTTCCAATACCACATGTGTAAAAAGAGAAATGCTGAGCTGCGCAATCCTTCAAATGGTGGTATTTTTTTCCCATTGTTAACCTTTAGAGTCCTAATTTTTGTCTGTCCTGAGCGAGAATCTAAACATTCTAATTCTTCAGCAGAGTACCATAGTAAGTTTATAGCTGCTCTGCCTTAGACAATATATATTTAGGGAAGGAAAATTTCTAATTCAATTTACAATTATGTCAGGAAACAACACGTATTTGCAGGCAAAGATAAGAAAAACGTTCAGGGTACACAGTGATAGGTCTGCTTAAATAAATAAACTTTTGGTACTAGTGATTAGGTACACAGGATTATTATATGTCTAATTGGCCAACGTGACAATTTGGAATTACTTCCAGTCACATTTAATTGGATTTGGAATCTCTGGAGAAAACAAAGGCCTAGCAGAGAAACAGCCATAAAAGTAAACTCTTTTTCCAAAGGGTGCTAAGCAATGAATTAATATCCATTGCACAGTAGTTTTTAATATGCCCTCAGCTTAGTAAGACTAATGCAGTGGTCGTACACACTACATTCCAAAACTAATTCAATTAAACACAAAGGCCGGGGAGGGGAGTGTTTGTTGAATTGGAAATTTTTTATTTTCAATTTTAAGGAGACTACTTTAATCAGAGGTGAATAATCTTCAACTTAGGTAAAGTCTGAGATATGCTTTAGTACCAGTATAATAGTTAGCTATATATGCTACGCTAGGTTTGAAGGTGTTCTAGAGTCTATAAAATATATGTTACTCTATAAATGCTTTGAAGCTTAATAAGAGGTAACCAAAACAAAGCATTCTCTCATAGTCTTTAAATATTCTTATACTGTACAAACAGAAAAGCAATGTAGAAGACAAATGGTGTGTTGCTTCTCTTACAGTTTTAGTTTTGGTACCAAAAAAAAAGACCTACTTTCTACATTCTAAAATGTGCCTTATGCTTTGCTTAATATTAGTCTAGTCACATTTATACATCACAAAATCTTCTTCAGTATTTATATATACTGCCTGTTATAGTTTTCCTTCTGTCCTATAAATTTGTTTTTTAAAAAATCTGTCCTTGTTCTTAGGAGTGCCATGATTGCTGACTACATGTTCTGGCTCTGTGGAGGAAGTGAACAGTCTATAAGCAAGCTCATCAAACTATACTGGCAGGTAAAAATTGATGTCCCAACTAGGGAGGAGGAGCCCATTTCATTTTTAGAACCAAAATGAAGGATTGGTGCTTAAAAGACTGCTGAAAAAGGTAGCTCTGGGCATATCAATCAGAAGGACACTACTCAGTAGTAATGTATTTATAATGAAGTAGATTTTCTGAGACTAATTTTTAAGGGCAAAATTCAAGGTTGTTAACCCTCGGCCCATACTTCAGTTTTACAACCCAATATAAATTTTAGACATCCCAGGAACTACTTTCCCAGGCGTGCTGCTATAATGACATGATCCTTTAAAAAATGAACACTGTATTTTCATAGATTCTTCTTAATCTATGACCTGTAAAAGCAGATGCTAGAAGTACTACAAATTACATAATAAAGGAAAATACAAAGATCCATTGTATTTGTGGGGTAACGTAGTACTTGAAACACTTAACCAGCAATAAACTGCAGATCATCTTTTTTATTTGTTATTCAAAATGGCAGCAAGAAGTCATACCAAAGGTCAATTAGATGTCAAGACGAGAGTCAGAATTTCTTAGAATTATAAAAATTTAGAATTCACTAGTTCAGTCTCCTTCGCAACATACAAATCTATTCTTATCCTATCCTCTCCCCACAAATTGTCAATGACTTTCTGATGAAATATATTCAAAGTGAAGAGCTCACTTATCCCCAAAAAAACAACATCTAATTTGCTAATTATTAAACTGTTTTCCTCATTAAAATAGATTTCTACTCCCTTAAAACTTCCATCAAGTAGTTCCCAGTGAGGCCACATGGACCCAATGGAAACCCACTTCCAAACGAAATGTTTTCAAATATTTGAAAATCCAGTACAGAAGCTAACTCCCTCCTCCAAATCTTCTCGTCTCCAAACTGTGTGTGGCCTTTTTTTTCTTTGTATTTCAAGATGGTTTAATGTAATTGAACATGAACCTTTTCAACCAACTAGAATAAGATCTGCTAAAACACTAATATGAAAGTGAGAAATAATTGTCAACAGTCTTCTGATACTTCCTGATTTTTCCCACATTTTCACTATTGTGTCTTGGTCCCTAGTTTTCTGTTTCTATATCACATGCTGTCTTCAGTAAACAATAAAGTATTAGGTTTATCATATAAAATTCTCATTAATTTGTATGGTTTTGTCTAAATATTTGGAGCTCAATTTACCTAAAAATAAAGATTTAAATTAGTCCTAATATACTTGACACTTGTAAATTGACCTTAAAGTAGATAAAATTATTATTATTTCAAAAATTATTAATTTGCTAATAAGTGCAAGACTTTCCTAGGGGAGTCTGGAACATGCAAAATAGTAGCAGCTGCTTATGTATGTAAGTAAATAGTTGTAAAAAAATTGTTAGATATGAAAAATAAGCAAATAATGTCTATTGCATAGATATAGTAAAAAGAAAAGGGCTTTTTATTGAAGTATTTCAGAGGCTTTTGAAGAAAGGTGGGAAAGGAGTTGAATCTTGAGGGTCAGATGATATTCAGCAGGCCTGGCATTTACTAGTTCACAAATGAATGTTTGTTTCAATTTATTCATTCATTAAACAAACATATATTGAGTACCTACTGTTTTATCTACATTGAACTAGGAAAAAATAGATTCAATGTTGGTGCAACCTAAGATAGGTTAAGAGCTTGAAATTTCTGTAAATAAATTTTTGTCTGTTTTCTTTAGCTTTCAAAGAGCATTAATATCCCTATTTTATTTACCTAAAATAAAATAAAAGTTTTTACTAAAAAATATCTCCACTTCCCAATACGTGCATGTTTGCTACACAAAAAAGGAATAAGAAGAATACTATTATTTTACTATTCTGCATTAATAAAAGGAACAAAAACCTATTTGTCCTTGTATTCTCTTTTTCTCCTTTAATTTGAAGCAACGTGGTATACTGAAAAACGGTCCTCGTCTCGAAGTCAGATCTGACTCAGTCCAAGTTCTAACACCAACATCTAACCTAAAACAGGCTAGTCTCTAGAGGTACTTCAAGTAGAAAATAAGAGGTAACTAGCATAAGACATTTGAGAAGGTCTATTCTTAAAGCCCATCTTAGCTCTAAAACCTCATGTTTTCAGGTATATCCAAATATGATGTCATACACCTACTGAATGGGAGAAAATATTTGCAAATGATATGACTTATAAGAGGTTAATATCCAAAACACACAAACAGCTCATACAACTCAACATCAAAAAAACAAGCAGACTGATTAAAAAATGGGCAGAAGACCTGAATAGACATTTTTCCAAAGAGGACATGCAGATGGCAAACAGGCACCTGAAAAGATGCTCAACATTGCTAACTATCAGGGAAATGCAAATCAAAACCACACTGAGATATCACCTCGAACCTGTCAGAACAGCCATCATCAAAAAGACCACAAATAGCAAATGTTGGCGAGGATGTGGAGAAAAGGGAGCCCTCTGACACTGTTGGTGGGAATGTAAATTGGTGCAGCCACTATGGAAAGCAGTATGGAGGTTTCTCAAAAAACCAAAAATAGAATTACCATATGACCCAGGAATCGCACTCCTGAGTATATATCTGAAAAAAATAAAAACACTAATTTGAAAAGATACATGCACCCCAATGTTCACAGAAGCATTATTCACAATTGCCAAGATATGGAAGCAACCTAAGTGTCCATCAACAGATGAATGGATAAAGAAGATGTGGTATATATATGCATACATACATACATACATATATAAATATATATGTATAAATACATATGTGGTGTATACACACACACACACACACACAATGGAATACTACTCAGCCATAAAGAATGAAATTTTGCCATTTGCGACATGGATGGACTTGGAGGGCATTATGCTAAGTGAAATAAGCCAGACAGAGAAAGATAAATATTGTATGATGTCACTTATATGTGGAATCTTAAAAATACAATAAACTGGTGAAGATAACAAAAAAGAAGCAGACTCAGTGATTACCAGTGGGGAGAGGGAAGAGGGGAGGAGAAATATAGGGGTAGGAGATTAAAAGATACAAACTATTATGTACAAAATAGGCTACAAGGATATATTGTATGACACAGGGAATATAGCCGATACTTTATAATAACTATAAATGGAGTACAAGCTTTAAAATTTTTGAATCACTATATCATGCAACTGTAATTTATATAATATTGTACATCAACTATACTTCAATAAAAAAACAAATATGATGTCACAAATTTAAGGAAATTTGTAACGTAATTACAAATGTAATTATGTTATGGAAAAAAGTAACATAATTACAAAACACATCCTGCAGATAAGTTCCATAAACAAAACCCTTCTAACCTGCCTCAACATCGGCACACCACACCAGTATCTCAATAGTTATATACTTCCTTCTGCTAGCCACCCTCTCCCTGATCTTAATTCAAATGCATACATCTTCCCCCAAACCTTGCTCTGTTCTAAGTCAAAAGGGGTTTTTGGAACAGTGCCAGAGAGTATGCAGTCCATGCCAACTTTAAAGACAGGGCTGTCCCACTACCCAAACCACCATGGCAATTACACTGTTGAATGTAAGAACGCCCCACACATCACAGATTAGAAATTATGTCTGCATGTACATTTGTAGACATCCATTAAGGCTGAAGAGATGGGGGCTATTTTCACTACTTTTGTAAGTGGAGAAATTACTATATATCTGCCTTTCAACCACATAAAATCCCTACCACCCTGGTCAGTTATTCTCTTAGAGATGTTAAACAGGAAATGGAAAATTTCAGAATGTAAAAATTTAAGAACAAGTCTACACCTACTTTCACAGATCTTTGACTTACAATCTCTTAGATGCAGAAGAACAGACCTTTGCCTTGGTGAGCTCAAGAACACCTTTTAATTGCATTAGGAATACTTTTCATGTCAGCAACTCAGCAAGGTAAAAAGGCATAAAGCTCTACACTATATGACAGCTCATACTGGGATATATCACTTTCATTAAAAGTGTTTGCACCCATTATTCTGTAATAGTATCACCTCTTCAGAGCTAGAGAGAGTTGGAAATACCTTGTCACACCGTACCTGCATTCATACTTCTACAGCCTGATACTCATCTTCTGTTATCAGCCAGCCTTCTCTTCTCAAACACCCCCAGACCTCATCACAATTCTGAACTAACTAGCAAAATGGGAAGTCCCTAGTCAGGCTGGGAATTAGCCATTTTGAAGCAGCAACTCTTGTGTATTTATATATTGTTCCTAAAGTAATAAAATTATTCCAAGAAGAACTTCAGAGTAAACTCTAGTCTACCTCCCAAGCCCCCTGACCCTTAGATCCAAGGATAGATTTAATAGCATCAGGAACTGAGCTAGATTTAATAGCATCAGGAAATGTAAAAACAAACAAGCCTTCCTCTTCCACTCCTGTTTCCCTCTCCTGTTTTCTTGCCTTCGTTTTCAGCCATGCTCTCAGACACGTGAGTTATCTGGTGTGCAGCTTTATCTCCTGCAATGTGAGGAACAGAGCCAACTCTGGTCTGCATCACTCAGCAAAGCGGAGTGAGAAAAGGTGATAACAGCTACTTTTGTTTCAGAACTCCCATGGAACGAGTACAGAGGAACCCCACTAAACAGGGGCAAGCTGTCCAATCAGTTCATTCCCCACCTTGATTGTTCATTTTAAATTTTCTTTCTTTCTCTCTTTCTTTCTTTCGTTCTATTTTCTTTCTTTCTTCCTTCCTTTCTTTCTTCCTTCCTTCCTTTCCTTCGTTCCTTCCTTCCTCTCTCTCTCTTTCTTTAGAGTCATAAACCCCTCTGAGAATCTGATTCAACTGATAAGTATCCACTTAAAAACAATACTCATAAACACATACACAGAAAAAAATGTGCTATTATTTCTCTCATTGCATTGGAAATTGATCTAAACATAGTTAACAAAACAGCATTGACAAGGAATTATGGCTTTCTCACACTTGTGAGAAGGTTGTACACTTTTTCTGGAATAAGGAACTGAAATAACATATTTGACATTGCATCAATGTCAATGTTTCATTTAATAGCAATAAGAGGTAAAATTCTGATTCACAAAGTCTGATAGCAAATGGAGCCAGAGCTCCTGTAGCTCACAATATCTCACATGGGGCATGTGTCGAGAAATACCAAAATTCATATTACATCATTTCCTTTGTCCTCAAGCCAATGAGCTTATCTTTGTTAACTTCATATTATCAAGGCTATCTATGTCAGCAATTTGTTTCCATTCTAAAGTCATCTGGACAAAAAATGACCTTCATACGACATAAGCCATTTGCAGAGTGTCTGTAGATTTTTGTCTCTAGAAACTCTCCAGACTTTATCAGTCTCACCTCCAATATTAGAAAACTCAGATTTCTGTCTGACTCCAGCAACCTCATTCAGAATAGCAGCTCGACCAAAAAAACTCATCATTCTTCAGCAGTATCTCTAATAGTAAATTCAGCATTTTGATCAAAAGATTTGCCTCATTTATGTAACTAAGATATGAGCTGTTATAAAGCTAGTCCTGGAATGAACTTCTCACATCCAATTTGTTCTAAGAAGGGGTTTCTTTTCTCTTAAAAAAAAAAGTTAAAAGGAGTAACCAAACCAAATATCTCCTAAATCTCTTCTCTGGATTGCCAACACACTTCTCTAACAGGAAAGAACCTCATGGTGTGCTCTTATATCTTGACAAAGATTTACTGAAAAGGCAATGATTTGAGTTCTTGGCTCTGAGGAAGTTGAAGACTTTCACAGCAGTAGAAGGACCTCTTCGGGGATTGTTGGAAGGGCTGTTGACTCTAACACGGGCCCATGTAAAAAGCCTGACATGTGGAGCATCTTTCCTTAGTGAAGCAGCAGAGGCTGAGGAAGTGCCAACTTCTCGGGTCCTCCATCTGTGCAGAGAATACCAAGACTTCCCATCCAATTCAAGTTGTACTTGGCATTGAAATGTGCACCATCTTAAAGATATCAATGGCCTAAATGGTTTCCAAGGTGGGCTCACCAAAAAGAAATCTTTTTTGGTGTAATCAGTCTACTTTCAAGGGACAAAATCAGGAGCTGGCTGCCCTGAGAGACAAAAGATTTTCCCCAGGCACATGCTTGAGGAAGCTGGTGCACAGTTTGTGGTCCCCTAAAGCACCTCCATGGCTTTCGGGGGTTCACAGACCATAGGATAAGACACTTGCACTACTCCTTCTCTTGCCAACAGCCCTTTTTCACTTTGGTATTGGGCCTAACAGGAGACATTTACTGCTTCCAGCACTCAAAGCAAAAAATAGCACCCAGAATGTTAGTGTCATATAGTGCCTCCTCAGACTGCACTGTAGACATTCAAGCTTGAAACCTTTCCAATCCAGTGTCTCCAGACTCCTCTTAAGTTAGTGGATAGCCTTCTTCTTTACTTTCAAATTGTATTTGTCATTCATACTCATTCAGCACATATTTATCAAGTACTTATTAGTGACCATGTGTTAAGCACGGTGCTATGTGTTGGATATACAGCAGTGAAAGAAAGAGACATCACCCTGTCTTCAAAAGCACACATTCTAGTGCAAAATACTTACCAAGAAAAACAACTGGGACTTAAAGTAGACATCACTTCTTAATCTGTTTTTCTTCCACAATACCGTCAAAGTACCAAAAACCATCATGGTTTGACATGAAACTCAAACCAATAAAATTGAGAATATTTTGGTATAGTGTTTTGTTTGCAATTTAAAAATTCAGTGCTTATGTTAATTCAACAAGTACTTTGTGTGTGTGTGTGTGTGTGTGTGTGTGTGTGTGTATGTTTTAAGTTCAGAATTGCAGACAACCTTTGTGCTTTAGTTGAGTTTGGGATTCATAGGAATATTTGGAGAAGGTTACAGTTTTCCAAGAGTCTTTTGTCTCACTGGTCTCTGTGCTCACAGGTGTCTTCACGCAAATTCTAAGGTCTTCGCTATTAGCTTCTTCTTTCAGAAGTGGTGATCAAGGTAGCAGCAAGCTAAAGGATTTCTCTGCACTAACCAGAGAATGATGTAGGCTACCTTAACACTGAACAGAAGTTGACCTCTTAGACTTAACTTTACACTCCAGTTCTTTGTTTTTCTTCTTGATATTGTAAAATCATCCCAATATTAGTCATTTACCTGGTAAAAAGTTATGATATCTCACTTAGAATAAAAATAAAATCTTTAATATGAAATTACAGGCAAAGTAAGGTCAAGAAACCACAAAATTTTTATTATCTTTAACAAAACACCTACATATTCTGGAGAAGAAAAAATGTGTTCTCTCTAAAGATTTTCTTCTTGTGAAAATTTTTTCCACAGAAGGAACAAAATAGAAATACCATATGAGCATTTCTCTTAAATGGCCTGTACTTACAGTTTATTTATTTATTTATTTAGCCTGTCAGACAGAGAGTTTATTAAAATATTTGGACAAGGCATGCCTGAGTACAATCTAGGGCTTATAGTATTTGATTTTTGTTGTTGTTTTATATATAAATATATTTATATATATATATATTGATAAATATATTCAATAAAGCCTTTATTGAATTTGTTACAATATTGCTTCTGTTTTATGTTTTGGTATTTTTGGCTGCAAGGCATGTGGGATCTTAGCTCCCCGACCAGGGATCAAACCAGCACCCCCAGCACTGGAAGGCAAAGTCTTAACCATTGGACCACCAGGGAAGTCCCTAGGGCTTACAGTATTTGGATTAGATATAATTTGAGAAACACCAAAGCTACTAACCTAAAAATATTTTCCCTATCAATTGCCATATATTATGCTTAAATTCCCACCATTTGGCATTAAGTCTCTAGTCATCCCCGAGTAATATGAAAAAGAAATTTTATCTAGAAATGCTTAACTCATTAATGGGTGACCCCTAGACACAGTTGTGGGAATTAGTTTGAGACTTTCCTCATTTCTTTGGAAACATGAAAACAGAATCCTGAAGGAAAAAGATGCGGAAGGAAAGGTAAGCTCTGATGAGGAAAGGTGACAACGTTCTGGAATATAGGGAATGTAGACTGAGCAGAGGAGGATCTTATGGAAGCAATGGATATCTGTGCTTCACTCTATGAAGGAAAAGAAGCAAAAGGAAACAGGCAATATAGAGCAGTAGAATGAAGTCAAACCTCAGATTCACAAGATATAACTTCTAGTTCCAATGCTAGGATTCAATTGTGGTTAAATCACTTCATTTCTGTATTAGTCAGCTACTGATACAATAATGCTGTATAACAAATCACTCTAAAACTCAGTGACTTATAATAATCATCAGGTTAACTTGGGTTTGACTGATCTAGGCTGGTCTTGGTTGGGTGTGGTTAGGCTTAGCTCTAAGCTGCAAAGAGGCCCAAGTGTGATCCACATGTCTCTCATCCTCCTTAGATCAATGGCTACCTGATGTCTGTTCTTCTTATGGCAAAATGCAGGATTCTAAGAGAGAAAGCAAAACCACAGAAGCACATTTCAAGCCTCTGCTCATACCATGCCTGAAACATTCCATTAGCCAAAGAAAAGCATGTGGTCAAGCCCAAGGACATAAATTCTTCTGCTTACTGCAAAGCCATGACAAAGCTATTGATATGATATTGCTATAGGGAGGGGGGAAATTGAGACCAGCAATGCAATCTACCACAACTGCTCTAGACTTTAGTTTCTGCTGCTGTATGATGAGGAAGCTGGCTTAGGTAAATGGTTCTCAAACACTGGTCCAGCTGCATCAGAGGCACTTGGGAAAACATTTGAAGTATTAGATCCTTAGAGTCGGGTGAGGTCCTGAAAATCATATTTGCCTACTGACCCCCTACTAGGTGATTCCACTGCATAATCATGTGCTAGATGGTCTCTAAGACCATTTATAATTTTTTTTAAGTTAATAACCAACTTAGTCTCCCATAGAGTTTATGTAGGGCTTCCCTAGGTGCAAAGGTACAGTGGCAGATGACCTGCACAGGTGATGCTGCCTACCTGACAATGTAACTGATATAATCCATAAGCCCCAGATTCTTCCCTCCCTCAGTCTTTCCACTATATATAGATGCCTCCAGTAAATGAGGCAAACTGTGCTTCCCATTTTTAAAGGTCAACAACTGCTCTCCCCCTCTCACCATGATGTCAGTCAGGTCTTCTTGCCCACGTCCCATCCTGAAAGCAGACTCCTTGGCTGCATCAGGATCCTTTCCCACATTCAGTGTTTCATCTGGACAACAATGGGTACTGCAATATTTTTTAGTCACTTGCCTACAAAGAGATTTGTCTATTAAGCTAGGCAATATTAAAATTCTCATTTTATGAATTCTCCTACTTTTTAGTTAGAAGACAGGCTAAAGAGGAAGTGTCCAAACTGAGATGAGAGGTAAAAGAGAGCTTCTTTTCCTAGGTCTTAGATAAATGTAGAAATGAATTTCTCATCTAATTATTCATTCCTGTTTATATATTCTTTAATGATATGTTTCTATGGTTACCAGCGTTGTTAAATGCTGCCTGTGTTTCATTTTGCTTTGATGCTATTTGAGGTAGTATGCCAGTAAAAGAGGTTCACTTTTAAATGAAAGATGTAATTGAGGCATGTATTTGATCCAAGGTTGAGTGTTCCCGTGAAGGAGATAGTGACCGTGACATTATTTTCTGTTTCTACAGTTTTGCATAGTTTTTCTGTTGATGTTCTGTGAGTGTCCCAGGGACTAGGAAGGAAGAAAGGAAGTAAGGAAAGAAAGGAAGGAGGAAGACAGGGAGGGAGGGATGGAGGAAGGAGCCTCAACCATACACATATTAAACTCATGCCTACATATCAGTACTATATATTTGATGGCATTGATTTGACCAGACTGTCAAGTAGGCAAGGTTGCTTTATACCTGCCCCATCCCCCCCTTCTCCCCACACTGTCCCTCCTCCTCAGTCCCACATGTACATGTGAAGAGGCAAAGCCTTCTTTGAAAAATGAGTCAAACACTCAATTACTTCACCTCAGTGTGAATTCTAGTCAAAGTGCCACTTTTCGGAGGTTGTCTGCCTTTAAAACCCTAATTCTCACTGAGAAATAAACGGCTTTGTCTCCTGCTAAAACAAGTCAGGCATCCTGATCATACAAGAATGTGGAGACAGGGGCTTCCCTGGTGGCGCAGTGGTTGAGAGTCCGCCTGCCGATGCAGGGGACACGGGTTCGTGCCCCGGTCCAGGAAGATCCCACATGCCGCGGAGCGGCTGGGCCCGTGAGCCATGGCCGCTGAGCCTGCGCGTCCGGAGCCTGTGCTCCGCAACGGGAGAGGCCACAACAGTGAGAGGCCCGCGAATGTGGAGTGGAGACAGAGCCTCAGAATGTGCCCTGCAGGGGGCAGCACACTTCACCTGTACATCAGACCTATCTATCTGCAAGTTGGTAATTCAAGCTCCTTCGAAAACAGTGACATCATACCAAGCAAGAAAATTAATCCTCAGCCACCCCCAAAGAAATATTTACTTAGTACTCTTCTTCAGAAATATGTGTGTGTGTGTGTGTGTGTGTGTGTGTGTGTGTGTGTGTGTATCTTTTTCATGGTGCTGGTTTGCTTTTACAGTAATATCCATAGGTGATTAAACAGAGTCAGCTTTTCCTTTTCTTTTTTTACCCTCCTAAAAAGTTTTTTGGGTTTCCGACAGTTCTTACAGGAGAAAAAAAAAGTAACCTCTAAATTTCTTTTCATTTTCCTTCATTTGAGAATGATGTGGGTTTCAGAAATCTAAGGCAATTTGGGCCTTCTTTTACCTGAACAAATTTAGGTATAACTATTTGATTCCCAGAAGTCCTGTGGCTATTCTGCTCGGTTGCCATGAGGTTATTTTATTTATTGATACATAGAGGCTGTGCCTTCCAGTTCAAATTTGTGAACACGTTGACTCCTTCTTTGTTTTTGTTTGCATCCGAAAATCAAAAATTGTTATGAGAAAAACCAAATTTAGAGGGGTTTATGGTTATCTTTCATATTTCCCACAGATACTTATGGGTTATTGATTTACAAACTTGCTGATAAATTGAGGTCACATTTTTTTAGCAGTTGGAGATATGGAATAAACTATTCCATGAAATTATGAAATTTTTAAAGCTGTGCTCACCCAGGTATAAGATAATCTGTGAAGCTCAAAGCTTTTATGTTTTTATTTATATTCAGCCACCTTTTTGATGGTATTGCACACCAATTAAAAATAAATTCTCCTCTTTTCTTGAAGTCATATGATTGTATTTTCCTCACTGATTTTTTTTCTAATAGATCTTTATTGGAGTATAATTTGGCAGGCGGACTCCCAACCACTGCGCCACCAGGGGAGCCCCCATGTCTCTTTTTGAATTATGGTTTTCTCGGGGTATATGCCCAGTAATGGGATCGCCGGGTCATATGGTAGTTCTATTTTTAGCTTTTTAAGGAACCTCCATACTGTTCTCCATAGTGATTGTATCAATTTACATTCCCACCAACAGTGCAGGAGGGTTCCTTTTTCACCACATCCTTTCCAGCATTTATTGTTTCTAGATTTTTTGATAATGGCCATTCTGACCAGTGTGAGGTGATTCTCACTGAGGTTTTCTCATCTGTAACGTGAGATAATAATGCTTGTTTTCCAGTGTTACAGCACTTAGCCAATGTCCAGTGAACACACTATTAATAAATGAATTTTCCAGATTTATCAATGAATTAAACAAAATCTACATAGGTAGAGTGCAAGAGCAGGTTGCTCTCTGGTGAGAGTCAGTTCATACAACCTATGTCTTGTCTTCATATTAAACATCCTAGGATTCTTTCAACTTCTTCTATAATATACATTTTTTTCAAGGGCAACCTTGACTTTTCCACTCAAAGTTGTCTTGCATAGCAGCCTGAGAGATAAAACAAATTCTTGGTAGAAAAAGCAGTACAAGCCTGGGAACCCAGTTCTTGTCCCAATCTTACCATGCTGTGGGTGCCAGCCATCCATACCCTAAGACCACCAGTCAAGAAATACAATCAGGGACTTCCCTGGTGGTCCAGTGGTAAAGAATCCACCTTCCAATGCAGGTGACGTGGGTTCCATCCCTGGTCAGGAAACTAGGTTCCCACATGCCACAGGGCAGCTAAGCCCGCGCGCCACAACTACTGACCTCGCGCGCCTCAATGAGAGAGCCCGCATGCTGCAAACTACAGAGCCCATGCGCCCTGGAGCCTGCACGCCACAACTAGAGAAGAGACAATCCACACGCCACAACTAGAGAGAACCCCGTGCGCCGCAAGGAAAGATCCCGCATGCCTCAACGAAGATCCTGCATGCAGCAGTTAAGACCCGATGCAGCCAAAAAATAAAAATAAATAAGTAAAATATAAAAGAAAAAGAAATACAATCAGAAAACAACATACATACAGTTAGCAAAAGGAATACCTACTTTCAGATAACTAAACAAAGTATAGAGATGAAATGCGCGACAACCACAACAAAAAGGGTCCTAAACTGTGTTGGCATTTACCACTGAACACGGGCTAAAGCTTGTTAGTAATATCCAGTTGTGCTTATGAAATAATTACTGGTTATACAGCTATGTATTCCTGTGATACCTTTTGGTGATTCATTTTAAGTCATCAAGAATAAAAGCTCTGTGGCATCCTAAAGAGTCTGGAGGCTGCTGAAACCCATACTTGTAGCTCTGAGTTTCTATCAGCTAATGTTTCTCCAATGTGCAAGCAGAAAATTATTCAGGGTCTTTAGAACAAGAACATATTTTATATTCTATTTCCAAATTATATGTGCTTTGCCATTAAATAAGTTAGACCAACCCTAGCACATTATTAACTTACCCCATCAAGAAGCCTTTCATTTAATTTTTGTAAATGTTTCTCTTTGAGAGAGGCATGCTAATTGATAGCATATCCTAAATCTTATGAGTGGCTGGTGGACAAAACAGTCTCATTATGGCCAGTAGGAGTGAAGGATCAATATTCTCTTTTGTGTTAGGACTGTTGTTGTGAAGAGGATCTTGACCTGGTTTAGTTTTGATGTGGTCCATTTGTTTCTTTGTTAGCATTAGAGTCAAATTCTCCTTGTCTCTGAAGACAGGAATTAGACAGTCATGAAAAAAGAAAATGGAAACTAATACTTGATCTTATACTTCTAGGAAACAATCTAATTACAAAGACATGAAAATTCTCTCAGTGTAAGAGAAAGCATTGGTTCAAGAGACTTGTGTTCTTGTCTTGCTTCCATCTCTAATTTTGTGACCTCAAGTGAGTCACCAGAACTAACAAGCCTCAGTTTCCTTGATTATAAAGTTGAGTGATTTTAAAATAATATCTTAGGTCCCTTCTATCTCTTTAGTTCCATGCTGAAGGGGCATGGAAATAAAATCCTGCTACAAAATCTAAATTATTAAAAATTAATACAGGGTAAATTTTGGGCATTAAATGCTGAAGTTATTCAGTTAATGGAAGCATCATATATAATCAAAACCTTAGCCCTAACCCAACTGGCGAGTGGAGTACACACACACACACACACACACACACACAATATGTGGTATATATATATGTTCTAAAATTCTATAATACTCTATACACTGCAAAACTAAGGTAAATTAAATACTTTAGAATTTAAAATGGTATATATTGTGACTTTTAAACAGGACAGGTTGCAAAGTAGAGAATTCAAAACAGCTATATAAAAATTTGCTTACCTTCGTACAAGTAACCTGTCCATAGAATATTTGGTAATTTTCATAAAATGCAAATAAAATTTTAAATACCTTGATTTACACTGCATGACAATATTTATAGCTTTCATATCACTGGGCTAATAAATGCAATGGAAAAGCTGCCAAATATTCCTTTATATTAGAAAAATATGGAACTTACAGTCAAGGTTGTTTAATAAAAGAGCTCTCATAAATCCAAGGAAATATTTCAGCATTAAAATGTTGATTACCACGGCAGGGACAAACAATCAATTATTACATATTTTATTCCAACATATCACTATATTAATAAAATTATCATAACAGTGTCAATCCAGGCTATTTCATAAATGATACTATGAAGAGGTTTACAGGTAAGTCTCAAAGTAAGATACTCTGCTCCTTAGGAAAATCTGCTCTTTAGGTTAAATCTAAATTTCAAGAAAATTGAAATTTTTCTAATTAAATCCATATATATTCAAAGGGATTAAGTTTGAAAAATATTGCTCAAAAATTTTATGTTTCCATTTTCTAGAAAATTCTAGGTATCATTCAAATTTTCATCATTATTAATATAATAACAAAGAGCCATATTAAACACGAAGGACTAAAGGTTCCCATTCAATCATTTATAGCTTTCAAGTATAGCACTGCTTCCTTTGAATCTAATAATGTCAATTCTGAAGATAAAACAACACAGTCATATTCGTCCACTAGGAATACTTACTTAGATGGACTTCAGGAGGATTAAAGGGTAGGATATATAAAAAAATGTATCACACTGCTAAATGAAAAGTTATTTTATCTCAAAGTAGCTTTTCTTTCTTTACTTTTTTTTATAACACATAAGGCTTAGTAGAAAAAACAATGGATTATGAGAGATTCCAATTTTCCTTTATTATTGTATATTAGGGTAGACTAATTACTACAACAAACAACTCCAAAATTTCAGTAATTTAAAACAATAAACGTTGATTTCTCACTCACAGTATAGTCCAATGTGGGTGTTCCTGGTTGGTTCTCCTCCAGTCAGCAACAGGAGAACCCATACTCCTTCCATCCTGCAGCTCAATCTTCCTCCACATCCTGGGAGTCTTCCTCTCTAGGCAGCTGATAAGGAAAGAAAATAGAAGAGGTTTCTATTCTAAGCAGGGTTTTATGGACTAAGCCTGGAAAGAGTAACATTCCTGCCTACAAATTGGCCTTCACTCAGCCACATGGCCACACCTAACTGCAAGGGAAACTGCCTAACCACGTGTACAGGATATATATGTGTGAGAGTGTATGTGTGTGTGTATATATACATATACACACACACATATATATATTATAAAATTGTTCTAAAATTCTGTAGCACTCGCATATACTGCAAAACTAAATTAAATACTTCAGAATTTAAAATTATATTTATTATGACTGTTTTTAAATAGGAGGGTAAAGCCCCGGAGGTAAAAAGATAATTTTCCAAAGAGAAAGTGAAACATAATATTCGAGACCCTAATTCTAAATTCCATAAAATTAAAAAGCTGTTAATCCTTAGAAAAGTCACTTATGCCTCTCCAAGTCACTTAAGTCATCTGCAATTCAGTGAATTGAGCTGGAAAATTCCCAAGGTTGCTTCCAGATCTAATCTTGTAAGTAAAGCAATTTATTGCAATTATGGTCAACCCAGATACTGGGAGCATTAAAGGAATAATTTGATAATAATATATAATAATTTTATCACATTTTCTAATTAGTGATAACAGGAATTCTACTTACTGATTCACCATCATTGGACACATTGTTAAAAGTTACAATTTATCCAAATCCTCCAGCAAAAAGATAGGGGAAAAAAATATCATGATCCTGTCATCTTGGAAATGTTTGAGGTTTATGGTTACTGCAAGATTTATCCTGAGAACTTTGGGTGCTCTTAAAAATTCACCAGGAAGAATCAAGCCCCTTGATTTAGAAGGAGACAAATTTTGTTTCTTTTCTTTTTTGCTAGTCATCTTTTCCCTCTACTTTGCTTTTCCTTTACTCTTGATGGAGTAGCTCTCTCCCCCGTCTCTCCCAGTCTTTCCTGGTTTACAATTATCCTAGGCAAGCTGATTTCTGAGGTAGCAAAGGGCTCTTTTTTGCTTAGCTGAAGTATAAGGAGAAATTATTATGTTACTGTTTGTAGAGGAAATGAGCTGCCCACAGACACTCTTGGTTTATGTAACTATAAGCTTTAAAACTTGCTAACAGGAGGATAACAACAGAGAGTTAGTAGGACTTGCAAATGTAAACACCTAATTTCAAAGCTCTTTTTTGTGTAGCAGCAAAGAAAGCATAATTAATAGCAACGTACACTTAACAACAGGACACCTGGACTGATTGTTTTCCCTGCACATGTGCAACATTTATTGACACCAGAGAAACTCACACACTGAGAAAAAATGACTCAGTTGCAGAAAATTTTTGTCAAGTTAAAAACTATCATTTGAAATCTGCCTTCCTTTTCAGTGAAGCTTACTTTTTTACAAGCTGCAATTTCTCATCTGTTCTCTTTATTTTCAAAGATTTTCAAAAGAAAATCTTTGACTGATAGTAAAAGTAAATTAAAATTTATATTTTAATATCTATCATTCTTACAAAATATCTCAGTTTTTGAAAATCTTTAAATTTAAAATCTTCAATTTGCACATATTATTACACTGTTCATGCATCATTAAAAATCTACAAACAACAAATACTGGTCTGGAGGGGGTGTGGAGGAAAGGGAACCCTCCTACATTGTTGGTGGAAATGTAAATTGGTGGAAAACAGTATGGAGGTTCCTCAAAAAACTAAAAATAAAGTTGCCATATGATCCAGCAATTCCACTCCTGGGCATATATCCAGACAAAACTATAATTCAAAAAGATACATTCACTCCTATGTTCATAGCAGCACTATTCACAATAGCCAAGACATGGAAACAACATAAATGTCCACCAACAGATGAATGGATAAAGAAGATGTGGTACATACATACAATGGAATACTACTCAGCCATAAAAAAGAATGAAATAATGCCATTTGCAGCAACATGGAGGGACCTAGAGATTATCATACTAAGTGAAGTAAGTCAGAAAGAGAAAGGCAAATACCATATGATATCACTTATATGTGAAATCTAAAATACTACACAAATAAACCTATCTACAAAACAGAAATAGACTCACAGGCATAGAGAACACACTTGTGGTTGCCAGGGCGAGGGGGTCGGGGGGAGAGATGGACTGGGAGTTTGGGATTAGCAGGCACAAACTATTACACTTGATCTTAGCCAAAAGGACGAGAAGCGATAGGCGCAAACTATTATATATAGAATGGATAAACAGCAAGGTCCTACTGTACAGCACAGGGAGCTATATTCAATATGCTGTGATAAACCACAGCGGAAAAGAATATGAAAAAAATGTGTATGTATATATATATATATATATATATGTATAACTGAATCACTTTGCTGTACAGCAGAAATTAACACAACATTGTAAATCAACTATACTTCAATAATTTTTTTTAAAATGGACATAGACTG